>NC_073625.1:186990155-187293739 GCF_029407905.1 Bubalus kerabau | reverse complement strand
GTCTCTGCTTTTTAATAGCTGTCTAGGTTTGTCAAAGCTTTTCTTCCAAGGATCAAGGGTCTTTTAATTTCATGGCTGCTGTTACCATCTGCAGTGATTTTGGAGCCCCCCAAAAATAGTCTCACTGTTTCCATTGTTTCCTCATCTATTTTCCATGAAGTGATGGGACCAGATGCTGTGATCTTCATTTTTTGAATGTTGAGTTTCAAGCCAACTTTTTCACCCTCCTCTTTTGCACTCATCAAGAGGCTCGTTAGTTCTTCTTCACTTTCTGCCATTAGGGTGGTGTCATCTGTGTATCTGAGGTTATTGATATTTTCCCAGAAATCTTGGTTCCAAGTTGTGCTTCATCCAGCCTGGCATTTCACATGATATACTCAACATATAAGTTAAATAAACAAGATGACAATATACAGCCTTGACGTACTGATTTCCCGATTTGGAACCAGTCTGTTGTTCCATGTCCAGTTCTAACTGTTGCTTCTTGACCTGCATACAGATTTCTCAAGAGGCAGGTAAGGTGGTCTGGTATTCCCATCTCTTGAAGAATTTTCCACAGTTTGTTGTGATCTACACAGTCAAAGGCTTTGGCATAGTCAATAAAGCAGAAGTAGATGCTTTGTCCTTTTGCATTAGCATAATGGGATAGTCTGGTTACAAGAAAGGTGACTAGACTATGTATAGTTGTTTTCCCTATCCAATGTGTATGTGTTTTGATCTCGCTGGAACTTATGACATCTTTAAGAAGTGGCCACATGGTGATACTATACATCAGTGGTTCCCTATACCTCCTCCTAAGAATGCTGGGCCATAAGAATTAATGACAATGTAGGGAGCCAATACCTGCTTGAATTTTTACATCCTGCTACTCCAAAAATTGTGCCCATGTCATTTGAGAAATTAAAATCTCATGGTTTTCTTTGAAGAGAGAAATTCTGCTTGTAGTTCTTACCACTACAAAAATGATTAGAGTGGAAGGAAATTCACATTTATTGAGCATCTAAAGTGTGCAGGCATGTAGCTTGTGTTATGTACACCTGTTTTATTTATTAGTCGAAATGGTGATGGTGATGTCAACAATAATAGCTGGAATTATTTATTGCTAGATGTGAAGTTCTACTTTAAGAGTGCATGGGATTTCCTGTGACGCTCAAAGCTTTGTAGGAAGGCAGGTATTGTCATCAGCACTGTAAGGAAGGTGGGACTGATGCTGAAGCTGAAACTCCAGTACTTTGGCCACCTCATGTGAAGAGTTGACTCATTGGAAAAAACTCTGATGCTGGGAGGGATTGGGGGCAGGAGAAGAAGGGGATGACAGAGGATGAGATGGCTGGATGGCATCACTGACTCGATGGATGTGAGTCTGAGTGAACTCCGGGAGTTGGTGATGGACAGGGAGGCCTGGCGTGCTGCGAATCATGGGGTCGCAAAGAGTTGGACATGACTGAGCGACTGAACTGAACTGATGGGTTCCTCAGGGCTTCCCAGGTGGTGCTAGTGGTAAAAAGTCCACCTGCCAATGCAGGTAGACATAAGAGACAGTGTGTTCAATCCTTGGGTCAGGAAGCATCCCCCTGGAGGAGGGCATGGCAACCCACTCCAGTATTCTTACTTAGAAAATTCCATGGACAGAGGAGTCTGGTGGGCTACAGTCCACAGCTCGCAAAGAGTTGAACATGACTGAAGCAACTTAGCATGCATGCATGGGTCCCTTAGCTGTTAAAAGGCAGAACAAAGACTAAGCCTGTGTCTGTTTACAAACCCACTCTGCCAAATGACCATCGTTCATTCCAAACAGTCTATGACTAAGTACTTTGAATCTCAGTTTTAAAGACTTTGAGGCCAGAGTTTTGAGATATTGATCATTGGCCTGAGGTCAATGGGATCTGGTATTCGAGGGCAGAATTTTGAGCTCCTGTCATCTGAAGTCATAGATTTGTTTACTCCACATCATAAGCATCCCCAAATCTTCCAAATAAATCCATACTTACTCGAACTGTTTTTAAACTTTGAAGATGATGATGTTAAATTTGCTTTAAATTTGAACAATAGTTGCTTTGAGAATGTGCATATCAACCTTTAAGAATCAGTGTGTAAATGAGGAAAACTCATTTAATTTTCCCTGTCAACCCCCATTCACTTATTTGAGTTAAGTAAGTAAGAGACAGGTTAATTAACTTTTATCCACTTTGGTGGTAGAATTATTTCCTGGTATTATGTTCTATTGTTGGTGTGCTTAAGAGTGAAACTAGAGGAAGGTGACATTTATATTACATTCATTATATGGAGGGTCCTCCCCAGCCCTCTAAGTTAAATCGGGTGTCTGTCTTTAATTATATAATATTTCATTTGTCCTCAACTGACCACAGTTTTCTCAATGTCAAAATTTTAGAATAAAAATTATTTCGAAATTAGTCATTGGAGACTGAAATTGGTTGTGACTTTTGTATCAGTTGAGGCTCTTATGAGAAGGACACAAATCAATTTTGTGCCTGTATGTCTGAGTCTTATTGTTTGTGGCTGAATTATTTCACTGAAGTATCCACGGGGCACAAATCTTGAAGAATTCAGAAAACACTACTTAGTCTTACTTCTTGAGCTTGAATGGAAGTTCTTATAATAAGAGTAATACCTATGTGTGCCTGAATATGTGTGTGTGTGTGCGCACATGTGCCGCCGTGTGGTGGTGACAGTCTTCTTGTTCTCTGTTACATTTAGATAATGTACAGACTGATTATGCATACCTGACATGTTTACACTCTATGGAGTGCACATGTGATGAAAATTGCCCAGCTCTCTGAGTTCTCAGAGCTTGGACGGCCCAAGCTTTCCTTAGCTGGTGGTTGTAAGGTCATGAAGCTCTGCTCATTGTCTGGATGACCTCCTTGTATGACACACACCACCTGGGGTTCATTAGTATGAGGTTCTAGCAGAGTCATGGCCTGGATCCCCAGTTAGACCTCTGTTTTGGAGTTGGCCTTCAATCCTATCTGCTAGCCATATCTTAAACCTTGGGTCATGGTCCCAAGGAGGACCTGACTGAAAAGAGATGAAAAGATATTTGGGTATTGACTAAGTAACCTAAAGTGTATAATTATGATGAAGTTTACAGAATCACTTTTTTATCGAGTGCTGGATGAACCTATCTATAATATCTAGTTATACTTACCAAACTCTTACTATATGCCACGAACTGGGCTAAATGCTTTATTGTATCCGTGCAGTTCAGTTCAGTTGCTCAGTCATGTCTGACTCTTTGCAACCCCATGGACCGCAGCACACCAGGACTCCCTGTCCATTACCAACTCCCAGAGCTTGCTCAAACTCATGTCCATCGAGTCAGTGATGCCATCCCACCATCTCATCCTCTGTTGTCCCATTCTCCTCCTGCCTTCAATCTTTCTCAACATCGGGGTCTTTTCCAATGATTCAATTCTTTGCATCACATGGCTAAAGTATTAGTTCAGCTTCAGTCCTTCCAATGAATATTCAGGTCTGATCTTTAGGATTGACTGGTTGGATCTCCTTGCAGTCCAAGGGACTCTAAAGTGTCTACTCCAACACCACAGTTCAAAAGCATCAGTTCTTCAGCACTCAGCTTTCTCTATGGTCTTTCTCACATCCATACATGACTACTATGAAAACCATAGCTTTGACTAGACAGATCTTTGTTGGCAAAGTAATGTCTCTGCTTTTTAATATGCTATCTAGGTTTGTCATAGCTTTTCTTGCAAGGAGCAAGCATCTTTTAGTTTAATGGCTGCAGTCACCATCTGCAGTGATTTTGGAGCCCAAGAAGTCTCTCACTGTTTCCATTGTTTCCCCATCTATTTGCCATGAAGTGATGGGACTGGATGCCATGATCTTAGTTTTTTGAATATTGAGTTTTAAGCCAGCTTTTTCACTCTCCTCTTTCACATTCATTAAGAGGCTCTTCAGTTCCTCTTCACTTTCTGCCATAAGGGTGGTGTCGTCTGCATTTCTGAGATTATTGATATTTCTTCTGGCAATCTTGATTCCAGTTTGTGCTTCATCCAGCTTTATTGTATAATCTCATTTAATCTTCAAGTGAGTCTTTGAGATAATTATTTACATTATCCTCATTTTATACTTGGGGGAAATCAAGTCTTACAAAGGCAAAGTGACTCCTCTAAAGCTATCATCATTGTCAATCTCAGTCGCTCAGTTGTGTCCCACCCTTTGTGACCCTGTGGACTGTAGCCTGCAGGCTCCTCTGTTCATGGAATTTTCTAGGCAAGAATACTGGAGGAGGTTGCCTTTTCCTTCTCTAGGGGATCTTCTTGACTCAGGGGTCACACCTACATCTCTTTTGTCTCCTGCATTGGCAGTTGGGTTCTTTACCATGGCAGCATCTCCGAAGCCCTCTAAAGTCATAGATTCAGCTAGTGGTAAAGGCAGGATTTGAACCTGTCCAGTTCCAGAACTCGAATGCTATACTGTCCTCATCAACTAATGAGCTCCTGATACCTGGGCTGGCTCCTGAGCACACACACTCCTTAAAGAAGCTGTCTGGAGATCTGGAAATACGAGTTATGCCAGAGAGTGGGGATGGGCCAGAGAGCAAACAATGCTTTCTTCAGTTTTTTTCTGAAGAAAGATGATGGAAGAATGTGGCAATGCAAGCACTGTTCTGGAAGTTTCAGGGTTGGTTTGTTCTAATTACAGCATTTCTAGAATCTCAACTCATTCTGAGAAAGGATGCTCAGTCAGCAAAATGTGACCAAGCACCTACTACCCGCCTTTGTTGCAAAGCACAGATTACCCCACTTCCCAAGGTACAGCCTGTGTCCCGTGTCATGTGTCTTTCTGTGGTGCCTGGATTAGACGTGAGGCACTCCAGATTTCCGTGCACAGAACAAGGTGGCTGTGTCCTGTAGTGATCTCAGAACCTGTTCATGCATCACCTGACTGCTGCTATTGCTGTGTGTCTTCTCTCCAAAGTGTCCCCTCTACCCATTTCACACAAGCACCCGTGTCGGCCCCATCTCCCCTTGTGTTGGAGACGTTAAACTTCAGGAAGCCCCTAATGAAACAAGCCAGCCTATATGCTGCTGCATCAGAGCAGCAGAGATCTCTGGAGAAGCTCTGCACACTGCCTTTCTGATTGATCTCATTGTACATTGTGACCACAAACCTCCAGTGAGCCCTTGGCTCTGCTCTCAGTCCCACTCGACCACCCTGTTGCTTCCTGTTCCTGTGGGAAGATTTCACACCTTTCCCTCCTCTGGAAGCCTGAGACCCCCACTCCCTTCCCTTTCCAGACTCTCAGTTGATGACTTCCTGTCTCTTACCAAGATATCAGGAGACCCAAGTGAGTTCCTTAGCATATATCTTTCTTACCCCACACACTCAGGTTTCTGCACCTATATTGATGTCTCCCTTTTCACCTTTGGAGATGGAGTGAATCATCAGTTATGGGGATGACCCAACATTGACTCCTGGCCTGGACAGGTGATATCGACAGCATTATTTGAGTCAGGTATAATCACAACCCAGGTGAAAAAGACCCATACCGTACAGGGCCACATAGGGGTTGGACTTGGAAACAGAATGAACAGCAGGGGCTGCGGGAGGAGCTGTGTAGTATCACGAGGGTGGGGTGCCCCTGGTTCCTGTAGGAGGATGTGGTTGGCTTGTTTGAATAGCTCCTGCAGGCTGGCAGGGAACTAAGCCTGATACTTAGGAAAGTGCAGACACTGTGCCTGATCTCTTGACAAGGAAGGTCACTTAGAGAGGAGTTTGTGAGAGCGAAAGGGGGAGCTAGTGGTTGAGTCATTTGAGGCCCTCCCCATTTTGCCAGATGGCAGCACTGGGCTGTCTCAATATAAGGCTGAGACCTCCCCCCGTGCCCGGAGTCCCACCAGCTCCCATCCATGGAAGGACTTTGCCTTCATGTTTGTGATCATTCTCAAGCACCTCCCCATTTTCCTCTCTTCCAGGTAACATACCACTGCCAGACGACCTCTCCTGTAAATATACTAGCATGTAAAATATACTAACATACAGACGGCCCACTCTTGTCACAGTTTCTTCACCTTCCTCGCTCTCTTACACTCTTTGTAGCAAAATCACTGGCAAGAGCTGCACGATTTAACTGAGATCTGGGATTCTGTTTTCTGCTTCCAGTCTGTGGCAGATGGATGTGAAGTCCTAGAGGACACGCTGGGGACACAGGCTGCTCCACATGCTGCTCACCATGGGGGTTCAGCAGTCAGTGGAGTTGTCTGCACCCCAAGCACTGAGAACAGAGGGTACAGATCACACACTTGGAAGTTGCAGCGGCATCTCAGTTTCTATACTTGTCTGATTGCAGACAGGAGATGAGCAGCTGATCTGTGCACAATTGGACTAGGGCTGTCTGAGTCCACTTTATGTCTTCATCTCTCAGTGTCTCTCAAATACACCTGATCAGTGTCCTCTCTATGACTCTGTTGAATCTGCTTTTGACAAGGTCACCTATGACCTCTGTATTTCTAGTCTTCATCTTGTTCAATTACTGAGCAGCTTTCCACACTGCAGACTCTTTCCTTGAATCCTGGATATCACGCTCTTTAGCTTTCCCTTCTGCCTCGCTAGTTTCTCCTCCTGTTGTCTTTTCTAAATTCTCCTCTCTAGCTGAATGGTAAATGATTTAATACCCCAGGTCTCTGTCCTCAGCCCTTTCCTCTCCCCATCTCTCCCATCCTCATTGCTTTCCTAGCTACACTTAGTCTCCATATGATTTAATTTAGGCTAAGACATTAAATATCATGTTTATGCTGATGACATCCACATTCATAACTTTATCAAAGACTTCCCGTCTGAGCTCTTCGAGGGGTTCAGCACTTCGAATCCAACTGCACACTCATCATCTCCTCTTACAGATTTTCGATGTCTTTCAGACCCTAACCTGTCAAAAACAGAACTCCTTGATCCTTCTGCCCATACCTGCTCCTGTCTCAGTATTTGTCATCCGAGTTGAGCGTCACTAGAGAACCCACTGCTCAGGATGAAAACCTTGGAGTCATCCTGGATTACTCTGCTTCTTTTATATCTCACATCCAATCCCCCAGTATGTCCTAGTGACTCGACATTCAGAATACGACTATTTCACCCACCTCCATTTCAATTCAAACTAGTCGTCTTCTTGTTTGCCTGGTCTGGTCTTTGCAACAACCTGCCAACTGATCTCTTTGCTTCCACCAGTGCTTTCAACAGTTGGAGGTCCACGAACTAGCCAGAGGGACCTCTTTGAATTTTAAATCAGGTCTTGAGACTCCTCTGCTCAAAGCCTGTAGGGAGATCCCATCACCCCTAAAATAAACTCAGCCTCCCTGTTGCTATTCAGTCCCTCAGTTGTATCCGACTCTTTCCAACTCCATAGACTGCAGCACTCCAGGCTTCCCCTGTCCTTCACCGTCTCCTGGAGCTTGCTTAAACTCCCGTCGATTGAGTCAGTGTTGCCATCCAACCATCGCATCCTCTGTCAACCCCTTCTTCTCCTGCCTTCAACCTTTTCCAGCAGCAGAGCCTTTTCTAATGAGTCAGCTCTTTGCATCAGATGGCCAACGTATTGAAGCTTCAGCTTCGGCATCAGTCCTTCAGTGAATAGTCAGGATTCATCCTTACTATCCTCTAAAAGGCCCTGTGTGGTTTGGCTCTGGCTGCCCACACCACAACCCACCCCATTTCAGCCACACTGGCTTTCTGGGTGTTTCTCCAGTATTATGAGCTTATCCTATATCAACAAGTTTCACTACTGCCTTTTTTTTTTTTTTTTAATTGGGGTATAGGTGTTTTATAGTGTTGTAGAGCAAAGTGAATCAGCCATATGTATACACATATCCCCACTCTCGTGGATCTCTCTCTCCCCTTCCCCATCATACCCATCCAGGTCATCACATAACACCAAACTGAGCTCCCTGTGCTATACAGCAGCTGCCTTCTAGCTATCTGTCCTATACATAGTACTGTATACATATCAATCCTAATTGCCTAATTTATCCTACCTTCCCCTTCCCCCTCTGTGTCTACATATCCTATTCTCTGTATCTGTGTCACTATTCCTACCCTGCAGATAGGTTAATCTGTACCATTTTTCTAGATTTCACATATATGAATTAATATACTATATCTGCTTTTCTCTTTCTGACTTACTTCGCTCTGTATGACAGACTCTAGGTCCATCCACATCTCTACAAATGACCCAGTTCTGTTCCTTTTTATGGCTAAGTAATAGTCCAATCTTTATCCATTCCTCTGTCGATGGACATTTAGGTTGCTTCCATGTCCTGGCTATTATAAATTCACTCACTGCTTTTTCTTCCTGGAAAGTTCTACCCTAGGCCTTTTATGCTCTGTTTTCTTATTTCACTTGGTTTTCTGCCCAAATATCACCTGCTAGGAGAGGCCTCCCATTTAGTCTAAAATAAAGTGGCCTCCTTGTTAATTCTACTTCTCCTTGTTGTGCTTTGTGTTTCTTCATAGTAACTGTAAGTATTGGAATAACATGGTGATTTGTTTATCATCTTATCTGTTGTGGTCACCTGGATGAGTTACTAAAAAATGCAGGTGCCCAGTGTGTATTTACTGAATAAATAATCAAGTATTGAATGCTGTCTGGAGGGGTATGACTCTTATGGGCTTGAAGTCATTGCTTTTTCCTTAATTCTGCTTTTATTTTTCTCCTGATGGACTCACAGTTCCTCTTGGTATGCCAGGTTTTCTTCATGTGGAAGATCTGAACGTGTGTATCGATCGAAAGGTCAGCCAGCCTATGGCCTAGAATTTTCAGCTCTGACTCATTCCTAGAGGCATATCAATAAGAATACCTTGATGAAAAAAATCTAAAAAATCTTCATCAAATAACTATGTAATTGTATAAATATGTGTATTTTAAGAAATGTGAAATATCTGGTTCAGCAATATTCTAGGTGTTTATTGAGCACCTATTATGTACACTAAACTCTAAGCTCCATGAAATCAGAGATTCTGTGTCATTCATCACAGTATCTCCAGATTCTCAAATAGGGCTTGGCATGTAAATTACTCCATAAACATTTGCTGAGTGAATACATGATGAAAAATTATTAAACCGAGGACTGTGCAAGAAACAGGACATTCCCTGTTTCATAGGTCATGGCAAAGTCCCAAGGAAGATAGGACAGACTCACAGCTATAAAAAGGCTGGACTTGATAGTGATTGCCATGCAGGACACACAGAGAAATTTCTGAGCATTTTTGGAAGCAGATACAACTTCTGATTTTTTGTAAAAGACTTCAAGGAGGTTTCAAAATTGCACTTTTAAGGATGTGTATGTATTTGATTGGACAAGTGGACAGCAAAGAGACTGGCCAGAGTCAAGGTGAGGAGCAGGGAGATTCCTGGATGTGGTTTGGTGGGGCAGGGGAGGGGGTCGCTCTTCTAAGATTATGTTACCTCATAGTGGCAGATACATCCAAGAATGGGGTGGGGAGCAGAATATGGATGCCTTTGAATTCAAGTTAATTTCAGGTGTTTTTTTTTTTTTTAATTTTATTAGGAGATAGTTATTTTACAATGTTGTGTCAGTTTCAGCTGTACAGCAAAGTGAATCATTAATACACACACACACACACATATATATTTGGATTTCTTCCCATTCAGGTCATCTCATGTAAGGTTTTGGCAATGGCACCCCACTCCAGTACGCTTGCCTGGAAAATCCCATGGACGGAGGAGACTGGTACGCTGTAGTCCATGGTGTTGCTAAGAGTCGGACTCGACTGAGAGACTTCGCTTTCACTTTTCGCTTTCATGCATTGGAGAAGGAAACGGCAACCCACTCCAGTGTTCTTGCCTGGAGAATCCCAGGGACGGGGGAGCCTGGTGGGCTGCCATCTATGGGGTCGCACAGAGTCGGACATGACTGAAGCTACTTAGCAGCAGTAGCAGCAGCAGCATGTAAGGTTTATATGTTGAATCCATGATCCTCATATTGATCCCCATATCATGTGAGCAACTGATGCTGAATTTCAGTTGTGGCACCTGGGGAGGTTTGTGGAGTAGAAAGACTGGGTGGACATGTGACCAAACGTAGCCTGTTTCAGTGCTGCAGGAAGGAGTCTCTCTGCCAGGATGGTAGTGGATGACTGGGTACCAGTAGAGGGGGGAGGTAAGAGGGAGATGGATAGGGATAAAGTAGCCTCAACTACAAGTAAAGTCATGTCTAGATCATCTCCCCCAGGAGCATCTCACTACATGAACTTACTAAACTAAAGGCATGAATAGGTTCATAGCCATGAGGAGCCTTGTGGGGCTACAGTCCATGGGATCACAAAGAGTTGGATATGACTGAGCAACTGAGCACAATACAGTCTTAATTACCTCCTATGCAACTCCATTTCAGTCCTTTTTTATTGAGACCCTATGAAATCTGCCTGTCTGCAAACTGTGTGTCAGAATGGAATCATTGACCGGGAATTTTATTGTCATTGATAAGAGCCATTCTGTAGCTTAGATATCACAACCTCAGAGATGCTGAAAACTAGATCACAATCAGAGGGCATCCCCCGAGAGATTAACTAATCAGCTTAAATCAACAAATAACTATTAATAAAAAACCTTAATTTCTTCTAATTTTTGTATGTCTTTGGAAACTAAGCATACAAAAATTTAAAATTGATGGTAAATTTCGGTTAAGATTCCACTGTAGCAATCACAATCTATTATTTTATAGATAATTGAGCTAAACTTTGGTTCCCTTTGACTTCCCCCAGTGGCTCAGATGGTAAAGCGTCTGCCTACAATGCGGGAGACCTGGGTTCAACCCCTGGGTTGGGAAGATCTCCTGGAGAAGTAAATGGCAACCCACTCCAGTATTCTTGCCTGGAAAATCCCATGGACGGAGGAACCTGGTGGTCTATAGTCCATTGGGTCGCAAAGAGTCGGACACAACTGAGCGGCATTTACTTTTTTATTTACTTGGTTCCTTTAGTGAGAACCTATTTGGGTTCTAAAATCACCAGAAAAGGCAGAATGAAGATTTATAATTTCTGTTGACAATGTAATTAAATTAACCTTAGCATGCAACAGTTGAAAATGTCATCACCTGAAGATCCATTTTCTCTTATTTATACACTATGCTCCATAGAACTATACTGCTAAGTCACTTCAGTCATGTCCGACTCTGTGCAACCCCATAGACGGCAGCCCACCAGGCTCCCCCATCCCTGGGATTCTCCAGGCAAGAACACTGGAGTGGGCTGCCATTTCCTTCTCCAATGCATGAAAGTGAAAGGTGAAAGTGAAGTCGCTCAGTCGTGTCCGACTGTTAGCGACCTCATGGATTGCAGCCTATCAGGCTCCTCCGTCCATGGGATTTTCCAGGCAAGAGTACTGGAGTGGGGTGCCATTGCCTTCTTCACCATAGAACTATAGGGTGGGGTTAAAAAACATAAATTAAAAACTATTCCATGTTGTGAGTTTCTAAAATCTCACCCTTCTTAAACTAGTCAAATTTAGATTTAGCAGAATCCAAATTAGTAGCCCAGGTAGTGTTAGTGGTCTAAAACCTGCCTGCCAGTGCAGGAGATGTAAGAGACACAGGTTTGATCCCTGGGTTGGGGAGATGCTCCTCCAGGGAAGATGCCCTGGTGGCAACCCACTCCAGTATTCTTGCCTGGAGAATCCCATGGACAGAGCAACCAGGTTGGCTATAGTCCATAGGATTGCAAAGAGTCAGATAGGACTGAAGTGACTTAGAACAGCACAAGTTAGTATAACTTCAACCTCAAAATAACCTATGACTCAGTTCATATTAATATGCTCAGTCTCATTTTAAAGTGTGTGTGCAACTTATAGGGTTTCTTTTATGATTTACTTCTTCTTCTCATCTCCTTTTATTTCTTCCTTTCTGTCCTCACCCTCCACACTGGCTCATACACATACTCAATCTATGTGTCTTTACATAAGCATTATTTTTTATGTTTATTAAAATATCTTTGCTCTTGTATTTACTGATGAAGAGTTGTGTTTCAAAACTGAAGCCTGAGATGAGGAGTAAGAAGTAAAGTGTTGTGATCATGACTGGTTGGTATTATCTATAGTGGCTGATCATTAGTGACTAAGCGTTACCAGCATCACTAAGGACTGATTATAAAACCAGCGTAAACTCACCAAGGAGCTTTCTGAGAAGGAGAATGTTTCTTAATTAACCTGAAAATATTTACTGTGCTTATTTTATGCCCTTTGGGGAATATGGAATAAGAATAAAGATTTAAGTCCTTAAAGTATTGGCTATTTAATTGGGAAATAATGACATATACAAGTACAAGGAAATAAGATCTTTTAAAATTTGAGGTATTATAAACTAATAAAATAAGGAGATAAACTAGGTAATCTAATTTAGTTAAATTAAGAAGTGGGTTACTCATGGTTCACAAAAGGCATTTAATTTAAAAAGAGAAGAAGGAGCAAGCTTTGTTAGCTGATACCAAGGAAGACTTCCTGGAAGAGGAGCAGCTTCAGCAGACTCCTATAGGTCATAAATCACTGTTGGACAGCAATTTGAGGAATAGGGGTAGGTGCTGTGTGTGTGTGTGTGTGTGTGTACACATGTGTGCAGCTTGCGGGTTTGGAAACAGGTCAGTACTATAAATTTGGAGACTGATCCATGGGTCTATAGAAGGCTGAGGAGCTAATTTCAGGCTGTAGAAAGAAGCTTTCAGACTCTCAGAGCAAGGCTGAGTGGAAAAAATTCACTTTTTAACTTTATGGTGAGGTGTTTAGAAATGGTCTGAGGCATTTCTACAGAAGTCATGTTTGTGGCAAACAGCTGTGGTCTGGAGGCTGCAGTGACTGTTGCTATTTTAAACCCCAGAATTGGCACTAACTGTCAAAAACATGGGCTTCCCTGATAGCTCAGTTGGTAAAGAATCTGCCTGCAATGCAGGAGACCCCGGTTTGATTCCTAGATTGGGAAGATCCACTGGAGAAGGGATAGGCTACCCACTCCAGTATTCTTGGGCTTCCCTGGTGACTCAGCTGGTAAAGAATCCACCTGCAATGCGAGAGACCTGGTTCAATCCCTGGGTTGGGAAGATCCCCTGGAGAAGGGAAAGGCTATCTACTCCAGTATTCTGGCCTAGAGAATTCCGTGGACTATATAGTCCATGGGGTCACAAAGAGTCGGACACAGCTGGATGACTTTCACTTTCACTTTCAAAAACATGTAAAGAGTTTTAGTTCAGGCAGGAAAAGATGACAGTGAGTTCCTCGCCAGTTACAAATGAATGAAATGAAGAGATTTATAAGAGGTAACTTTTATGACCTCTTAGTCCAGTACTCTTGCCTGGAAAATCCCATGGACGGAGGAGCCTGGAAGGCTGCAGTCCATGGGGTTGCTGAGGGTCAGACACGACTGAGTGACTTCACTTTCACTTTTCACTTTCATGCATTGGAGACAGAAATGGCAACCCACTCTAGTGTTCTTGCCTGGAGAATCCCAGGGACGGGGGAGCCTGGTGGGCTGCCATCTATGGGGTCGCACAGATTCGGACACGACCGAAGTGACTTAGCAGCAGCAGTATTCTAACACCAGCCATGTTTTATGATTTCCATAATTATCTTAAATATGTCTCATAGACCTTGATGTCTATGCACACATAGAGTGCACATTGCAGATATAGTAAGTAAAGGCAAAATCTGTGCTAAGATCATTTGACCAGAAGAGGATCCTTATCCACCTATGTGAGGAGTGTCAGGGAGAAAATGATCTTTATTAAGCTAAATTATAACTTAGTCAGGTGGCTCAGGCAGTAAAGAGTCTGTCTGCAATGCAGAAGACTCAGGTTTGATCCCTGGGTCAGGAAGATCCCCTTGAGAAGTGACTGGCTACCCACTCTAGTATTCTTGACTGTAAAGTTCCATGGACAGAGGAGCCTGGCTGGCTACAATCCATGGGGTCATGAAAGAGTCAGACATGACTTAGCAACTAATACTCATCGCTTTCATAACCTAGTCAAGTTTAGTGTTACCTGAGATCTTCACAGCAATTCTTTTAGTTAGCAAATAGGATTTACAGTTTAGTCCTCTGTCTTCTAAAGACTCAACATCTTCTGGCTTTCCTGGCCACACATCTGAATGTCTGGGAGATTTGCTGCTGTTTTCCTTCAATTGAAGTAGACTCATTTCCTAAACAGCAACCTCCATTTCTTACTCCATATTTTCTCTTCTTAAAAAGAATGATTCTCATACAAAGTGAAGTCAGTCAGAAAAAGAAAGATAAATGTTGTGTATTAACACATATATGTGGAGACTAGAAATGGTACAGATGATCTTATTTACAAAGCAGAAATGGAGACACAAATGTACAGACACCAGGAGGGAAGAGGAGATGGAATGAATTGGAAGATTGGGATTGGCATATATGTACTGCTGCTACTGCTGCTAAGTCGCTTCAGTCGTGTCCGGCTCTGTGCGACCCCATAGATGGCAGCCCACCAGGAGAATCCCTGGGATTCTCCAGGCAAGAACACTGGAGTGGGTTGCTATATATGTACTACTAGGTATTAATTAGGTAACTAATGAGAATCTACTGAATAGCCCAGGAAACTCTACTTATTGCTCTGTGGTGACCTACATGGGAAGGAAATGCAAGAAAGAGGGGATATATATGTAAACATATAAATGATTCACTTTGCTGTATGGCAAAAACTAACAGAACATTGTAAAGCAACTATGCTCCAATAAAAAATTAATTTAAAAAAGTATGACTCTACTTTTTAAATTTCTATTGTATGACTCGTTGAATGGTGTTTTAGCAAGATACTCTGAAAGTGAAATAAAAGAATGATTGGGAAGTGGAGAGGTGAATATTTAGTGGGGCTGTTGATGTAGTAACCACTGCCATGAGAAGGTGAACGCTTGGACTGAGTAGGGCTCACGCAAGGGAGAAACAAAGATAAAACTGAAAATGTCCCAATTGATAGGGCATAAAAGTCAGAAATGATGACTTGACATATCCACAGAATAAAGATGATTCAAGAAATTGGAGTATACTCATAATCCACATTGGGCTAAAGATATTTGCTACCTGAAATTATTGATAGATTTGAAGCAATTTACTAAGTTAAAGGCATAATGAAATGTACGTAATCTGCAGAGAAGTTAGATCCCTTGGAGAACAGAATGGCTTCCCCTGGAGAAGGGAACACTCCAATATTCTTGCCTGGAGAATTCCATGGACAGAGGAGCCTGGTGGGCTACAGTCCATGGGGTTGTAAAGAGTCAGACGTGACTTAGCGACTAAACAACAAGAACAGCAACAACAACAGAAAAGTTACTCTTATTCAGGAGATTAACTCAAACCTCTGAGGTCACTGATATTTACAATGGTATAAACCCTGGAAGAACATGGGCTCCAGCCATATTGTGCCGCTTACTCTTGTTTTTTCCTTTCTTTATCTTTGCTCATGGTTCTGTGGCTTAACTTTAAGATGATGTTTTGCTTTTTCTCAATACACCTTATGACTCTAATATTTTATCCAAGTTCCCTTTATATTTCTGGTCACATGCAGGGAGCTTCATTTATCTGTCCTAATGCACGTCATCTTCCTTCACAAATTTCACCTTCCACAAATAATGCACCTCAGCACGTTTCTGACAATGACACCCTACTTTTGGGGGATTAAGGCTTCAGAGCCTTCGAACCATGGACTGTTAGTAACAGAAAGGACTTTGACAGCCACCTGTCAAACTATGGTGTGAGAGATGAGAGGGGAGAGAGATGTAAACTGACTGCTTTCAAAAAAATGCAGTAGGATTCGGCCACAGCGAGGCTTCAAACCAAGCTGATCTGCCTCCAAGCTCTAGGTAGTTTCCGTTGTGCCAGATGCATGAACAGAGAGGAGAGGAGAAGACACTGGGAAGAAACAGTTAGGTCAAAGCAGATCCGTCCGCACATACGATCTTGTGTGATCTTTCCTAACAGAGTGGCTCACTACGGTCTCCTTGGTCAACTGCAATGGATTTGGTATAATAGAAGATTGTGAGATTTAGCAATTATATACCATTGGCTCTGTGTTTTATTTATTTATTTTTACAGAATTTTGCTACCTTTTGTTGATGTTGAGTTTCTTAACTGATTTTCACACTTAATGCATTGCTTGAGTTTTCACAAATAAAATATTTTAAAATTAATTTTTTGTTGGAGTAAGAGTCAGACATGCCTGAGCGACTGAACAACATCAAAATAGTTGCTTTACAAGTCATGTTAGCTTCTGCTGTAAAGTGAAAGCAAAGTGAAGCAGTTACACATATACAAATATCCCCTCTTTTTTGGATTTCCTTTCCGTTTAGGTCACCCAGAGCATCAAGTAGAGTTCCTTGTGTTGTAGAGTAGGTTCTCATTAGCTATCTATTTTATGGTAACAATGTTAATAGTCATGTCCTACTCTGCAACCCCACAGACTGTAGCCCACCAGGCTCCTCTGTCCATGGAATTTCCCAGGCAAGAATACTGGAGTGGGTTGCCACTTTTTTCTCCAGGGTAATCTTCCTGATCCAGGGATCGAACATGCGTCTACTGGGTCTCCTGCATTGGCAGGCAGATTCTTTACCGCTAGTGCCACCTGGGAAGCTCCAGTAGGTTCTCATTAGCTATCTATTTTACACATAGTATCAATAGCATATATAAATTCTTGGCTTAATGAATGCTAAATAAGACTGCTAACTGGATACACGTACACAGTTATTACCTTGTTTGGTCCTTGCATTTTTCTCCTGGGTTTTGTGACGATCCAAGAAGATGTCCTGGTGACCAGATTTTACTTCCCTGTTTGGGAGGGATTAGCACAGAGCTGGAAATTGCTCGTCCCTGGGTGCAGCCAACACACAGCCCTGGCTCCAGGCAATCTGTGTTCAATTATGATAAAATGTTAAATTAGCTGAAAGACAATTTTTCTGGTTACTTGAATCTGCCTTTTGGACTCCATTAATTGTTCACTCATTAAATTGTTTACATTAGCCCTTTTCAACTAGTCCTAATCATCAGCTTTCAGACACCTATCGGCTCTCTGCTATTCCTCATTTAGGTTTTCTTGGATAGATAGCCCTGGTCGCTGGTAAAGGATCCACACACAGAAGGTGCTCAGTGTTAAATGAAGTGGGGATGGAAGGAGAAGGATGGTGCATAAGGCTTATTCAATTGCAAGCCCCTGATTTCCTTTCCTGCTTCAATGGGAAAAGTAACATTTGTACTTCAGTTCTAAATTTTATTCTACATCCAGAAAAAAAGCATTTTCTTTTAAAATAATTGGTCATTTAAAAATAACAATGTCTCATTCCAAAGAAGGTCTATTTTCATTTTTGGTTCAGCCTTGTTTTTCTTTTTTGTTACATAAATTTAGTGCTATCTTAGACTTTATCATTTCTTCTAAAAGTGATGTTTTAGAATGAAGAATGTTTCAAATGCCTTGCCACGGTTAACTAACTACAGTCTTGGTGAATTGGAGAAGCATATACGAAGTTGGAAATCTGTTTCTAGATCTTCAGTTAACCTGGGCTGTTCTCAGAGTAGATCATTCTGCTCCTATTGGAGCATGGAACAAACATGTTACTTGGCTTTCTTTCTTTTTTTTTTTAAAGGAAAAGCAGTGCTTGGCTTGGGGAGGGTCCGCATGCATGCAGCTCCTCCCCACCCCCACCCCCACCCCCACCGCCACCCCGCCTTGCAGGGACCGACTGCTGCTTTATTGAAGTGGAGGCCTGCGAGCATTCGTCACCAGGAGGTTTGTGAAGTGATGAACTGTGCGGCATTATACTCCTTTTACCTTCTTCCCTCTCATATAAATGGTGACAAATTGCTTGGCTGTAAATTTGAAAGTCCCTAAATGGCATTTTTGTCAAAGCCTTTAGAACAAAATGCTTACTCGGAGAGATTTTTAAGTCTTGGGAGACAGGGTGGCAGGGAGCAGGCCTAATTATTATGCATCATGACACAATGCATTATGCATCATGCTTGCTTTTCTGCTCTTTAAACACTTGTTATGGATGATGAAACTAATTTAAATGGACAAACAGGGCGCGCTCCTGCACGTTTTCCCTGTGATGTCATATTTTTCTTCCAGGGGGTTTTCATCTCCAACTCCCATAGAAACCCCTCAAACATGCACATTTTAATAAGACACTTTAATAATTAGCTTCGAGATAATTGTCAGTCGAGGGAAAATAACCTTTTATCAAAGGTGCCTTGAAAGTGGCGTGTTCACAGATGAAACAAGTGATCTCATTTGCATCTATGCTCGCTTCCCTTTCCTCCTGGCATTTATACGGAATAAGATACTGCAAGTGGGGAAGACAGTAAAGGAGGAAAAGTGTGGGTGTGGAAGGGGAAGCCGGAGCTGTCAAATTGTTAAGACAAATGGGGCTTAGAGAATCCTAATTAAACCTGAAATTGCTTAGAAATAGGAAGTATGTATTCCTAATTGTTGGCACCAAGAAAAAAAAATCTAATTTACTGCATATCTTTAAATATAGATAACCCATTATTTGGCTTATGAGATTTCAATCCTTACCTCTTGCAGAAGTGAGTGTAGTGACTTTCAGTGCGGTGAAATTCACCTTCAGGGTTCAGCGTGAGATAAAATAGAGAACCTCAAAAAGCAGTGGTGCTGGAAAATATGTATAGATTTTGGGGTTTGTATTTCTTTCTCCTGGATGTATTCTCATTATATCTTGGGGAAGTTTTGGTATGTTTGAGCCCTTGGAAGTACAGCATCAGAAAAGTAAAATGAATACAAGTGTATATTCTCAAGACTCAAGGTATCTATTCTTAAGAAAGAAGTTTGCTCTGCAGGCAACCCTGTCATGCTGCTTTCAGACAAATGAGGTGCTATCTGCTGGGTTAGCACTTTGGTATCTAGGATGGTGCTAAAGGTCTCTGGTGTAGGTGATTCTGTCACCTCCACCTGGTTCTCCTGTCATGATGATCATCACACACTCTTTACAAAAAAATTTTTTTTTTAATTTCAGAGGCAGTAAAAACTTCCAACATCTTGATATCCTGAATTCAGCATCACACAATTTGGGTGCAGAGTTAAGGACAAACCATAGTCATCTTTTTTTCACTTCAAGCCACACTACCACTCTCTCTGTAGGCCTCTGGCTTCCATTTATTTAAAATACACATTTATAACTAATGAGAACCTACTGTATAACACAGGGAACTCTACTCAATGCTTGACTGAAATGGGGAGGAAATCTAAAAAAGAGGGGATATCAGTTCAGTTCAGTGTCTCAGTTGTGTCTGACTCTTTGCGACCCCATGGACTGCAGCAGGCCAGGCTTCCCTGTCCATCACCATCTCCCAGGGCTTGCTCAAACTCATGTTCATCGAGTCAGTGAGGCCATCCAACCATCTCATCTTCAGTCATCCCCTTCTCCTGCCTTCAATCTTTCCCAGCATCAGGGTCTTTCCCAGTGAGTCAGTTCTTCCCATCAGGTAGCCAAATTATTGGAGTTTCAGCTTCAGCATATATGTATATGTATAACTGATGCATTTTGCTGTGTAGCAGAAAGTAACAAAACATGGTAAAGCAACTGTACTCCAATAAAAACTTAAAAAGTACACATTTAAAATAAGAGCTTGACCCTTGAATAAAACTTCTTTTGCTGCTTTTTAAGTTGTTTTCATGGTAAATTGGAAGAAATGATAAACTGGGGGTGGAGGTGCGGAGCTCAGAACTGCACTCTCTATTCCTGATTGGATCTTAGGAGCTCTAACCGGGTGGCCTTATCTGTGGTGATAGGGATAAGGATGAACACGGGACTTCCCCAATGGCTCAAGCAGTAAAGAGTCCACCTGCCAATGCAGGAGACAAAGGAGATGTGGGTTTAATCCCTGGATTGAGACGATCCTGTGGGGGAGGGAATGGCAACCCACTCCAGTATTCTTGCTTGGAAAATCCCATGGACAGAGGAGCCTGGCGGGTTACAGTCCATGAGGTTGCAAAGAGTCAGGCGTGACTGAGCACCTGATGGATGCATGGATGGATGGATGGATGGATGGATAAGAGTGCTAGTTACAGTCTATTGGGAACTTCCATTGTGCCAGGTGCTGCAGTATCATCTTTGATGATCACATTTAACTCACATAAAAATCCTTTATTTCACAGCTCTCTGCCCTTTACAGATAAGCAAACAGAATCAGGAAGGTTGGAAAAAACCACCCAAGAACACTTGAGGTGAGTGTTCAGGTTGAACCCATATCTTCCAACTCAGGACCAGTATTTTTGACCCAAATCCCTGAAATCTGGCTCATACTGATTCCCATGTTTACCTCGTGAAGTTGTTGTAAACAACCAGTCAAATGGTCTTAATGCAAATGAAAATACCCTGGAAAAGGAAACACAGCTTAGTGTCTGTCACACGGCCCTCGCTGGCAGTCTCCAGGGATTTCTTTTGTAAGACAGACATCATCTCAGATGCCCTAGAAGACTCTGGTGCTCATTAAGTGGAAGAGATTTGATTAGTGTTGGAGAATTTTATCTTTTCATTTTTTTCCACCAGAAGTTGGTCTTATCCTGGAGATAAAGGCACCTCCATTTGTTCCTCTGTACTGAATGGGGTCCTGAGTCTCAGAGTGGGAGCAGCCTGTCTTAGTAGCATTATTTGTGCCAGCCCAGGTTGTAGGCTCCAGGAGGGGAGCCTGCTGGGTGAAAACAGCCTTATCTTCTGTCAGCCTGTCCATTCCTAGTTGTCCTGAGGAAATTCCCCAGCAGTAGGCTCCTCCTGGTACACCAATACAGCTTAGGTTGAAGTTGTTGTATTGTTGTTGTTGAGTCACTGAGCCGTGTCCGACTCTCTGCGACCCCATGGACTGCAGCATGCTAAGCTCTGTTGTCCTCCATTATCTCCTGGAATTTACTCAAATTCATGTTGCTTTTTTGTTTGTTTGTTTGTTTTGTAACTAGGAATCAACAAAATGGCCACAACTTGAAGGTTGAGGTTGATGCTGGTTGATCTCTTTGCACCACTTGGCCCCTAAACCTTCAGTTTTAACTATTTGCCTCCATCACAGGGCTGCAGCATTTGAGCATTTTCCTTCAAGTCATGTTTAGAAGATTTGCTATGTATCCTCTCAATTACTTGTCTTTATTTGTGTTAAGTTGCTTCAGTCATGTCCGACCCTTTGCAACTCTATGGACTGTGTCCCTCCAGGCTCCTCTGTCCATGGGATTTCTCAGGCAAGAACACTGGCATGGGTTGCTATTTCCTCCTCCAGCGGATATTCCCAACCCAGGGATCAAACTTATGTCTCCTGGAGTGTCGGGCAGATTCTTTACCCCTAGTGCCACCTGGGAAGCCCCTGTACATTATCATCACATTTTTAAGCATTCAGTTGTCTCAGGAATTGCTGTTTTCCATTCATGAGAATCTGAGATCAATGGACCTTCCTATTAGTTTCCATTACCATTAAATAATTGATGGTTAGTTTGTGAAGCCTGGACATTGCAGTTATCTGGCTTACCTCCTGTTACCTAGCTTGCTTTGTTGCCTCTTTTGGATGGTCTTAGTTTTTTTTTTTTTCTTTTAATAAAAAAATTGTTTATTCACTTTTGGCTGTGCTGGGTCTCTGTTGCTGCACCCAGGCTTTATCTAGATGTGGAGAGTGGGGGCGGGCAACTGCTACTCTTCATTGTGGAGAGGAAGGGCTATAGTAGTTGTGGTGCTCAGACTTAGTTGCTCCTCAGCATGTGGGATCTTCCCAGATTGAATCCGGGTCCCCTGCATTGGTAGGCAGATTCTTATCCAATGTACCATCAGGGAAGTCCCAATTCTAGTGTTCTTATTTTTGCCTGTACAGCTGACCTGCCTCTGGAGAAACCTGTATGTAGGTCAGGAAGCAACAGTAAGAACTGGACATGGAACAACAGACTGGTTCCAAATAGGAAAAGAAGTATGTCAAGGCTGTATATTATCATGCTGCTTATTTAACTTATATGCAGAGTACATCATGAGAAATGCTGGGCTGGAGGAAGCACAAGCTGGAATCAAGATTGCTGGGAGAAGTATCAATAACCTCAGATATGGAGATGACATCACACCTATGGCAGAAAGTGAAGAAGAACTAAACAGCCTCTTGATGAAAGTGAAAGAGGAGAGTGAAAAAGTTGGCTTAAAGCTCAACATTCAGAAAACTAAGATCATGGCATCCCGTCCCATCACTTCATGGAAAATAGATGGGGAAACAGTGGAGACAGCTATATTTTTCTGGGCTCCAAAATCACTGCAGATGGTGATTGCAGCTGTGAAATTAAAAGACACTTACTCCTTGGAAAGAAAGTTATGACCAACCTAGACAGCATATTAAAAAGCAGAGACATTACTTTGCCAAGAAAGGTCAGTCTAGTCAAGGCTATGGTTTTTCCAGTGGTCATGTATGGATGTGAGAGTTGGACTATAAAAAAAGTTGAGTGCAGAAAAATTGATGCTTTTGAACTGTGGTGTTGGAGAAGACTCTTGAGAGTCCCTTGGACTGCAAGGAGATCCAACCAGTCCATCCTAAAGAAGATCAGTCCTGGGTGTTCATTGGAAGGACTGATGTTGAAGCTGAAACTCAGATACTTCGTCCACATGATGCGAAGAACTGACTCATTTGAAAAGACCCTGATGCTTGGAAAGATTGAGGGCAGGAGGAGAAGGGGACAACAGAGGCTGAGATGGTGGGATGGCATCACTAATTCGATGGACATGGGTTTGGGTGCACTCTGGGAGTTTGTGATGGAGAGGGAGGCCTGGCGTGCTGTGGTTCATGGGGTCCCAAAGAGTCAGACACGACTAAGCGACTGAACTGAACTGAACTGAACAGCTGCAAGGATGTGGTTCAAAGTTAATCATGTCTATAGGTCAACATCTCATGTTCTTCCATTTTATCCTCTTCCTCAAGATTAGCCAAATTATCAACATCTCACTGTTTATTCATCAGTTACTTCTAAGGCTTTCATATGAACACAATAGAGATAACCAGCTCCCTCCTCATCTGTGCACAACTTTATGTAAGCTTTTAAAATAGGGATTAAGGAACTTCCCTGGTGGTCCAGTGATTAAGATTCCACCTTTCCAAAGCAGGGGGATCAGGTTCTATCCCTGGTCAGGGAACTAAGATCTCATGTGCTGGACACTGAAGCCAAAAAAAAAAAAAAAAAAAAAAAAAGAAAAATAATATTAAAAAATAAAAATAAAATGGGGATTAACTGTAACTGAAAGAAAGCAGTCTTTCTTGTTTCATAGCATGTCTTTTCAGGAGAGATTTCAGCACTTCTAGCTTTGGTCCTTTCTCTACTATACCAAAAGGTGGGGCTCCCACACTGGTTGTTCTTAAGATTTCACTGACACTTGCACAGCTTGAAGCATTTTGTTGTTGTCCCATTCCGCTAAGTCATGCCTGACTCTTGGCAACCCCATGGACTGCAGCACCGCAGGTTCCCTGTCCTCCACTATCTCTTGGAGTTTGCTCAAATTCATGTCCATTGAGGTGGTGATGCTATCTAACCATCTCATCTTCCGCTGTTTCCTTCTCCTTTAGCCTTCAGTCTTTCTCAGCATCCAGATCTTTTCCAGGGAGTCAGCACTTCGCATCAGGTGGCCAAAGTATTGGAGCTTCAGACAGCATAAGTCCTTCTAGTGACTATGCAGGGTTGATTTCCTTTAGGATTGACTGATTTGATCTCCTTGCAGACCAGGGTACTCAAGAGTCTTCTCCAGCACATCTGGCCCCTAGTTTGGGGGCACA
The DNA here is from genome assembly GCF_029407905.1 of Bubalus kerabau. Taxonomy (NCBI): domain Eukaryota; kingdom Metazoa; phylum Chordata; class Mammalia; order Artiodactyla; family Bovidae; genus Bubalus; species Bubalus kerabau. Next base: position 187,269,965 of record NC_073625.1, on the reverse strand, counting down.
ACTAAAGCTATCTTCAGCACACTTCAGTTGCATTCTGGTAAACAGATGCTCATTAGGGCCTTTGCTGTTTGCTTCCTCTTGGATGAGATGGTTGCTTTGTGGCAGCAGTGGATATCAACTGTGTCTGTGTGACCACTGGAAAAGTACAGGTGTCCTAAAGATTTGATGAATCAGGCCTGCCCCGCCAACTGGTCTTCATGTGCCAGTTATTTAGACTGATGCCCATATGTTCAATCTCCTGGACTTCTGTTCCCTTGACCAACCATAGTCTTTAGGTCAAAGAGATTTGGCTTCAGATTCATTCATTCTCTAGTGTTCTATGGAATGAAATAGTATTTCATTTCTGCTGGTTTGACCATCATTTTTATTATACTTTTTAGTGTATATTTGGCTATATTTTCATACAAATTTGCTCTTTGCTTATTACTTCACTTTCTGTTATCCTCTTTTCTCTCTTTTTGCACTTCAAAGTCAGTTTTCTCTAAAAATATATCGACATTGATTGGCCCCATGTTCTTACCTTGTATTCACTCAACACCCAATCTGCCTACACCCATCAGCCCTTTCCCTTCAGTCTATTGCAAAGTCACCAGTGGCTTCCTGCTACATGTAGTGGGCCGTTCTCCCTCCTCACAGTCTTGTTCAACACCAGTGACCTCTCTTTCCTCATTGCAACAGTCTCTTCCTTTGGCTTCCAGCTTCTCTTACTCTTCTGCTTTCTCACGTTTTTCTGGTCTCTATCTCATTCTGCTTTACCAGCTCATGTACAGCCTTTCAGTGTTAGAATTTCTTAATGCTCAGGCCCAGTCTCTCATCTGTCTTTATTCTCTGCTCTTTTCGTGGGTGGTAACATGCATGCCCATTGCTTACTGCATCTAGCTTTAACCGAGTTTCAGTTGACTAGATGTATCCACTTGGAACTCTCAAAGTCATTTCTCAAGCTAATTATTGTTCAGTCACTCAAGTTGTGTCCAACTCTTTGCAACCCCATGGACTGTAGCACACTAGGCCTTGCTGCCCTTCAATATCTCCTCGAGTTTGCTCAAATTCATGTCCATTGAGTCAGTGATGCTGCAGTTAAATTAAAAATAAATAAATAAAGCTTCACTCCCTATTTAGTCAATGACATTTTCCATAGACACCTTAAAACCTTTTCTTGATATATGGTTCTTCTCCCTATAAGCCGTCTCTTCTATTCTCCAGTACTAGGAAACTGGGGGACAGAGAAGGGATGCTCTGTTTTCACTGGAGTGCTGATGCTTCAAGTGGAGAACATAGTGAGTCATATCCAAGACCAAGTGGACTTGTAGGGACCCAGAGGCCTCTCCTGTGTGAGACACTATATGAGTGATCAGGAAACCTACTCTGTTTGTCTCAGCATCAAGAGCTAGGTGGGGGATACAGATTTCTCAAGATGAGAAAGTAAGGCAGGCTTGAAGAGTGACCCACAGCTGAGCTGGTTGCCCTCTGGTCCGCAGGCTCTCTCAGTCTCTCTCAGGTACACTGACTTCATCCTCCCTTCTTCTCTTCTCTTTCCTGGACTCTTCCTCTCCCTTCTTGACCCACCAGCTCTGCCACAATTTCAAGCCCCCTTCCCAGTTCCTATAAAAAAGATTCTGTCCTTGTTTAGGCTCATTTTGGGGTGAAATTGAAGTCTTGTTATGTTTTTTCTTCATGATTCATGTTGGTGAATTTGTGGGAATAACTAAGTGAATTAAAATTCAACAAGCATTATTAAGCTCTTGGTAGGTATCAGATACTTTAGTGCATGAAGCCAGGATTTATTTATGAAGGGTAAAAGTTTTAAAAAGAAATGCTCACTTAAAGTGATGGCTCTTTAAAATGCAGAGCTGCAGATACTGATTTTGGGGTTCTGGCTGATATATGATGTTATGGAACCGACCTTGAGTCCACTTGTGCAAATTACAATAAAATCAATCTACTAACACGGTGTTTATTACAGGGTCAAGCAAGGAGAACGGGCAGTTTATTCTCAGAAGAACTCAGCTCCCTGCTGGCTTTCAGGGAAGAGTTTTTAAAGTCAATATTAGGGGTGAGCATTGTAGGGGGCCTGGTCAGCACGTGGACATTCTTCTGATGGATTGCTGGTGAGGTAATAGGGTGGTACTTAGGAGTCAAGATTATCAACCTCGGGCTTCCCTGTGGCTCAGCTTACAGCATCTGCCTGCAACACAGGAGACCATCCAGAATGCAAGAGACACAGGTTTGATCCCTGGGTCAGTAAAGTCCCCTGGGGAAGGAAATGGCAGCCCACTCCAGTATTCTCTAGAATCCCATGGACAGAGGGACCTGGTGGGCTATAGTCCATGGGGTCGCAAATAGTCTGACATGACTTAGTGACTGAACAACAGCAAACCCTCCTGGGTGCAGTCCTGGGGGTGTGCGATCCCATTCAGGGACTTGTGATGGGTCCAGTCCCAGCTTCATCAGGACCCATCACAAGTTCCTGAGTGGGATTCTCTATTCTTCCATGTCCCACAAGCAGAAGCACGATAACACTCAGACTAAACTTAAAAGCAGCTTCAGCTGTCTTTTTTGTCCACATGCTCAGCCATGTGGGGTGTAATCTGACAGTTTTAGCAGAGGAGCCAGCAGCCTCTGGCATTGTGGAGTGGGGACGGATGGCTGCCCCTTCTGGAGCGCCACCGTCATCTGGCTCGAAATCAGGAAGCGACGCACACTCACTGCTGCTGTATTTTTTTCCCCAAAGACAGACTTGCTGGGTCTTTAGCTAAATGTCATATCTGCTTCTCACACCCACGTCATCACACTTTCCTGCATCACCTACATGGGGGTGCTGAGGGGAAGCATTTTGTGAAAACTTTTTTTTTTTAAAGCATTCTTTTGATGTCCAGAAAAATGCCTTTTTTAACTTTCACTGGAGTTCAATTCAACAAATAATTATTGCATGCTCACTGTAGTCAGGAGACTCTGCTGTGGATATAACAAAAATGAAAATGCCAGATGGCAAGAAGCACTAGTCTCAATGGGGACGCAGACACGCATCGGTTGACTGTAGTCCAAGACAAGGTGGGGTCTGTACTGGGTAATCACAAGGCTCATTTTATTGTCTGTTTATCTACTTTTTAATTGTATTTTAATTTAATTATATTGTTAGCATCTTTTTTGAGGCATAATTTACATAGCACATGACTCTTGTTTTAAGTACAATTCATTGATTTTTAGTAAGTTTACAGAGTTGTACAAATACCACCACAGTCCAACTTTAGAAATATTTTAGCAAAACATTTCTCCACCACCCAAAAGTATTTCTCATGTTTATTTGCGTTCACTCCACATCCCCACCATCAGCCCCTAGGCTTGGGCAACAAACTCTACTCAACTATTTTTTTTTAATTGAAAACATTCTTTATTGAAGTATAGTTGATTTACAATGTTGTGTTAATTTCAGGTGTTGTGTTAATTTCAAAGTGTTTCACTTATTTATATATATATTACACATATATAATAAATATATATATATATATATATATATATATATATATATATATTCTTTTCCATTATAGGTTGTTGTTGTTCAGTTGCTAAATCATATCTGACTCTTTGCCACCCCCATGAACTTCAGCACCCCAGGCTTCCCTGTCCTTCACTATGTCCTGGAGTTTGCTCAAACTCACGTCCACTCAGTTGGTGATGCCATCCAACCGTCTCATCCTCTGTTGCCTCTTTCATTACAGGTTATTACAGGATATTGAATATAGTTCCCTGTGCTATACAGTAGGTCCTTGTTGTTCATCTGTTTTATATATCATCGTGTGTATCTGTTAATCCCTCTCCTCCTTCCCTTTGGTGACCATAAGTTTGTTTTCTATGTTTGTGAATTGTACTCTCCTGCTTTTATAGAGGTCTTTTCTGTGTATTTCACACAATTTATGGTCTACTGACTGGTTTCTCTCACAAACGGTAGTGTTTTTAAAGTTCCTCCATGTTGTAGCACACATCAATCCTTCATTCCTTTTTATTGCCAAATATATCCTATCATATGGAGGAACCACACGTTGTTTACTCACTCTCCAGTTGATGGACATTTGGATGGTTTCCGCTTTTGGCTATGAATAATACTGCTATGAAAATTTGTGTACAAGTTTTTGTGTGGAGATGTATTTTCATTTTTCTTGGGCCTGTACTGAGGAGCAGACATGCTGTGTCATGTGGTAAACTTATGTTCACCTTTTTAAGAAGCCATCACACTGTTTCCAAAATAGAAGTGCACCATTTTACATTCCCACCAGCTGTGTTGTAAGGATTTCAATGTCTCCACATCCTTGTCAACACTGATACTGTTTATCTTATCTGTTACAGCCATTCTACTGGGTGTGAAGTGGTATCTCAGGGTGGTTTTAATTTGCATTTCCCTAAAGACATTGCAGCCATGAAATTAAAAGATGCTTACTCCTTGGAAGGAAAGTTATGGCCAACCTAGATAGCATATTGAAAAGCAGAGACATTACATTGCCACCAAAGGTCTGTCTAGTCAAGGCTATGGTTTTTCCAGTGGTCATATATGGATGTGAGATTTGGACTGTGAAGAAAGCTAAGTGCCGAAGAATTGATGCTTTTGAATTGTGGTGTTGGAGAAGACTCTTGAGAGTCCCTTGGACAAAAGGAGATCCAACCAGTCCATTCTAAAGGAGATCAGTCCTGGGTGTTCATTGGAAGGAATGATGCTAAAGCTGAAACTCCAGTACTTTGGCCACCTCATGCGAAGAGTTGACTCATTGGAAAAGACTCTGATGCTGGGAGGGATTAGGGGCAGGAGAAAAAGGGGACAACAGAGGATGAGATGGCTGGATGGTATCACTGACTAGATGGATGTGAGTCTGAGTGAACTCCAGGAGTTGGTGATGGACAGGGACGCCTGGCATGCTGCGATTCATGGGGTCGCAAAGAGTCGGACACGACTGAGTGACTGAACTGAACTGAACTGAAAGACATTCTGTTGAATATCTTTTCATGTGCTTACTAGCTATTTTTATATATATTTTAGGTAGATGACCCTTCAAATCTTTTGCGTATTTTTTCCTATTTTTAAAAATCGAGATATAGTTACTTTACAATATTGTGTTAATTTCTGCTGTACAGTGAAGTGAATAGCTATATGTATACATATCTCCCTCCTTCTTGAGTCTCCCTGCCAACTCCTCCATCCCACTCCTCTGGTCTAGGGAGAGGACTGAAACTTTCCAAGGGGTGTGGACAGGAGAACTGTCCCCCAGAGAGTGTGAGGGTGGGAGGATTGAGAACCTGCGATTAGGTTGACAGTAGTTAAGGGTAATCAAAAAACCAAGGACATAGCACAACACTGTAAGTCAACTGTATCCCAATAAAAATGAAAAACAAAAAAACAAAAAACCAAATACAATTGGAAAAAGCAAAAAGATCAAGGACAAGAACCAGTTCCCTGCTGCTGCTGCTGCTAAGTCACGTCAGTCGTGTCCGACTCTGTGCGACCCCATAGATGGCAGCCCACCAGGCTCCGCCATCCCTGGGATTCTCCAGGCAAGAACACTGGAGTGGGTTGCTATTTCCTTCTCCAATGCATGAAAGTGAAAAGTGAAAGTGAAGTCTCTCAGTCGTGTCCGACTCTTCGCGACCCCATGGACTGCAGCCCACCAGGCTCCTCCGTCCATGGGATTCTCCAGGCAAGAGTACTGGAGTGGGGTGCCATTGCCTTCTCCAACCAGTTCCCTAGTAGCTATCAAAAGGCTCAGGAGGCCGACCTGGAAGGAGGCAGGTATGAGAACCTATGTTTGGACTACAGGCTTGTAGGACATAGACTTAAGAATTTGGACACCATAGGGTTATGTGGTCAACAGAGTTCAATAATAATAAACCACTAATCAAATATTTATAATGCTTTTCATTATATATTACTTTGGGTCTGCTATGCAAGACTAATTTCTTATAAAGATGAACCTAATTGGAATCTAACCCTCAAATCTATTTATATATATCCTAGCACTCATAAATTTTTTGGACTTCATGACTGTCAAAATGAAGGATGAGTTTTGACTACCTCTGGAATTTGGAAATGAATGATGTCACTTTTTATCCAAGGTCATCCAAAGCTATTTGTGTAGCAACAATATCAATCAGGTTATCCACTAGGTAAACTTGGAGAAATGAGTATGTTGTTGTTTAGTCACTAAGTTGTGTCCAACTCTTTGCAACCCATGGACTGAAGCACACCAGGCTTCCCTGTCCTTCACCATCTCTCAGAGTTTGCTCAAACTCTTGTCCATTGAGTTGGTGGTGCCATCCAACCATCTCATCCTTTGGTACCCTCTTCTCCTCCTGCCCTCAATCTTTCACAGTATCCAGCATCAGGGTCTTTTCCAATGAGTCAGCTATTCATATCAGGTGGCCAAAGTATTGGAGCTTTAGCTATATCATCAGTCCTTTCAATGAATATTCAGGATTGATTTTCCTTGGGATTGACTGGGTTTTATCTCAAACTTGGAGAAATGAGTGTGTGTTGGTCAACGTGTACTGATTGAGCATCTGCTGGGTGCCAGGCACTGGAGGAGTCGGGTGCCACCGACATGGTCCCTGTCTTTGTGGAGCTAATTAAAGGGATACATCAGTAATGGAGTGCTGTGGAGTGTGTCATTGGCAGAGGAGATTGCATACTGGGAGTGCACAGTGGAGCATTTAGTCAAGCCTGTGGGTCAGGTGGAGCACAAGGACCAGCCTCAGCTGTGGCAAGGCTGAATGTTTGGAGAAAAGGTCAGAGGGCAGGAGTACTGAGGACGAGGATACACCAGGCAGAATCCCTACAGGAAGTAGATGGTGCTCATGGATGAGAAAATGCCTGGAGTGTTTAATAAAGGCACTGTTTTTGAAGGTGTGGGCTGGATGTCAAGAGAGCACAAAGGCTGTGCAGTGCCCCGAGTCCTGTGATGGTTGCCTTGTCACTGTCCAGGTGAGGATGTAGTGGGTCCCAGCACCTGGAAGGAGAGGCCTACTTCCTAGGAGGAGTGATCTTTGGTTGGCAAATGCAACAAGCTAAGGAAACTCATCAGGAAATGAGCCGGGGGTTAGCGACTGCCTCGACTCTCCTTCCTTCCTCTGATCTTCTGTGGGGGCTCCCACTGCCCTGAGCCTGCAGAAGTCAGAGGGTGTGGGCAGCTTGGCGATGCCCTCAGGACTGGTCAGCCTCACAGGCCAGGAAACAGGATGAACAGGGGAGGTGGACGAGCAAACAGAAGGGATCATCCCAGAGAAAGAAGAATGAAACAGACAGGACTGGAGAAGTAGATGGGGCCCGTTAGAGAGAGATGGTTGGCTCGAATTAAGGTTACGTTTTGTTCAAAAGCCTTTGGGCAGTTATTAAAATATTTAAGCAAAGGAGTCATGTGATCATGTCGTTTTCGGAAGGTAAGGAGGTATCAGAGTAGAAGATGGATTTGAGGGGAGCGAGATGGGGTTCTCGAAAGCCATTAGGAGGTCATTACCACTCCCAGGAGAAAGGATGGGAGCTTGGACTGCCAAACAGTGCAGCTGGGGAAAGGGAGCCAATTCGAGATGTGTTTGAGGGAGTCTAGTGTGGAAGGCTGGGTAGATGTGCTTTTCCCTGATACAAGGGCCACTGGAGTTGGAGCAGTTTAGGGGTGAGTGAGGAGAAAGCATAGGCTCAGGTGTGGCCCTGGTCAGTTTGAGATGCTGTCAATGCATCTGAGTGGAGTATCAAACAGCAAATAGAAGAGTAGATGTGGAGCTCAGAGGACAGGCTTGGGTTCAGCTGGTGGAGAGCTGGTTGATATACTGTCATCTGGGCCAGGGTGTGGCCAGCACCTCTAAGAGCAAGTGTACAGTAAGATGAGAGAAGAGCCTGAGTGAGAATCCCGGAGAACACCAACATTTTGAGATCCAGCCCAGAAATATGACTCAGAAAAGGCAAATGAGAAGCAGTGGCCATCAGTGGCAAAATGTCAAGAGGATGGGGGCAGGAAGTACCCTGGGGTGGGAGGTGGAGCGACTGGGGAAGAAGACACCAGCCTGGACGCTGGCATCTCCTCAGTGCAGGTTTACTGGGAATGGGGAGAAATGGGTCAGTAATGGGAGGTGATGGGATCCAGGGGGAACCCTGCTCAGTGAGGGGCCAGAGCATATGCAAATGGTGAGAATCGGTGACCACTGAGTAGACAGGGACCCAGGAGGGATCAGGTAGCAGGACAAAGGCTGGAGTGGAAGAAGCCTCACTCCTCTCAGAACCTCGTCCCCAGGCTTTCTCACCCTCGGGAAGAATAGCCTCTGTGCTTCCATTTAAAGGAGGTTGGCAGACTTTGGGTTTTTCTGACTCTGAACCAGACTCAGCATCAGCAAGGCCACCTGCACACTCTGATCTTCACACCCCGTCTTGCTGTGGACAGAGCCGGAGGAGGGCCTCGTGTAACATGTCAAGTGAGGGAAGGAGGGACCTGATCCTGGAGTGTTTGGAGACTTGGTGATGGTGGTGAGATGGGTAAAGGCACTTTTTCACTCTTTTCTCCTCCTTTTTCTAAAGAGGGAGTGCAGATCGGCTCCTGAGAGTGAGGGGCCTGAGGCTTGGGAGGTTAGAAAAGGTGAAAAGACCATGACCTGCACTGGGATGGAGCTGGGTAGGTAAGTGCCTGTGTTTGTGGTGGTGGTTTAGTCACTAAGTTGTGTCCGACTCTTGTGACCCCATGGACTGTAGCCGACCACGCTTCTCTGTCCATGGCATTTCCCAGGCATGAATATTGGAGTGAGGTGCCATTTTCTTCTCCAGGGAATCTTCCCAACCCAGGGATTGAACCTGGGTCTCCTGCATTTCAGGCAGATTCTTTACCACTGAGCCACAGGGAAGCCTGGACCCCATGTTTACTGTGACACAGATCCTCCCAGCTGTGTGATTTTCTCCAGTGAAACTGAAGGGTCCAGATACAGGCTTCCATTCTCCCCTTCCTCTCTCCCTTCCTTCCCAATCTCTCCAAGTCAGAGTTCAGTGTTTTTGTCTTATTTTTCGTTTCAGTAAGTGGTTACACTGCTGCTGCTGCTAAGTCGCTTCCATCGTGTCTGACTCTCTGTGACCCCATAGACGGCAGCCCACTAGGCTCCTCTGTCCCTGGGATTCTCCAGGCAAGAACACTGGAGTGGGTTGCCATTTCCTTCTCCAATGCATGAAAGTGAAAAGTGAAAGTGAAGTCATTCAGTCATGCCCAGCTCTTAGCGACCCCATGGACTGCAGCCTACCAGGCTCCTCTGTCCATGGGATTTGCCAGGCAAGAGTACTGGAGTAGGGTGCCATTGCCTTCTCCAAGTAGTTACACTAGTGATTACCAACTCCCCAAACTACTCAGTGGTTTCATGATCACAGACACACAAATGTGTCACCTTTCTAGATGATGAGGAGAAGGAGAAGGGGCAGCCTGGAGGCCCGCCGTGGGTCACTTGCGGGTGTGGCAGTGGTAGGGACATCTCCATCTTGGGCGTGATCAGCCTTGTCGCATGACCCTGCTGCATTAAGGAACCTGAAGGCTCCATGTTTGCCTTTACAGATTTTCAGTCACCTCCACTGACGGCTGTGGTCACCCTCTGTTGTTTTCCCGGGCCTGGGTGGGCGATTGGGGTGGCACACTTGGCAGTGGGGCGTTCTCTTCCTTTCACTGCCTTCTTGGCAGAGACAGGCCACACGGAAGCAAAGGCATCGTTTGCATTTTTTAAGCAGGAGCCACTGATCACATCTGTATCTGCCAGATGGCAGTTGGGCTGTAATTGTTCTTAAAAACATACGTGTTTTCAGCTGTGCATCCCTTCTTGGAGACTTGGGGAAACAACAGGAAGTTCAAGAATGAATAGTTCTTTTCCTCTCAGAAGCCCACTTATCTGACTTACTTTCAATTTAGTGCTTCTGAAGAGAATCGTAGCGTGTCAGGACTTTAAAACATCAATAAAAATGTACTGAGTTGCTGCTCTAAGAAGAGGAATTCTGTGGGCTGGGACTTGTTCACTCCTAGAGCCTCTGAATATTTTCTTATGTGGCCAAAGAGATTTTGCAAATATATTTATTTATTTTTTATTCATTTCTAATTGGGGGATGATTGCTTTACAATATTGTAATGGTTTCTGCTATACATCAGCATGAATCAACCATAGGCATACCTATGTTCCCTCCCTCCTGAACCTCCCTCCCACCTCCCACCCCATCCCGCCCTTCTAGGATATCACGGAGCACCAGGTTGAGCTCTGCATCATACAGCAAATTCCCACTGGTTATCTATTTTACATATGATGATATATTTATTTCCATGTCACTCTCTCAATTCGTCTCAACCTCTCCTTCCTCCACTATATCCACTAGTCTGTATCTCTATTCAGTTCAGTTCAGTTCAGTTCAGTTGCTCTACTAAGCTAAGTCACTTCAGTTGTGTCTGACTCTGTGTAACCCCACAGAGGGCAGCCCACCAGGCTCTGCCGTCCCTGGGATTCTCCAGGCAAGAACACTGGAGTGGGTTGCCATTTCCTCCTCCAATGCATGAAAGTGAAAAGTGAAAGTGAAGTCACTCAGTCGTGTCCGACTCTAAGCGACTCCATGGACTGCAGCCTACCAGGCTCCTCCATCCATGGGATTTTCCAGGCAAGAGTACTGGAGTGGGTTGCCATTGCCTTCTCCAGTTCAGTTGCTCAGTCATGTCCAGCTCTTTGCGACCCCATGAACTGCAGCACGCCAGGCCTCCCTGTCCAACACCAACTCCCGGAGTTCACCCAAACTCATGTCCATCAAGTCGGTGATGCCATCCAGCCATCTCATCCTCTGTTGTCCCCTTCTCCTCCTGCCCCCAATCCCTCCCAGCATCAGAGTCTTTTCCAATGAGTCAACTCTTCGCATGAGGTGGCCAAAGTACTGGAGTTTCAGCTTTAGCATCATTCCTTCCAAAGAACATCCAGGACTGATCTCCTTTAGAATGGACTGGTTGAATCTCCTTTTGTCCAAGGGACTCTCAAGAGTCTTCTCCAACACCACAGTTCAACAGCATCAATTCTTCAGCGCTCAGCTTTCTTCACAGGCCAACTCTAACATCCATACTGCTACAGCTAAGTCACTTCAGTCGTGTCCGACTCTGTGCGACCCCATAGACATCAGCCCACCAGGCTCCCCGGTCCCTGGGTTTCTCCAGGCAAGAACACTGGAGTGGGTTGCCATTTCCTTCTCCAATGCATGAAAGGGAAAAGTGAAAGTGAAGTCGCTTAGTCCTGTCCAACTCTTAGCGACCCCATGGACTGCAGTCTACCAGGCTCCTCCACCCATGGGATTTTCCAGGCAAGAGTACTGGAGTGGGGTGCCATTGCCTTCTGCCCTGCATATAGTTTCATCAGTACCATCCGTCTAGATTCCATATATATATATATATATATATATATATATATATATGCATTAGTATACAATATTTGTTTTTCTCTTTCTGACTTACTTCACTCTTTACAATAGGTGCTAGGTTCATCCAGCTAATTAGAATTGACTCAAATATGTTCCCTTTTATGGCTAATATTCCATTATGTATACATACCACACCTTCTTTATCAGTTCATCTCTCGATGGATACTTACGTTGCTTCCCTATCCTAGATATTATAAATAGTGCTGTAATGAACATTGGGGTACATGTGTCTTTTTCATTTATGGTTTCCTCATGGTACAGATGGCTAATAAACACATGAAAAGATGCCCAACATGGCTCATTATTAGAGAAATGCAAATCTAAACTGCCATGAGGAGTCACCTTACACTGGTCAGAATGGCCATCATGAAAAAGTCTACAAACAATAATTGCTGGAGAGGATGTGCAGAAAAGGGAACCTTTTGCACTGTTGATGGGAATGTAAATTGATACAGCCATTATGAAGAACAGTATGGTGCTGCTGCTGGTAAGTCGCTTCAGTCATGTCTGACTCTGTGCGACCCCATAGACGGCAGCCCACCAGGCTCCCCCATCCCTGGGATTCTCCAGGCAAGAACACTGGAGTGGGTTGCCATTTCCTTCTCCAATGCATGACAGTGAAAAGTGAAAGTGAAGTCGCTCAGTCGTGTCCGACTCATCACGACCCATGGACTGCAGCCTACCAGGTTCCTCCATTCATGGGATTTTTCAGGCAAGAGTACTGGAGTGGGGTGCCATGGCCTTTTCCAGAAGAAGAGTATAGAGATTCCTTAGAAAACTAGGAATAGAACTGTACTGTGCTAAGTCACTTGAGTCATGTCTGACTCTTTGCGACCCTATGGACTGTAGACTGCTGGGCTCCTGTGTCCCTGGAATTCTCCAGGCAAGAATACTGGAGTGGGTTGCCATGCCCTCCTCCAGGGGATTTTTGTAACCTAGGAAATCTAACCTGCATCTCCTGTGGCTCCTGCAGGCAGATTCTTTACTGCTGAGCCACAGAGGAAGCCCAGGAATAGAACTACCCTTTGCAAATGTATTTAAATGAAGGCTCTGGACATGGAGAAATTCTCCTGGACTGTCTATTAGGTTTGATACATCAAACCTAATAGATTCTTCTGAGAGGGAGTGGGGACACCAGTGGGGCAGTAGGAGATGTGATGACAAAGCAAAAGATTGGAGTGATGCAAGGAAGGGATCACAAGCCAAAGAATGTTAGCAGCCCCAAAAAGCTGAAAAGTTCAAGGAGATAGATTGCCGCCTGCCCCCCACCCCCACCCTGTGGAGCCTCCTGGGAAAGCTCGGGTCCACTGACACCCTGACATTAGTCCTGTGAAAGGAGTCTTAGACTTCTGGTCTCTAGAACTATAAGAGAATACATTTGAGTTGTTTTAAGTCACCAAGTTTGTGTTAGGTCATGACAGTAATAAGACACTGATATTGTAGGGTAGTTTATTTTGAGATTTTTTTCCTTGTGTTTTACTGATCAGTTACCCTGATGGTTGGTTTTCATGTGAGAGGATGGGGGGATGATGCATGCAGTAAACTTGAGTTGATGTGTTAGCTCCAATCTCAACCTGTTGACAGTGTAGAATCAGTTAGTGAGGAGGGTTGAGGAGGTACCACCCAATCTAAAACCCAGCAGTCTGGTTCTGTCAAGCAGCTCAGTCCAGAACAGAGCAGGTGTTCTGGCAAGACTGTCACTGATGTGGTAAACACAGACTCTGAATGAAGCACAAGGAACCTCTTACTGGTCCAGCTTTCTCCTTATATTTATGAATCAACATTGTCCTTTGCCTACAAACACAGCTCCTGATAAATGTCAGCCTAGGGTAAAGATACTCTTCTAAGATACTATCTCACTTTGAAAGCAACATACCTCAATGGCTTAGGCCAAAACTTTATAAGATTGAGAAGAATATCTTTTGCACTTAGCTAAAATATTTTCTCTAAACAGTTCCAGTTTTAAACCCTTTAAAAGTTTTCACAATGTTTGTTATCATTTTTCAAATTGAAAAACAACATAAAATGAATGTAAATTTTGTTAAATATTTGTGTACAAGTCAAAAAGACAAGAAAACACTTGTAGTTCTACAATGTAGAGATATATACTGTTAATATTTTGGGATATCTCTTAAATATTCATCTTATCTGACTTTTTTTTTTTTTTACTGTTTTCTGAACATTTTCCCACATCAATATGTATTCTTCTATAATTTTTTAATGGTTCAGTTCAGTTCAGTCACTGGGTTGTGTCCGACTCTTTGCGACCCCATGGACTGCAGCACACCAGACCTCCTTGTCCATACCTCCCAGAGTATGCTCAAACTCATGTTCATTGAGTTGGTCATGCCATCCAACCTCTGTAGTCCCCTTCTCCTCCCACCTTCAATCTTTCCCAGCATTAGAGTCTTTTCAAATGAGTCAGTTCTTCACATCAGGTGGCCAAAGTATTGGAGTTTCAGCTTCAGCATCAGTCCTTCCAATGAATATTCAGAACTGATTTCCTTTAGGATGGGCTGGTTGGATCTCCTTGCAGTCCAAGGGACTCTCAAGAGCCTTCTCCAACACCACAGTTCAAAAGCATCACTTCTTCAGTGCTCAGCTTTCTTTATAGTCCAACTCTCACATAGCATTCTGTTTTCTTATATGTAAATATATGTCCACAATTTATTAGCCAATCCCCTTGTTGTGCATTTAGGTTATTTTTGGAATTTTATTGTTGCCTATTCATGTGCTTTGCCCATTTCCCTTTTTTTTGCTGTGTTATTTGAAAAATAAGTTTATGATCTTTTTGTTATTGTTGTGTATTAGGGTTATTAATTTTTTAACAGGATGTAAAATTTTGAAACTCATTGCATTTTAATTTTGTTTATGGGACACCTCTTTGGAATATAAATATTACTAAATTTTATGTACTCTAAAGTATTTGCCTTTCCTTTTTGGGTGCATCTATGGTGATTTCTTGGAGAAGGCAATGGCACCCCACTCCAGTACTCTTGCCTGGAAAATCCCATGGATGGAGGAGCCTAGTAGGCTGCAGTCCATGGGGTCGCTAAAAGTCAGACACGACTGAGCGACTTCACTTTCACTTTTCCCTTTCATGCATTGGAGAAGGAAATGGCAACCCACTCCAGTGTTCTTGCCTGGAGAGTCCCAGGGACGGGGGAGCCTGGTAGGCTGCCGTCTATGGGGTCGCACAGAGTCGGACATGACTGAAGTGACTTAGCAGCATGGTGATTTCTATTCTCTATTATTTACAAATTGATTTTCTTCAATTCTAATGTTATACTAGATTTTAATCAGCTTCTCGTTTTAGATCAAGTACAGCATTTCTTCTTTGTGGTGCAGCCATAATATTTCTAATCCTTAACCAGCCACTCAGTTCATTCCTATGCTAAGAATAGTTTATTTTCCCCCTTAGCATATTTTTGACCTAAAACTCCTCAATTGGCTAATTTGATTGTTTGACCATATAATCTCATCCTTTAGCAGCTCCAGGCTGATAAATACATAAGGATCAGTATAATGTGAGTTTTTGAATGTGCACATATTTATAAGTGAATTAGATACCTATGAAGAGTTATTTGCATATAATAAAGGGTCTTTTTTTTCCCCCTGCATGATAATGAGAGAGAAAAATCTCTAGTGTATGACTCTCATTTCCCACATTAAAGTGATGTTCTGTACTCTCAAGAACATAAACTGATAAATTAGAAAAAAATCAGATTCTTCCAATTGCACTAAAATTTGAAGAAAAAGAAATGATTTCTTTCTAACAAGGCAGGAAAGAAAAACAAGTTGAACAAGCTCTGGGCTTCCGGAATTTCCCATTCAGCTCTTTCTCTGCTTATGTTCCAAACAATTGCATAAAAGCAATCCTAAACAAATGTTTATAGAGGCTGCACTCTGAAATACTGATAATGAATTCTACATAACAAGCACACTCTTTCCCCCGGCTGTTTGAATTTAAAGTATACATTTTGCAGTAATTTTGATGACTTCATTTTGAAACGGTTCTTAACAGACATTTTGGAAATGTCTCATGTCATGAATTTATTCATAAACCAGCCTGTCAAAAACCTTAGCTTTCACAGGGGACAAACTGTGTCAGATGTGTGGTGGTTGTTCCACCTGAATTATCCACCGTCTTGAAAGGTCATTACTCATTTCCATATCTACTTGGATACTCTTGCTCACCGTGACTGGTTTTAGGGCCATGTGGAGAGGAGACCATGATATTGAGTTCTCAGCTATGCAGCACTGGGTATGGGCTATGCTGCTGCTGCTGCTGCTGCATAGTCTCTTCAGTCGTGTCTGACTCTGTGTGACCCCATAGACAGCAGCCCACCAGGCTCCGCCATCCCTGGGATTCTCCAGGCAAGAACACTGGAGTGGGTTGCCATTTCCTTCTCCAATCATGAAAGTGAAAAGTGAAAGTGAAGTCGCTCAGTCGTGTCTGACTTTTAGCTACCCCATGGACTGCAGCCTACCAGGCTCCTCCGTCCATGGGATTCTCCAGGCAAGAGTACTGGAGTGGGTTGCCATTGCCTTCTCCGGGGTATGGGCTATATTCCTCTACTAATTATGATGATAGCTTTGTGTTAGGGAAGCTTTGGTGTTTACTGTTATGGTAATGATCACTGTCATTCATCCAAAGGGTGATAAACCAATAATGGGATCTTGGAGCAGGAGAGAAAAGAAAAGTGTGATATGTCATTTTTTCACAGGCTGACAGCCACTAATGAGGACTGATAGGATCTAATGTTTATTTGTTCAATAAACAAGCCACTGGGTTGTGAACAAGAGGTCAGTATAGCCAGCAGCGAGTGTGAGCTGCTCCATCAAAGGGCATTATTTAGTGTCTAGAGCAAATCCCAGAAAGTCTTACAATAATGATAGTACAATGATAGGACATAGGTCCTCCCCCTCTGATTCCTAGAAAAGCAAGTAGATGCTTGTGCATTTCCAGTTCATGGCCCTTGACCTTGTCCTGTCATGAAGCTAGATAGTCATGCAGATGGGTTAAACCAGCACATCTCATATGTAGTGATTCTGTTAGAATACAGATCCTGGAGTGGTGGGCTGAGATTCTGCACATGTAACCAACTTCCAGAACTTATAGGACCAAACTTGCAGGAAGGAGGGGACAAAGCCCAACAGAAGTAGACTTGGGGTATCTTCTAATAATAGGGCATGTGCTTAAGAGGACAGAAGATTGTGATGGATGAACATGTAGGCCTTGGCTGTGAATCCTGGCTCGGCCACTGCTAAGTTACTACTGCTAAGTAGTAACCATGAACCCCAAAGTCTTGCATGATGTGTCAGAATGAATGTTGGCTACAGCTCTGCTCCCCTCAGTTCAGTTCAGTTGCTCAGTCATGTCCGACTCTTTGCGACCCCATGAATCACAGCACGCCAGGCCTCCCTGTCCATCACCAGCTCCTGGAGTTCACTCAGACTCACGTCCATCGAGTCAGTGATGCCATCCAGCTATCTCATCCTCTGTTGTCCCCTTCTCCTCCTGCCTCCAATCCCTCCCAGCATCAGTCTTTTCCAATGAGTCAACTCTTCGCATGAGGTGGCCAAAGTACTGGAGTTTCAGCTTTAGCATCATTCCTTCCAAAGAAATCCCAGGGCTGATCTCCTTCAGAATGGACTGGTAGGATCTCCTTGCAGTCCAAGGGACTCTGCTCCCCTAGGGCCCACCTAAAGGCAGTGTTCCTTGGGGCAGGCCATTTCCCCCAGACCTTTTGGGAATCTTCCAAAACTTCTGCTTGGATTTCCATACTTCATTCCTGCTCACTTGCCATTATTGGCCATAACATGTCACCTCTCCAAGCCTGTCAGTAGACAGGGCACTTGACTCTTCCCACAAGGTGGCAGATGGGGAAGTATCATCCCCTACAGGAGAGGAGCTGAAGTGTTAGGATAAGAACAGTCTCTTAGAAGCCACTCAGCAGCTGTGTACTCTTGTTACCTTCAGAAGGTTGTTTTCATGATTGAATGAGCTGAGGTGGATAGGACATGGCACCTCTCATAAGAGAAGCTCAGTAAATGTTTGTAATCGTACTTGATATTGCTTTTGTTCTTATACCTCACCCTGATCCTCATGGTCAAGTTACTGTATCTTCCAGGCCAAGGAAAGTCCCTATCCTTTCCTGCTGGGACACCTGGAACTTGTGGAGGCCCACTGTGGACAAAGCAATCAGATCACTTGAAGTGTTGTCAATTAGGCACTTGCTTGTATGCATTTCTAGGTTGTCGATGCAGTCAGTTACTTCTGAATCATTCTAGGGAGTGGCTGAATCTTTCTGTCCATCATATTGTCTGTGTTTTTGGCTTGAGTTTCAGATTACTTGATTATTCTATTCTCTGTATTTTGTTTTTGACCCACTCTTTGATCATATATTCTACAGATATTTGTTGAGTATCCAAGTATATAAGACATTGTGTGAGCAGCAAAGATATACTTGGTGTATATCAAGGGGCTTACTGTTGAATAAGGTCTTAGGAGCATCCCTTACATGTAAGCCCTGGTTCGTCACTATCCAATTACCAAGCACTAGTAGATGAAGCTGGAGAAGGCAATGGCAACCTACTCTAGTACTCTTGCCTGGAAAATCCCATGGATGGAGGAGCCTGGTGGGCTGTAGTCCATGGGGTTGCTGAGAGTCAGACACGACTGAGTGACTTCACTTTCACTTCTCACTTTCATGTATTGGAGAAGGAAATGGCAACCCACTCCAATATTCTTGCCTGGAGAATCCCAGGGACGGGGGAGCCTGGTGGGCTGCCATCTATGGGGTCCCACAGAGTCAGAAATGACTGAAGCGACTTAACAGCAGCAGTAGATGAAGCTTCAGAGATAGGACCCAGCCTGAATAAATGGGAATCTGGGAAGCTTGAGCATTTCCATTGAGTCAAAGGGTAACTTTATAGGTTTGTGAGCAGAGCAGGTGCATTACTTGGGCATTAGGGGAAAAGAGTGGGTAGTATGTACATGTATTGGCTGTAGGGTTGTCCAGTGGCTGGGAACTTGGTGGAGGAAGAGATTATCAGGATGTTATATGGTGCAGTGGTGGAATTAACAAGGCTGGGACAGTATGTGTATTTGGGAGCAGAGAGTAACCAGTGACCTTAGAATGCTGAAGGTGATCATGATGCCATAATCAGAAAGAGGAAACATGAGCAGGCAGATGATTAGGTGGGAGGAAATGGTGCATTCAGTTTGGTCCTAAGTTGGTGCTGCAAGAGAGATACCCAGATAGAGATGTTGAAAAAAAGTTTTAGATAATATTTAGACCAGTTAACCAGATCAACTCGGAGAAGGCAATGGCACCCCACTCCAGTGTTCTTGCCTGGAGAATCCCAGGGATGGCGGAGCCTGGTGAGCTGCTGTCTATGACTGAAGTGACTTAGCAGCAGCAGCAGCAGCAAATGGATCAACTAGTTGCATGTTCAGTCACTTCAGTCATGTCCTACTCTGTGGGACCCTGTGGACTGTAGCCCACCAGGCTCCTTTGTCCATGATATCTCTCAGGCAAGAAGAGTAGAGTGGGTTACCATTTACTTTTCCAGGGGATCTTCCCGACCCAGGGATTGAACCCGTGTCTCTTAGGTCTCCTGCATTGGCAGGCGGTTTCTTTACCACTAATGGCACCTGCTAGTGATGTCAACTAGTTGAGGATCTACTATGTAATACCTGTTAAAGGCGTATTAATCTTATCAGTCTTAACTCAAGTAAGAATACAGACCAAAGCATACACAGTTCTTAAATGATGAAGAATGAGATCTTTGTTAATACAGTAATTCATCTTACTAGGTGGGTATTTTTTTTTAATTTGACTAAAAATAGGCATGATCTATTTATGAATCTCTTTTTGGAGCAGTGTGTTATAAAACAAAGTTAATGTGTTAAATTTAACTGTGATTTAAATTGATGTTGCCTCAGTCCCCTGGGACCAATGAAACACAAGAAGGGCAGAAAAAAAACAGCCATTTCTGTTGTTGCCTAATGATAGGAAAGATTTGAAAATCAAACACATTGAGTTAGCCTCACTGTGCAGCAAGGAATAAAACCGAATTAATTATAAATAAGATGAATAAATAATTTAAACATATCACTTATTGCCTCTTTATTGCTCAACACTTGAAAAATTATTTCAATTAGAAACTTAAACTCAGTTTGATAGACGATGAAGAGTATGCAGCCCAAGATAAATGTAAATCCCTTTGTGATATAAAAATTTGATTTTGCAGTATGAGGTCTATTAAAAAGAAATTAATAATCTCCAGAAGAAGGAGGTAGTGCCAAGAAAGGTTGGCCTTTTCCCACAGAATATTGCTTATTTTAAGAGGAGGAAATCAGTAAGATTATTACAGAGATTTTCTTTTTAAATCAAAACCATAAAACTAACCACCAACTCCTGAACAAACCAAAACAAAAAAACACTTGATACACATTTGTATCTTTGGATTTCATATTAAAATCGTAGAAAATGTATGCTACTTTTATTTCACATGATCTTGATTTTTCTTCCAAGCCCAAAGAAATAATTTGGGTTTTTTTTCTGTGTCTCTGTGTGCTTATTGGCCCCCATAAAGCACCGCAGAGCACTCTCCCCTTTGTTACACCTACAAAGTGAGGGATTTGTTTGTCTGGCTGGTGCCACACTGGATCTTATCCAAGACAAGAGTATCCTAGACAAGCTGCTAATTCCCTGGGCTTTCATATTCTGATGCCTCAAAGCCCTCCCTCTGTCTGTCATCCCTGATAGATGCAGTTGATTGACGAGAGCACTGTATTTATACGTTCGATCTGAAACTTCAGAGTCCTCAGCATAGGACTCCAGGCAGTCATGGCTAGTGGGCCAGAATAGGCATGTGGCATGACACCTACTTGTCATCTGACTGGGGATCTGAGGAATTAAGAATTTGGTAACATCTGTCTGGCATATTGAGGCTTCCCAGGTGGATCATTGGTAAAGAATCCACCTGCAAATGCAGGAGACAAGGGTTCGATCCCTGGGTCAGGAAGATCCCCTGGAGGAGGAAATGGCAACCCACTTCAGTATTCTTGCCTGAGAAATCACATGGACAGAGGACCCTGGTGGGCTACAATCCATGGGGTCACAAAGAGTCGAGCACAACTTAGCTATGAAACAGCAACAACAACAAATCTGGCATATTAGCTGTGTGTCTGATTTCTTGTAGATGCAAACATCTATGAACTGAGCTTTTAGTTCAGGCTGCAGAATTGAGTTCTTTCTACTCTATATGTGGAAATTAAAGGCCAGAAGTAAATGTTGAAGGAAATTGACACACATACCTTACCTTCTGAAACTCCGTGTCCATCTGAAGGAACTAAAGGTGTGCAGCTCTCCCTCTGCCCCTCATCCCAAAGCAAACAGAATTCTCATCACCCAACGGAAAGCAAAGGCAGAACAAGTGAACACTAGCTGGGCCACTGATGCTTGCCCAAGCAGTTTTCAATTAATGTCGAAAGTTTAGCAGAGATTTAAAACAGTTGTGTTTTGTTTGGCCAGTGGGGGGTTTCTTTCTTTAATTTGCCCATTTGTGGGTCCTCTACTCCAGACATCACAGGCTCCACCACTGCCCTGTCTTGATCCTGGAAATGTCTGAAGACAACTGACTTTGTGACACTTACTCCTTCATCCTTCCCACTTTGGACTGAAATGTGCCCTCCCAAAATTCATACGTTGAAGCCCTAAGACCACAATGTGACTATATTCAAGAAAAGGGCTTAAGGTAGGTGGGCTGTACTGTGCCATGCTAAGCCACTCATTCATGTCTGACTCTTTGCAACCCCGTGGACTGTAGCCCACCAGGCTCCTCTGTCCATGGGATTCTCCAGGCAAGAATACTGGACTGGGTTAGGGGGGTTGTTAAGGTTAAATGACGTCTTAAGGGTGGGGTCCTAATCCTAAAGAATTGGTGTCCTTATAAGAAGAGGGAGAGACACCAGGAATGCTCATGCTCATGCTCAGTGAAGAGGCCCTGTGAGGACGGTGAGAAGGTGGCCACCCGTGAACAATGGGGAGAGGTCTCAAGAGAAACCAGACCTGATGGCACTTTGATCTTGAACTTACTGCCTCCAGAACCGTGAGAAGTAAATGTCTGTGTTCAAGCCTCCCTTGACTGCTAGTTCCTCAGTCGTGTCTGACTCTTTGTGACCTCATGGACTGTAGCCCGCCAAGCTCCTCTGCCCACCGAATTTTCCAGGCAAGAATCCTGGATTGGGTTGCCATTTTCTTCTCCAGGGGGTCTTCCCGGCCCAGGAATCAAACCCATGTCTCTTACATAAGCCACTCAGTCTATGGCGTTTATTCTGAAACCTCCCCTACTCCTAAAAACATGGATGAAACAGCAGAAATCTCTGATCAGAGCTGTGGGGTGGAGTGGGGGGAGACCCACACCAGGGTGCTCTGCCTCTGAGGGACTCCTTAGACTTCTTGTTTCTCTTCTTCTTTGAGAGTCCAACGAACCAGCTTGATACCTGAGCAGGCAGAGTCATACCTGTAAGTCTGAAAGACCTGGGTCTTCTTGCAAGACATCTGATTTTATTTTTTTGAAAGGGTGACAGCAGATTTTACTTTGAACATTTGGCAAGGGAAAAGGAAAAGATAAAGCATTAAATGTAATTGCTGCCCACTTCCCCTTGCCTCCCCTGCTGAGGAGTCTCCTATGTTGGACAGGAATTTACTGACTTAAGGCTTCCTGGGGAGGCATAGGCCAAAATGAACCCAAAGTTAGGGAACCCAGAAAAGAAAGCTAAGAGCTGCTGAGAGCTCTGATAGAGGGGAGCTGCTGACAGAGGAGATGGATCCTTCTTGAAAAGGAGATAGTAGAACCCAGGTGGCTACTGGAGATGGAGTGTCTAGAGGACTTGGAATATGATGCAAGAGCGTTTGTCTGGTCAGCAGCTCTGTGTGTGTGTTTTGGGGGTTGTAATGGAGAATGAGGACTCTACATTTTTGGACTTTATAAAACAAGCCTAATTATCTTCTGGCATACTCCCAGAGACATCCATAAAGCCTCAATCTTACCCTTTCATGCTGTTTTTTTTTAAAAAAGTACTGTGCTCTCCCTAATATCATGGATGAGACCATATTAGAGGCTTTGCACAATACATATGTGTATGTATATATTTGTATTAATGTATATACATAACACACATACAAACGTGGATATATATATATATGTATATATTTATCAGTCATTTCAGTCATTCAGTCATGTCCCATGGGGTCTATTTGTGGCCCCATGCACTCCAGCACTGCAGGCTTCCCAGTCCATCACCAACTCCCTGAACTTGCTCAAACTCATGTCCATCGAGTTGGTGATGCTATCCAACCATTTCATCCTCTGTCATCCCCTTCTCCTCCTGCCTTCAATCTTTCCCAGCACCAAGGTCTTTTCCAATGAGTCAGTTCTTTGCATCAGGTGGCCAAAGTATTGGAGCTTCAGCTTCAGCATCAGTCCTTCCAATGAATATTCAGGACTGATTTCCTTTAGGATTTACTGGTTGGATCTCCTTGCAGTCCAAGGGACTCTCAAGCATCTTCTCCAACCCCATAGTTCAAAAGCATCAAATCTTTGATGCTCAGCTTTCTTTATAGTCCAACTCTCACATCCATACATGACTACTGGAAAAACCATAGCTTTGACTAGATGGATTTTTGTCAGCAAAGTCATGTCTCTGCTTTTTAATATGCTGTCTAGGTTTGTCATAGGTTTTCTTCCAAGGACCAAGCGTCTTTTAATTTCATGACTGCAATCACCATATGCAGTGATTTTGGAGCCCAAGAAAATAGTCTCTCACTGTTTCCATTATTTCCCCATCTATTTTCCATGAAGTGATGGGACCAGATGCCATGATCTTAGCTGTTTGAATGTTGAGTTTTAAGTCAGCTTTTTCACTCTCCTCTTTCACTTATATCAGGAGGCTCTTTAGTGCCTCTTCACTTTCTGCCATAAGGGTGGTGTCATCTGAGTATCTGAGGTTATTGATATTTCTCCTGGCAATCATACTCCTTTCCTAATTGGAACCAGTCCATTGTCCCATGTCCAGTTCTAATTGTTGCTTCTTGACCTTCATACAGATTTATCAGGAGGCAGGTCAGGTGGTCCAGTATTTCCAACTCGCTTAGAATTTTCCACAGTTTGTTGTGATCCACACAGTCAAAGGCTTTGACGTAGTCAATAAAGCAAAAGTAGATGTTTTTCTGGAATTCTCTTGCTTTTTCCTATGATCCAACAGATGTCGGCCATTTGATCTCTGATTGCCCTGCCTTTTCTAAATCCAGCTTGAACATCTGAAAGTTATTGGTTCACATACTGGTGAAGCCTCACTTGGAGAATTTTGAGCATGACTTTGCTAGTGTGTGAGATGAGTGCAACTGTGTGTTAGTTTGAACATTCTTTGGCATGGCCTTTCTTTGGGATTGAAATGAAAATTGACCTTTTCCAGTCCTGTGGCCACAGCTGACTTTTCCAAATTTGCTGGCATATATATATATTGGCTTTCTAGGTAGCACTAGTTTTAAAGAACACGCCTGCCAATGCAGGAGACATAAGAGACATGGATTTGATCCCTAGGTTGGGAAGATTCCCTGGAAAAGGGCATGGCAGCCCAATCCTGTATGCTTGCCTGGAGAATCCCATGGACAGAGAAGCCTGGCAGGCTACACACAACTTAGGAACTAAATAACAACTGTATAAAATGCTTTTGGTTTAGAACAGGCTTAATAATGAATAAGATTTGACCAATATTCTATTAGGCAAGAACCAAAGAAGTGACTTCCACATTTTTCATTGCAGATAACTTCTTCCTTCATTCACAGTTTTTGTCATCAAGTAACTTTGACTCCATGCAAACATTGGTCTTTTGTTAGCAGATTGTCATCACTTTTCAGGAGGAAATACGTGTCTTTGCCAGGTCAATGTATTTCACTAAGTTCATTTATGTGAAGAATCTATTTTTATCCACAGTGATACTGTTGCTCTTAAACTTATAAGGAAGGAGAGAGGACAAAGCCATGAGGGGTCAGCCTATTAAAGACAATTATTATATTACAGGGCTTCCCAGGTGGCTCAGTGGTAAAGACTCCGCCTGCCATTGCAGGAGACGTAAGAGACATTCAGGGTTCGATCCCTGAATCGGGGAGATCCCCTGGAGGAGGGCATGGCAACCCACTCCAATATTCTTGCCTGGGGAATCCCATGGACAGAGGATCCTGGTGGGCTACAGTCCATGGAGTTGCAAAGAGTCAGTTAGGACTGAGCATGCACGTGATACTACAGTCAAATCAACCCAGAGCATATATGCTGTAGACGAGTCCTAGGGTGGCCATGGCAAAGCACCAGAGACTGGGAGCTGAGAACACAGAAACTTGCTCTCTCACAGTCTGGAGGCCAGAAGTCTGAGGTCAAGGTGTGGGCAGGGCTGGCTCCTTCTGAGGCTTCGAGGAAGACTCTCCCAGGCTCTGCCTCAGCCTCTGGGCTTTGCTGATGACTTTAATGACCCGCAGCCCCATAGCCTATCGATTCTGTCTTCATTGTTACAATGAGCACTTCCTGTATGCATGTTTCTGTGTCCACATGTCCACTTTGTATAAGGACACCAGTCATGTTGGATTAGGGGCCACCCCACTTTAGTCTGCCTTGTCTTAACTAATTACATCTGCAACAATTCTGCTTCCAAACAAGGTCACGCTCTGAGTTTCTGAGGGTTAGGACTACAACACAGGATTTTGAGGGGATACAAGCCAGCCCACAGCACAGGCTGATCTGCATACTTTTGTTTATTCTCCCAGTTGTGTCTGGCTCTTTGCGACCCCTTGGACTGTAGCCCAACAGGCTCTTCTGTCCATGGGATTTCCCAAGTAAGAATACTGGAGTGGGTTTCCATTTCCTTCTCCAGGGGATCTTTCCAACTCAGGGACTGAACCTGCATCTCTTGCATTGGCAGGTGGATTCTTTACCACTGAGGCACCTGGGAAACTCGATCTAAGTACCTCAGTTCAGTTCAGTCGCTCAGTCGTGTCTGACTTTTTGTGACCCCATGAATCACAGCACGCCAGGCCTCCGGGTCCATCACCAGCTCCCAGAGTTCACTCAAACTCATGTCCATCGAGTCGGTGATGCCATCCAGCCATCTCATCCTCTGTCGTCCCCTTCTCCTCCTGCCCGCAATCCCTCCCAGCATCAGAGTCTTTTCCAATGAGTCAACTCTTCACATGAGGTGGCCAAAGTATTGGAGTTTCAGCTCCAGCATCAGTCCTTCCAATGAACACCCAGGACTGATCTCCTTTAGGATGGACTGGTTGAATCTCCTTGCAGTCCAAAGGACTCTTAAGAGTCTTCTCTAATACCACAGTTCAAAAGCATCAATTCTTCGGCGCTCAGCTTTCTTCACAGTCCAACTCTCACATCCATACATGACTACTGGAAAAACCATAGCCTTGACTAGACAGACCTTTGTTGGCAAAGTAATGTCTCTGCTTGTCAATGTGCTATCTAGGTTGGTCATAATTGTACTCATCTCACACACTAGTAAAGTAATGCTCAAAATTCTCCAAGCCAGGCTTCAGCAATATATGAACCATGAACTTCAGATGTTCAAGATGGATTTAGAAAAGGCAGAGGAACCAGAGATCAAATTGCCAACATCCGCTGGATCATCGAAAAAGCAAGAGAGTTCCAGAAAAACATCTATTTCTGCTTTATTGACTATGCCAAAACCTTTGACTATGTGGGTCACAATAAACTGCGGAAAATTCTGAAAGAGATGGGAATACCAGACCACCTGACCTGCCTTTTGAGAAATCTGTATACAGGTCAGGAAGCAACAGTTAGAACTGGACATGGAACAACAGACTGGTTCCAAATAGGAAAAGGAGTACGTCAAGGCTGTATATTGTCACCCTGCTTATTTAACTTATATGCAGAGTACATCATGAGAAACGCTGGACTGGAAGAAACACAAACTGGAATCAAGATTGCCAGGAGAAATATCAATAACCTAAAATATGCAGATGACACCACCCTTATGGCAGAAAGTGAAGAGGAACTCAAAAGCCTCTTGATGAAAGTGAAAGTGGAGAGTGA
The DNA here is from genome assembly GCF_029407905.1 of Bubalus kerabau. Taxonomy (NCBI): domain Eukaryota; kingdom Metazoa; phylum Chordata; class Mammalia; order Artiodactyla; family Bovidae; genus Bubalus; species Bubalus kerabau. The sequence goes on along the minus strand of NC_073625.1, from coordinate 187,243,396 downwards.
AAAAGTTGGCTTAAAGCTCAACATTCAGAAAACAAAGATCATGTCATCTGGTCCCATCACGTTATGGGAAATAGATGGGAAACAGTGGAAACAGTGTCAAACTTTATTTTTTGGGGCCCCAACATCACTGCAGATGGTGACTGCAGCCATGAAATTAAAAGATGCTTACTCCTTGGAAGGAAAGTTATGACCAACCTAGATAGCATATTGAAAAGCAGAGATATTACTTTGCCTAACAGCTATTAAATAAGAATCCTCTAGAAATGTAAAGAAAATCCAGTGGCCCTCAAATGAAATGAGCACCTATGTTCCCTTTTTAACTGGTGGTGTTGAAGGAGGTGCTCTTCAGTTCCCTCAACTTGCGCGTTGTGAAGATGGAGGGGCAGAATGGGCTTGGGAGGTATGATTGAGGGTCAAGTCAGTCCATGCCTACGGTTCTGTGTTTCATATCCTTGGTGCCTGGGGTTGGGAGTAAAACAGTGTGAAGGGAAGCACATTCATTCATAGCCTCTGAGGAATAGAACAAGAACCATTTCACCGTATCCTGACTCGAAGAACAAAAATGATATATTTTGATGTTTCGTTATCCTATTTATTATGCAAATAACTCTTGGCAATGTGACTACTTAAGAGGTTGTTGTCAGAGGATTGCAGGTTATCTATTTTCCTCTTCAATTTATTAGAACCTCTTGGGAGATAGATATAATCCAGCCTGCCCTCCATGCATCTGAGTGAGTGCTTGTAAAGGCCTTTGCTCCCATCAGGCAGTCACTGCGGAGTGTATTTCCATAGAGATATTTTCCTCATTACATGAAGTGTGAAGTGCGTGTTCTGAGCAAATAACAAATATGAATAGAATAGTCACTAGAAATTTGTATAAATTCTTAAGTTTTTTGTTATAGTATATCCTATAGCATCACAGACATCTTCAGTGCTTTATTGCGCAAGAGACCACATACTCATATGTGTACATGTAAACATACATACACCCATGCGTGATTATTCTCTTCAAAAGTCAACCAACCCCAATTTCCTATTCCAGTGATCAGAATAACAGGGTGATATGTATATAAGCATCAGAAAGCCACAGTGGAAATCATTTAAACAAATTTATTCCATAGCATTTTCTTTAAATGTCAAGCACATAGAAGGATGATGAATTCTGAAGGTAATTCTCTTGTAGAGAGCAAGTAAGTCATCAAGGCTAGTATTGGTTCCATTGTGTAAGAAAAACGAGTTCTCATTAGAGTCTATGAGAAAAGTCATCTATGATAAGCTCACTAAAGGTAAACATGTACATACTGCTGCTGCTAAGTCACTTCGCTTGTGTCCGACTCTGTGCGACCCCATAGGCGGCAGCCCACCAGGCTCCCCCGTGCCTGGGATTCTCCAGGCAAGTACACTGGAGTGGGTTGCCATTTCCTTCTCCAACATGTACATACTGTGGGGGTGGGGGGTTTAAATAAGAAGTTTGAGGCTTCTCTGAGTTCTAGATACTCAGTCATGTCTGACTCTTTCTGGCACCATGGCCTGCCAGGCTCCAATGCCCATGGCATTTTCCAGGCAAGAATACTGGAGTGGGGTGCCATTTCCTACTCCAATGAGTTCTGGATAGTGGTTTATGCATCTTTTAAATTAGGAGCTTGGGATTAACATATGTATATTACTACTGTATATAAAATAGATAACCAACAAGACCTACTGCATAGCACAGGGAGTTGTAGTCAACATTGTGTAATAACCTAATAACTTACAATAGAAAATAACCTGAAAAAGAAAAAAAATATGTAATATGTGTGCGTGTGCATGCTCAGTCACTCAGACGTGTCCGATTCTTTGTGACCCCATGGACTGCAGCCTGTCAGGCTCCTTTGTCCACGGGATTCTCCAGGTAAGAATAATGGAATGGGTTGTCATTTCCTCCTCCAGGGGATCTACACAACCTAGGGATTGACCCGCGTCTCTTGCATCTCTTGCATTAGCAGGCAGATTCTTTACCACTGAGCCACCTGGGAAGCATATATGAGATATATATATCTCATATATGCTGAATATGTATATATTATATAGAAACAGAATCACTTTGCTGTACACCTGAAACTAACACAACATTGTGAATCAACTATACTCCATAAAAATAAGTCAATTTAAAAACATACATTGGGAAGTAATAAGGATTGTCCATTCCTGTACTGAACTTTAAAAGCAAAGTCTCAGCCTTCCTTGGTATGTGCACACAAGACCTACTCATGCTGAACTGGCAGAGGCACCAACTGGAGCCATGCAAACTGTGCGTGCCTGGTCAGCCTCCTGACACCAAGGCTGAGAATGAACATCTGACTTTAAGAAATGGAGCAGAAACATTAATCTACTCTTCTGCATCATGTGTGACATTTTAATTACCTAGGCAGCTTATCAGGACATAATAAAGCAGCTGCTGCGATTATGGAATTTTGTCCCACTTATTTACAAAGCTGCACAGATACTTAAATACTGTCTTTGTTGTATCTAGCATGCTTAGGTTCTAGAGCAGGTGTTAACCTTGATTTATTGTCCAACTCAGACAGTCACTCCATCGATGTCAGTTTTTCTTTGGAGCCAAAGGATTAAGATTTGAGTTTTCCTCTAAAGTGTGATTCATTTTTCTCTCAGTTTGTCTTTTGTCTTTAGCTGTCAGTTATCTTTCCTCATATTCCTGATCATTTTAATGATTCTCTGGTTTCATTTTATCTTCTCAACGTATCATCAAAACATCTCTTCGGCCAACAGCCTTCCAACAGATGAGTGTATAGTATTCTCTAATTATTCCAAAGGATAGGATGAAGTACTTATAGCAAAATACACTTTCCAAGTCCTTAGCAATATTTTATCATTATTTCAACTTTCATGAGTGCCAATTATGTATGAATCAATGACATTAGAATAGTAATATTTTTCTAGTAGAAAATCTTGATTTGGACTATGATTGCTAAGTAGGAAACCATTCTTTTAGTGTTAAATATAAAACTATGGCACCATTTAATTATTGTTGTTTAGTCAATAAGTCATGTCTGATTCTTTTGCAATCCCATGGACTGTAGTCCCCCAGGCTCCTCTGTCTGTGGGATTTCCCAGGCAAGAATACTGGAGTGGGTTCCAGGAAGGAAATGGAAACCTTCCTTTGATCCCCACCCCAGGGATTGAATTCATATCTCCTGCCTTGGAGGGCAGATTCTTTACTAATGAGCCACCAGGGAAGCCCTCTTATTTATTACATTACACCATAAATAGTGTAAAATAGGTAAATTGCTAAATTAATTTTTGATTGAATACATGTACTTCTATTAATCTGGGTTAAATTAAAAGTTGGATTGTGGCTGTAGGTTTATATCAGCAAAAACACCTTCTATTTGTTTTTACAGTAGAAGAGTTATTATATTAAAGCACAGCCCACACATGGTATTCTCTGAGGAGTTAAGATATTGTGGATCCAAACCACTCAAAACTGATGAACCCTGAAGTTTGGAGAAAGGGGTTAAAATAGCTATTGCCAGAAATTTACTTAATGTTCCTAGCTCTAGGGCAAGGTGAGACAGTAACCAGTGATTCAAACTCAAAATGAAATAGAAGAAATGGAGCAATCTGGTAAAAGCTGTCTTAGGTTCTGGGGGCCTGTGATTGTGCTTCCATTTTTCCTGGGATTATGGAGATTCAGTACCTCCTGTACTGAAGCTGTAAGTTCTTTGTGTCAAAAATCAAAAAGTTACACTTTAACTAAATAAAGAACCAAATTTATTTACAAACAAAGTAAATTAGGATAAGCAGGGTCATGTCCCTAATTGAATTCTCCTAATGTCCTTCTAGATGAAAAAGAAATAATGTGTAGATTAGACATTTATTTATTTATTATGTAAGAAAGTTTAATTGGAGGATAATTACAATATTGTGTTAGTTTCTGCTGTACAACAACATGAATCAGCTATATGTACACATATATTCCCTCCCTCTCAAGCTTCCTCCCCCGCTCCCGCATCCCACCCCTCTAGGTCATCACAGGGCACTGAGCTGAGCTCCCTGTGCTGTACACCAGCTTCCCCACTGGCTGCTACTTCACACATGGTAGTGGACGTGTGCCAATGCTACTCTCTCATTTGCCCCACCCCCTCCTCCCCCTGTATCCACAAGTCCACGCTCTACGTCTACATTTCTCTGCCTGCCCTGGAAATCTGTTCATCAGTACCATTTTTCTAGATTCTATATATATGCATCAATATATGATATTTATTTTTCTCTTTCTGACTTCACTCAGAACACAGAAATACGGATTTGGAAAAATTTGAGAGGCGTTTGTGTAACAATGTTTTCTCAGTGAAGAGCATGTACTTATTTCAGAACTAAACACATTTCGGTAATTGTGAACATTTAAGGAATTCTTGGAAGGGAGGTGAAGAGTGAAAGGCATTTTTGATTCTGCTGTTAATTTGCTTGGGTGTTATACACAGAGATAGACAGAGTTTCCTGGAGGGCAAATCCTTACCTCGGGGTCACCTTTATCAGTCGGCAGAGGGCTCTTCACACCTGCTTCCATGCCATAATGTCTATTTTTCTGTGATCTCTTCTCCTACTTCAAGTTTGCTGTCAATGATCATTTTATACACATGTCCTCAGCATAAAACTTGTGGAGGGAGTAGAGAAAATGAATATTATAGTGTTATTTTCCCTCATATATTTTGCACCTGACCTTGAATTCTGATCTTTCCATTCTTCTAAGTCTGTCCTTGGATATCGTATTCTATCATACTATGCTTGAAAGGCATCAATGAGTGTTAGTGATTTTACGTTATCTGGGCTTCCTTGGTGGCTTAGCTAGTAAAGAATCCACCTGCAATGTGGGAGACCCCAGTTTGATTCCTGGGTCAGGGAGATCTGCTGGAGAAGGAATAGGCTACCCACTCCAGTATTCTTGGGCTTCCCTGGTGGCTCAGCTAGTAAAGAATCTGCCTGCAATATGGAAGGCCTGGGTTGAGTAGATCATAATTTTAGGTTGAGTAGATCATAATTGTAAATGTGAAGTGCCTCATGTTACATTGAACTGCTTCTTGGCAGATAGTAGGAACTCAAACAGGTGTGGATGGATGAATAAGACTGAATGCATATGCATAAACCATGAATGGATGGATCCTGTGAGGGGCCACCATATAATTTTAAACAATACAAGATAACCCAAGCGTTTGACACTATAAGGCGCTTGAATCTTCACTTGAGAAATGGTATAAAGTATAAGTTGCAAGCCTAATATGAGCAAAATTAGATCCATTTGTAGTAGCTATTTAGCGATGATGGTAGAAGAGTTCAGAAGTCCACTGTGTGTCTGGACTAGGCCACATGTGATTATTATGTTATATATGGTAGTGGCATGTCAGTATAGAGAAAGATACTTTGAACGGGTGTAACTGATGTTCTGGGCTGCCCAGGTGGCTCAGTGGCTCAGAATCTGCCGGTGCAGGAGACCCAGGTTCAATCCTTGGGTTGGGAAGATCCCCTGGAGGAGGAAATGGCAACCAACTCCAGTATTCTTGCCTGAGAGATCCTATGGAGAGAGGAGCCTGGCTGGCTACAGTCCATGGGGTCACAAAAGAGTTGGATATGACTTAGATACTAAACAACAACCACCACTGATGTCCCAGGTCCGAAGGAAACCCTTAAATTGTTTTGTGACCCCCTGAGTTGCTGAAATGCAAGGCACCCATTTAAAGTGTGTTTTTCTCTTTTTGGCTCCACTGGGTAGCATGTGGGATCTTTCTTTAACGAGGAATCCAAACCTGAGCCCCCTACATTGGGAGCATGGGGTCTTAACCACTGGACTGCTGGGAACGTCCCACCTATTTAAAATAGGACATCACATTTGATGGTACGCTGACCTCACCCCACTGGGGGCTTCTTTGCCTGGAGTAGGGGTAACCAGTCAATCTGAAAGGAAATCAACCCTTAGTACTCACTTGGAAGGACTGATGCTTAAGCTCTAATACTTTGGTCGTTTGATGCAAAGAACTGACTCATTAGAAAAGACCCTGATGCTGGGAAAGATTGAAGGCAAAAGGAGAAGAGAATGACCAGAGATTGAGAAAGTCGGGTGGTGTCACCGATGCAATGGACATGAACTTGGGCAAACTCCGGGAGATGGTGAGGGACAGGGAAGCCTGGCATGCTGTAGTCATGGGGTACACAGCAGCATGTACCCTATGGGGCAACGAAGAGTCAGACACAACTGGAAACTGAGCAACAACAAGGGATTTGACACACTTTGGGAGGTATTGTGTTTTTATCAAAGATTTTCCCAATCATTTAATGGACTAGTCCTATATGACCTTTCCAAAATAGATTCATGTTGATGTATGGCAAAACCAATACAATATTATAAAGTAATTAGCCTCCAATTAAAATAAATACATTTATATTAAAAAAATAAAATATGGTAATTAGTTAATGTATATTAAAAAAATAGAAGGATGCTTTGCCTATGTTGGGGGAAGGTCAGTGATCACGTATGTTTAAAAAACTGGTGCAAGTTTCTAACTGAGTCAGTGGGCTTTAAAATCAAAACTGGCAGCATCAGAGTCACTTGGGAACTTCCTAGAAACACAGAGTCTGCTTGATTAGAACTCCAGGTTCTAATCCCAGTTGGTAAGTTTTTAGCTGTGACATCTTGGAAAAATCACATAGCTTCAGATTCTAGGACTTCCCTGGTGGCTCAGTGGTAAAGTATCTGCCTGCAGTGCAGGAGACCTGGGTTGGATCCCTGAGTCAGGAAGATCCCCTAGAGAAGGGAATGGCAACCCACTCCAGTATTCTTGCCTGGAGAATCCGAGGACAGAGGAGCCTGGTGGGCTACAGTTCATGGGGTGGCAGAGTCAGACATGATGAGTGACTTTCACTTCATTTCAGATTCCCATTTTGAAAAATGAGAACAATAATTTCTAATTTTTCATTTTGTCTGAGGGTTAAATATGCAATGTTGTCTGAAATGCACTTTGGGAAAAGCATCTTAGAGCAGTTCTTCTCTAAATTTAATGTGCACACAGATCGTCTAGGGCTTGTGTTGAAGTGCAGGTCCTGAATTCATTTGGTCCAGGGTTGGCTCAATACCCTATGTTTCTAGGGAGCTCCCAAGTGACTCTGATGCCACCAGCTCATGGACCTCGTTATAGGGAGTAAGGACTCAGAGCATGTAGATATTGTAACTTTACTTGTGAAATTTTTATCTAAGTGATTTTCTTAGATGAAATAATCTTATATCAGCCATAAGGACAGAATATCATCTCCATGGAAGACACAGATAGGAATGTGGGGAGACAAGAGACACATCAGGAGCTCTGTTTTGTGTGAGGCTTTGGTGAGATGACTGTCTCCACCCTTATAGATGATGCCCTCTGAGAAGAGAGACAGGTTACTTTTCTCACTGTTGTGTCCATGATACTCAGAGCTGCTCCTGGTGTCACATAGGCACATCAGCACATAGCTAATGACTGAATAAGTGAGTGAATGAATGAATGTAAGGACTCCAGGTCTTTTTTTTTTTTTTCCTGGGTGTCTCAGAGGCCATACCCCAGAGGCTGGGGAAAGCTAGATTATGTTGTTCAGTCACTCAGTTGTGTCTGACTCTCTGCGACCCCATGGACTGCAACACGCCAGGCTTCCTTGTCCTTCACCATCTCCTGGAGCTTGCTCAAACTCATGTCAGTTGAGTCAGTGATGCCATCCAACCATCTCATCCTCTGTCGTCCCCTTCTCCTGCCCTCAATCTTTCCCAGCATCAGGGTCTTTTCCAATGAGTCAGCTCTTCACATCAGGTGGCCAAAGTATTAGAGTTTCAGCATCAGTCCTTCCAAAGACTATTCAGGGTTGATCCTATTCAGTCCATTAGGATGGACTGGTTTGATCTCCTTGCAGTCCAAGGGACTCTCAAGAGTCTTCTCCAGCACCACAGTTCAAAAACATCAATTCTTCAGCACTCAGCCTTCTTTATGGTCCAACTGTCACATCCATACGTGACTATAGTCAAACCATAGATTTGACTATAGGGACATTTGTTGGCAAGGTAATGTCTCTGCCTTTTAATATACTGTCTAGGTTTGTCATAGCTTTTCTTCCAAGGGGCAAGCGTCTTTCAATTTCGTGGCTGCAGTCACCATCTGCAGTGATTTTGGAGCCCAAGAAAATAAAGTCTGTCATTGTTTCCATTGTTTCCCCATCTATTTGCTGTGAAGTGATGGGATTGGATGCTGTGATCATAGTTTTTTGAATGTTGAGTTTTAAGCCAACTTTTCACTCTTTCACTTTCATAAAGAGGCTCTTTAGCTCTTCCCTTTCTGCCCTAAGTGTGGTATCAAACATACAAAAGCATTACTTCTCTATATCATTTCCCCAGTGACTCAGCAGTTCGAAGAGTCAGACACAACTGAGCACTCACGCTCCACCGTAAATCATTTACTTACAGTATTTTTTTTTTTTCTGTCAGGAAAGTCTTTTCTATTAGTAATATTCTTCTAATTAGAGTGCTGCCCTGCAGAAGCCATACCTGCATCTTCTTTCAGACATCCTCATGAACCCCAGAAACAGATTGGACAAGAAAAGCAGTTTTCTATGAGAGAAATTCCAGTGAGCTCAGGGGAGGCTCAGGGGTGGGTCCAGCTATTTCTTCACTTACAGCCCTTCAAGATTTCTGCATGGGAGCATTCTCTTATTGGCAGTTGATCTCAGCTTCTAGGGGACAGGACACAATCAGCTGGGCAGGTCCTCAAATGCAGATTTCCTGCAGACTTCTCCAAAGTGTGAGGTAGGCTCCTGTTTACAGCTTTGCACTTCTCCAAAAATAGTTGATGTTTGTGGCTCAAAGCAAATTGCGTTGCCTGGATGTAGCACACAGGCTTCCCTAGTGGCTCAGATGGTACAGAATCTCTGTCTTCAGTGTAGGAGACCCAGGTTTGATCCCTGGTTAGGAAGATTCCTTGGTATAGTAAATGGCAACCCACTTCAGTAGTCTTGCCTGGGAAATCCCATGGACAGAGGAGTCTGGTGAGTTATAGTCCATGGGGTTGCAAAGAGTTGGACACAACTGAGTGACTAACACAATGTAGCCCAGACAAAATGTAGCTTTATTTCTGCTGTAATTGTATCGCCCTGTACTCCTCTTAAAATTTTTAGTGCAGAATCATTCCATTTGGCTGGAAACTATCTTTCTGTGTATTGAGACTTCATGAACTAGAGGACTAAATGGTGTACTTTGAGTAACCAAATCATCGAATTAATAAAATATGCCATGACACGCACTTATCTAGAATGAATGGTGGTTAGGTCACTAAGTTATGTCCGACTCTTGCAACCCCATGGACTGTAACCCACTAGGCTCCTCTGTCCATGGGATTTCTTAGACAAGAATACTGGAGTGGTTGCCATTTTCTTCTCCAGGGAATCTTCCTCACCCAGGGATCAAACCTGCTTTTCCTGCATTGGCAGGTAAATTCTTTACCACTGAGACATCAGGGAAGCCTTATATTGCTGCATGCATTACTATAATCGCATATGCTGTTCCTGGTCAGAATTGGAGAAGGCAGTGACCACCCCTCTTACGTGGTAAGTCAACCCCAGACTTTGGGTAGATTAGCTCCCTGACTGAGACGGGGAGCAGTGTAGGAGTCTCAGCAGTCTCTGACCTCTTCACTACTGTTACTGATTCGGGCTTTCTCTGAGGCCCATTTTCATTCCTTCTTTTTTCTTACCCCAATTTGTTTGCACTGTTTTTCTGGAGGATGGGGAACAATCCCAATAAATTGGCTACCTCCCTTAGGGGTTTAGATCATGAGCTCTGTGGTCTGAACTTTGTATGTGTGTTCCATGAAGGCAGATGACTTTATGGCTGCAGTGATCGGGCTTGGGGTCATAACCTTAATGCATGACCTACCTAGATTATCAACCAGAATGAACTGTACAAAATACGTGAAAAGCGCCTCTACTGAATTATTTTTAAACCCTGATAATAACTCACAGCATAAGTGTTTAACAACCTATTTTGTTTTTGCAGAATTTAACTAAATGGATCATTTAAATGTGACTTCAGAAATATACCAATATTGTATAGCACCTTTAGTACATATTGTTGCTGTTGCTCAATATTATATATTGTTTAGTATATGTTGTTGTTGCTCAGTCACTAAGTCATGTCCGACTCTCTGTAACCTCATGGACTGCAGCATGCCAGGCTTCCCTGTACTTAACTATCTCCTGGAGTTTGCTCAGATCCAGGTCCATTGAGTTGGTGATGCTATCTAACCATCTCATCCTCTGCCACCCCCTTGTCCTTTGCCTTAAGTCTTTCCCAGCATCAGGGTCTTTTCCAATGAGTCAGCTCTTCATATCAGGTGGCCAAAGTATTGGAGTTTCAACTTCTGCATCAGTCCTTCCAATGAATAGACAGGGTTGATTTCCTTTAGGCTTGACTGGTTTGATCTCCTTGTATTCCAGGGGACCCTCAAGATTCTTCCCCAGCACCACAATTCAATTTGATATATATAAGTTCCATGTATTAGTTTGCTAGGGCTGCCATAACAGAGTGCCACAGACTCGGTGACTTAAATGACAGAAACGTATTAATTCACATTTCTGGAGGCTGGGAGACTGAGATCAAAGCATTGGCAAAGGTGGTTTCTCCTGAGGCCTCCATCTTGGTCTTACAGGTGGCTGTCTTCCCCGTGTCCTCACCTGGTCATCTTTATGTGTGCTTGTGTCCTAATCTCTTTTTGTAAGGACACCAGTCATATTGGATTAAGGCCAAGACAATGAGCTCATTTTAATAGCCTCTTTAAAGGCTGTGTCTTCAAACAGTTACATTCTAAGGCACTAGGTGTGGGGAAAGGGCGGGCGGGGGTCAGGACTTCAATACATAAATTTGAAGGAAGGACACAAGGCTTTTTAGTGCCTGAAATGCTAAGACAGAAAAATGAATTGTTGCTACAAAGAAGCAGTTAGACTAGTGGAACTAAACAATGTTCCTTTGGACTGTGCCTATTTGTCAAATTCAACACAATCATTTTGGGGAAGAGTCTTCACTGTGTAGGTCAGAACCTGAATACAGGCTCCTGGGACTGATTCCTTAAGGTAGGAGATTTGCTCCTTCTTTGGGATCATGAAAGTAATCCCTTTACCAGTTGATTGTTATTTCCTCCTCTTGGTGAAACTCTTAAAGGGCCACAAGGTGCTGGAAACAGGTAACCTGGCTTGCTGTTCCAATTAGCATTCCCAGCCCTTAGTCATCTCCAGATTTCTTTCAACATAGCAGTTGGAAAATGATTGATACTCTCCTCCTGGTTACCTTGGGAAGGTGGCTCCATATTGAAGGGCTTCTTGTGAATACACAGGAAAACCAAGTTGTTATAAACTCAAGTCATGCGTTTGGATTTTCCTTTGTTCTCCTTTTCCTCACTGCACTGGGCTCTTTAATCTCCCTTCAAAGAGAAAAAGAAATCTACTGTGTGTCTCTTGTTTCAGCCTGTGACATGAACGTTTGAAGATGGAAGCCAATGTTTCATTTTTGCAAATCTAAAGAACATTTTCTAAGCTCAGTCTTTCCAAGTAAGACAGGCAATCCATCCAAAAGATGATAAAACAGAGGCCTCTGTTCTTCAGTGCCCTTTTCCTCCAAGCAGCCCAAATGGTGGCAGGGGAAAGATAAATCTTTCCCATACCACACTCACACAGGTAGGTGGTAGCAAATTTGTAGTTTGATCTTCTCCAATTTTGCCATTTTCCCAACTCTGTTGGATTAATGCAGGTATTTGGTATAAATGGTGCATGATGCAGATTTAAGCTGAGACCTCTGGTTTCTTACATAAGAAAGGCAGATGGATGACAGAAGTCACTTGGAAGTCTTCCTAGGCTGATTTTTTGGTGTGTTGGACGGAGTTCCATAATTATCCACTGAATGGGCCCAAGTCCCACTTGAGGTGGATGAGTGGCAGCTGTGATCAGAGACACTTAGGTCATTTTGTGTGCAGATGTAAGACCCCAGATTACTCAGGAGACATCACAGCCTAGTTAGGGAGCTGGGATCCTGGAGTCCCTGCCGTGCTTGACTTCAAATCCTGGTACTGTTGCTGCTGCTAAGTCGCTTCAGTCGTGTCTGACTCTGTGCGACCCCATAGACAGCAGCCCACCAGGCTTCCCCGTCCCTGGGATTCTCCATGCAAGAACACTGGAGTGGGTTGCCATTTCCTTCTCCAATGCATGAACGTGAAAAGTGAAAGTGAAGTCGCTCAGTCATGTCCGACTCTTAGCGACCCCATGGACTGCAGCCCAGCGGGCTCCTCCGTCCATGGGATTTTCCAGGCAAGAGTACTGGAGCGGGGTGCCATTGCCTTCTCTGAAATACTGGTACATCACTAAGGAAAAACTTAATGGAAGTTACTGAATCTCTGTCTCAGGCCTCCCATCTGTAAAAGAAGGTTAATAATAATGTTACCTTGTAGGACTGTTATGATGATTAAAAGAATAAACGTATGGCTTTCCTGGTGGCTCAGTGATAAAGAATCTGCCTGCCAATGCAGGGGACATGGGTTTGATCTCTGATCTGGGAAGATCCCACACGCTGCTGAGCAGTTAAGGCCGTGTACCACAGCTACTAAGCCTGTGCTCTAGAGCCCAGGAGCCACAACTACTGAGTCCACATTCTGCAGCTACTAAAGCCCGCGGGCCCTAGATCCCATGTTCCGCAATGAGGGAAGCCAGGGCAGTGAGAAGTCTGTGCACCACAGCTAGAGAGAAGCCCTGCTCACTGCAGCTAGAGAAAGCCCACGTGCAGCAAGGAAGACCCAGCATGTGATGATTACCTTTTGGGAATTTACCCCCTGCAAGTAATGAACCTGGTCACTTCTCACTGAAGTTTGTGCACTTAGGGGATTGGCATCCCCATCCCCTACCTGGATAAACATGGCTGGTGGCATTAAAAAAAAACACACATTAAAATAATGCAACCAGAGCTCAGCTCTAACTTTGCATGAGTACACTGATGCTTCTTAAATTTTACTAACACTGCAGTGAAATTAGGGCTTCCCTGGTGGCTCAGATGGTAAAGAATCTACTTGCAATTCAGGAGACTTGGGTTTGATTCCTGGGTCAGGAAGGTCCCCTGGCAAATGTAATGGCTACCCACTCTAGTATTCTTGCCTGGAGAATTCCATGGACAGAGGTACAGTCCATGGGGTCACAAAGAGTCAGACACGACTGAGCGACTAACATTATCACTAGAGAGAAATTAAATTGGAGATGAGAGCTGGGGTTAGATGGCTCAGTGGGGCAGGGTCCAAAACCTCTTTCCCCTGAGCATTAATGCACTAAGTGAAGCTCAGCAACATTACATGGCCAGAAGCTAACAATGAGGCAGGAGGGAATGGATGCCTCCATCAGCCTGGGTCCTCTTCAGATGAGGGGAGAAAATCAGTCTCAGAGAGTATCCTGACCCCGGCTTTCACTCCTGCCCCAGGCAGAAGGGTCAGGGGTGTTGAGTGGGCAAAGTTTTGAAAAACCTCCAGGATATCGACATCGCCATCACCGTTCCTACCATATTTGGGGAGGAGGAGACCAGTTTTGGGTTGAGAGGCCAGATAAAGCTGATACAAATGCAGGCTGCATTTGTTAAATGTGCCTGTTAAATGTGAATTACAGATAAACAATGGATTCTCTTTCAATCTAAGTATTTCCCCAGTGATGCATGGGATATCATGTTGGTTTCCAAGGCTGCCCTAACAAAGCATCCCAGTCTGTGTTGTCTAAGCAACAGAGATCTATCCTCTGACAGTTCCAGAGTTCCAGGAGTCAGAGGTCAAAGTGTCATCTGTCTGGGTTCCTTATGAGGGTTTTGTGCTTCTTCCCTGGCTTTCAGGAGCCCCAGACGTTCCTTATCTTGTTACTGCATCACCCCAGTCTTCCATGCTATTCTCCCCCTGTGTGTGGCTGTATCCACATTCCCCCTTGCATAAGGACCCCAGTCATAAAGGATTGGGGCTTCCCAGGTGGTGCAGTGCTAAAGATTACACCTACCAATGGAGAAGATGCAAGAGATGCAGGTTTGATCCCTGTGTCAGAAAGATCCCCTGGAGAGGGAAATGGCAACCCACTCCAGTATTCTTTCCTGGAGAATCCCATGGACAGAGGAGCCTGGCAGGCTGCAGTCTATGGGATCACAAAGAATTGGACATGACTGAGTGACTGAACACCATCCTGTAGGATTAGAGGCTACCCTCCTTCAGTCTGGCCTCATCTTAACCAATTACTTTTGCAGTGACCCTGTTTCCAAACAAGGTCCCATTCTGAGGTGAGGACTCAACATGGTAGCTCTGACGGTAAAGAATCTGCCTGCAGTGTGGGAACCCCAGGTTCTATCCCTGGGTTGGGAAGATCCCCTGGAGGAGAGAATGGCTACCCATTCCAGTATTCTTGCTTGGAGAATTCCATGGACAGAGGAGCCTGGTGGGCTACCGTCCATGGGGTCGCAAAGAGTCGGACATGACTGAGCAAATAACACTTTCCCTTTCTGTGAATTTAGGGTGATACAATTCAGTCTGTAACAAACATTCTTATATTTGAAACATATTTATTATTTACCCAAAATTCAAATTTAACTGGGTCACGTATTTTTATTTGCTAAATCTGGGAACCCTTGGGGGAGATTTGATTATTAACTGACACTTGGAGAATCTGAAACCTTTTTACCACCTCAAAGCCCTGAGGGAAAAACCATTACAGACTTTTTTTTATGTATAGGCTTGTGGGAAAGAGAAGAAGGGATGTGGATCACTGTAATTGACCATAATTAATTGCATCCAGTGATAAAGAAGCACTCAGCAGAAGGCATTGGCAGGAGGCCTATGGCTCAGGGGCAAAGGGCCACAAAACATCTTCCTGAAACCCTTTTCTCTCCACTGCAAGATAACTGGGCCCAAGTGAAAAGTATGCTCAGTTATTCAGTCTTTGTGACCCCTTGGACTATAGCCCTCCAGGCCCCTCTGTCCATGGAATTCTCCAGGCAAAAATACTGGAGTGGGTAGCCATTCCCTTCTGCAGGGGATCTTCCCAACCCAGGGATTCTTTACTGTCACCAGGGTAGTCCAGCTGTACCCAAACCTGTGACTTTCTCTTTCCTTTTTCCCCTCAGAGAAGTAAAGATGAGGAGGCTTTGGAGATCAATAAGGGGCTTGTCATTTTTGGCACAAAGTTTCCAGTCACATGTTTGGGAGAATGATATAAATCTGGTACTCAACCCTCTCCAACACAAGTGGGCTATTTCCTTGAGTAGGTGGAGTGAACCTGGGGCCAGGTTACAAGAGAAAAGCAGAAACTGGGACTTTGGGTCCCAGGTTCTTATGACCACATCTGGAGACCAGCACCCAAAACAACCTCCCCCCTACAGGTAGAAAATGACCTCAGCTACAGACAAATATATGGAAGGCAAACCACTTGAATTCAAATCAGGTTTTCTGAAAGGAAGATGGATATGTTTCAGTTAAAGTTGGAGAAGACTCAGGAGAAATTTATCTACATCGCACAAAGAGTGAATAGAAAGTTGAACTTGAAATGCCCTAGTTAAATGTGATGCATATAAAAAGAAATTGCATAGGAGGTACGCACAAACAATTATAGAAAGAAAAACACAGAAACATAACATGCATATGAAAAATAGATATATGAGAAATCCATTTTGGAATAAAGATATTCTGAAAGAGAAGAAAAGACAATATTTTGTTTGTAACAGAAGTTTTAGTCATATGAAGTCAAATGAAAGAAAAATTAAAAAATGTTGATAAACGAAGAAATTAATTTAAAAAATGTAATTGTGGTGGTTGTGGTTTAGTCACCAAGTTGTGTCCTACTTTTGTGACTCCATGGACTGTAGCTTACCGGGCTCCTCAGTCCATGGAATTCTCCAGGCAAGAATACTGGAGTGGGTTGCCATTTCCTTCTCCAGGGGATCTTCCCGACCCAGGAATCGAACCTGCGTCTCCTGCATTGCAGGCAGATTCTTTACCGACTGAGCTATAAGGGAAGCAAAAAAGTAATTATACCTATTAAAAACAGGATAAGAACTAAACCAACCATCTTTCCAAACTAATAAATAATTAAGACTTACGAAGAAAAACAGATACTTAAGAAAACTAAGTCATTTGGATGGCACATGATAGGTTTAGTATTTGTTGTGTGAATAGAACAAATACCTAAGGTAATCACAAAAATAAATCAACTACAGATAAGTATAAGGACAGAAGGGACAGGAAGGCCTGGCATGCTTCAGTCCATGGGGTCACAAAGAGTCAGGCATGACTGGGCAGCTGGACAACAACAATAAATAAAGACATAGGGGGCTTCCCTATTGGCTCAGATGGTGAAGAATCTGCCTGCCAACGCGAGAGACCTGGGTTTAATTCCTGAGTCGGGAAGATCCCCTGGAGAAGGGAATGGCTACCCACTCCATTATTCTTGTCTGGAGAATCCCACAGACAGAGGAGCCTGACAGGCTACTGTCCATTTGGTAACAAACAGTCGGACAGGACTGAACTACTAACAGACACACACACACACACACACACGTGTGCGTGCACACACACACACACACATAAAGACATAGAGGGCATACAACAACTGTCTGAGGTTAATACCACTGGTAAAATAGCAAATGGCCAAAGGAAGATAAAGTATGCACACAAATGAAAAAGAAATCCTAAAATGAAGGAAGTTCTGAATGTAGCCTAGAACAGTGCTCACTCATCGTCGGTACTCAATAAACATATGACCAATTAAGAGAGAACTAATGGATACTGCTTGAAATCACTAATGAAGAAATAAAATTTTAATATTAATACAATTATAAATGTAACCAGTAGAACTAAAACTAAATATAAAGCTTCAAAATTAATACAAAATGCACACAACCAAACAGCATCAATCACAGGCAAAAGAATAATGAGGACAATGGTGGACACACATTGGGGCTTATTTTACCTGCTGTGCTCTAACTGCTTTAAGTGCAGTGTATTCTATTCACATCAATGTTTGATATATAAGAATACCCAAGTAGAGCGGCGTGTAACTTACGCTTAAGTGGAAGCTTCCCAGGTGGTGCTAATGGTAAAAAAAAACTCAGCTGCCAATGCAGGAGACTCAAGAGACATGGGTTTCAACCCTGGGTCTGGAAGATACCCTGGAGAAGGAAATGGTATTCCTCAGTATTGGTATGATATTCAGTATGATATTCAATATTCTGGCCTGAAAAATCACATGGGCAGAGGACCCTGGAGGGCTACAGTCCATGGGGTCACAAAGATTCGGACATAACTGAGCACGCACGTGTGAGTGCTTGGAATCACACCCAGTAAACGGAAGCAGTGTGATTTGATCAGAGTCTAGTCCTTTTGGGAGAAAACAGAAACGTTTTGTAAAAGAGGAACTATGAAGTGGGAATTGAATGATTTGTATCTATTATTCAGCTTGTCTTAGATGTGGACCAGTTAAATGGAATAGAAGTATGTTTAGAAATAGGTCCAAACACATGTGGGGATTTCTTATACAGGCAGCTCAAATTGGCAAGGGAAGGAAGAATCTTCAGTGAATGAAGTTGGTTCAACAATGTAATTATGATTTAGGAAAAAAAAATATAGTTGAGTCTGTACCTTACTTCTCAAACAAAAATGAATTGTAAATTAAATAAATATTTCTATCTAAAATGTGAGCCAAGAAAGTGCTAGAAAAATGTTTGTGTTAAAAAATATATTGTAGTGGGGAAAAACTCACTAGTCAGAGCAAAACACTACAAGACTACCTACAATTTAATAAGTATTATGAAATCCTAGGTGGCGCTAGTGGTAACGAATCTGCCTGTCAATTCAGGAGATGTAAGAGATGTGAGTTAGATCCCTGGGTTACAAAGATCCTTGGAGGAGGGCATGGCAACCACTCCAGTATTCTTTCCTGGAGAATCCTATGGGCAGAGGAGGCTGGCAGGCTACAGTTCATAGGGATGCACAGAGTCGGACACAACTGAAGTGACTTAGCACACACATGCATAAAATCCCTGTGCACATGGAATTCTGGGAAAATATTCCCAATAATAACATGGGAGACATATAACAAAGGGATAATTGTGTTCTTTTATAAGGAATGCTTAGAATGAATAAGACCAAGATGAATAACTCCCTAGAAAAATGAGCAAAGCACGTGGACATGCAGATACCCAAGACACAATCTGAATGTCCAGTAAGTACATGAAAATGGACTCAGCTCCTTTTGTAATTAAAGAATCGGAAATCAAAACAATAATATCATACCCTGTTTTATCTTCCAAATGGGCAAATATGGAAAGGTACCACTGCAGTAATATAGGTACGGGAACCAGTGTTCCACACTGTTCACTTCTGGTGGGGGTTTTGTTAGAGAAACCTTGCAGCAGGCAATATCTCTCAGAATTCAAAATGGAAACACACAATAAATTGTCTACTTGGAATTTACTGTATGATATTCTCATACAAGAAACATAAATAACAATATTCATGCAGCAAATATTGGTAATACAAAATAGGATACAACCATATGATAAAATAAAATGTCATATTGCCACTAAAAAGAATGAGGTAGATCTCTGCACATTCTCCATTCTCCCCCAGACTCCCCTCCCATCCAGGCTGCCACATAACATTGAGCAGAATTCCATGTGCTATACAGTAGATCCTTGTTGGTTATCCATTTTAAATATAGCAATGTGTGCATGTCCATCCCAAACTCTCTAACTATCCCTTCCCCCAATTTATCCCCCTGGCAAACATAAGTTCATTCTCTAAGTCTGTGAGTCTCTTTCCGTTTTGTAAATAAGTTCATTTGTATCATTTCCTTTTAGATTCCACATAGAAGGGATGTCATATGATATTTCTCCTTCTCTGTCTGACTTACTTCACTCAATATGATAATCTCTAGGTCCACCAATGTTGCTGCAAATGGTGTTACTGCTTATTTTTATTTATTTATTTTATTTTTTAACTTTACAATATTGTATTGGCTTTGCCATATATCAACATGAATCCACCACAGGTATACACGTGTTCCCCATCCTGAACCCTCCTCCCTCCTGCCTCCCTGTATCATCCCTCTGGGTCGTCCCAGTGCACCAGCCCCAAGCATCCAGTATCGTGCATAGAACCTGGACTGGCAACTCATTTCATACATGATATCATACATGTTTCAATGCCATTCTCCCAAATCATCCCACCCTCTCCCTCTCCCACAGAGTCCAGAAGACTGTTCTATACATCAGTGTCTCTTTTGCTGTCTCGTATACAGGGTTATTGTTACCATCTTTCTAAATTCCATATATATGCGTTAGTATACTGTATTGGTGTTTTTCTTTCTGGCTTACTTTACTCTATATAATAGGCTCCAGTTTCATCCACCTCATTAGAACTGATTCAAATGTATTCTTTTTAATGGTGGAGTCATACTCCATTGTGTATATGTACCACAGCTTTCTTATCCATTCATCTGCTGATGGACATCTAGGTTGCTTCCATGTTCTGGCTATTATATTGCTTATTTTTAATGGCTGAGTAATATTTCATTGTATATATGTACCCTATCTTTATCCATTCCTCTCTCAATGGACATTTCGGTTGCTTCCGTGTCTTGCTGTTGTAAACAGTGCTGCAGCGAACACTGGGGTGCATGTATCCTTTAGGATCATGTTTTTCTCTGGATATATACTCAGGAGTGTGATTGCAGGTTGGGTGTGTAAAGGCACATTTTCGCTCTTAATTTAAACCTTTCTGAACTTTAAAAAAATTTTGCTATGAACATTAGAAAAAGTAAACTATCAATTTAAAAAAATTGAATGGGTTTTACTGGAGAAGCCTGGGGAGGGTTACAGTCCATAGGGTTGCAAAGAGTTGGACACAAATGAAGTGATTCAGCATGAGTTAAGAGGTTTGGGGTTCATCTATGCATGTTGAAGATGATATTGTCCCTAGTGGTGACCAAGAAAGGCAGTTTGTGCCCCATCAAGGCTCTGCCTCTCTGTTCAGTCCAGAGTCCTCTGCAGCAGTGATTCGATGATCATGCGGTAAAGCCTAAAAATCAAATCCATCTCCTCCAGCCACAGACAAGGATTTAGATTTCTTTTCACTAGAATCTGCTACATCTGCACCTGGATGATGGGTCCAGGTCTTTGTTGAACTATTTCCTCTGTTTAATTATGCAAGCATCATTTCTTTAGTGTGATCTCACAGTGTAGTCAGCCCTGTGTTCAAAATAGAAACCCTGGAGTTTCCTGGTACCACATACTCATAAATTAGTTGGGTTTTCCTTTCAAATGTTTTCTCAAGTTTTCTTTTCTCGTCATTGTGGTGCCTGTCTTGGGTGACGACCCTTCAGATTCCTGTGCACCTGTGGTCCTTGCTAGCTACCCTCTTCCAGCTCACTTGCTACTAAGTCACTTCAGTCGTGTCCCACTCTGTGCGACCCCATAGATGGCAGCCCGCCAGACTCCCCTGTCCCTGGGATTCTCCAGGCAAGAACACTGGAGTGGGTTGCCATTTCCTTCTCCAATGCATGAAAGTGAAAAGTGAACGTGAAGTCGCTCAGTCATGTCCGACTCTTCACGACCCCATGGACTGCAGCCTACCAGGCTCCTCCGTCCATGGGATTTTCCAGGCAAGAGGACTGGAGTGGGGGGCCATCGCCTTCTCCGCAGCTCACTTGAAAACGTTTGAAAGCCATCACAGCCACCCACTTTTGGCTTGTATATCCCAGACCCCAGAGGGCTTATATAAATACAATTTACACTTTAAAATCTTCATACGAGAGAGTCACTGCCAGTATCATTATACTTATCCATTTAAAGATGAGTCAGTACCATATCTTCTTTATCCATTCCTCTGTTGATGGACATTCAGGTGGCTTCCATGTCCTGGCTATTGTTAATAGTGCGCAGTCATAGAAGGACAAATAGCATATGATATCACTTATATGTGGAATCTAAAAAAACTGTACAAATAAACTTCTTTACAAAACAGGAATAGAGTTGTAAATGTAGAAAACAATCTTATGGTTACCACACGGGAAGAGAGGAAGGATAAATTGGGAGATTGGGGTTGACATATACACAGTACTATATATAAAGTGGATAACTAAGAAGGACATACTATATAGCACAAAGAACTCTATTCATTACTCTGCAATGACTGATATGGGAAAATAATCTTAAAAAGAGTGGATATATGTGTATGTATAACTGATTCACTTTGTTGTACACTTGAAACTAATACAACATTGTAAATCAACTATCAGATCAGATCAGTCGCTCAGTCGTGTCCGACTCTTTGCGACCCCATGAATCGCAGCACGCCAGGCCTCCCTGTCCATCACCAACTCCCGGAGTTCACGGAGACTCACGTCCAAATCAACTATACTCCAATACAATTTTTTTTTAAAAAGATGAGTTAATAATGAATACAACCAGTATTTATTATTATATGAAGTAACAAAACTATCAGACACAGCAATTTTTAGTTGGAGCCTACATGTAGCAATGACTAACTGGAGATAAATTTAATTCCTACTTGTAACGCCGATTCACCCTAGGAGGTGTGCATGCTCAGTCGCTCAGTCATGTCCAATTCTTTGCAACCCCATAGACTGCAGCGCCCCCCTAAGGCTCCTCTGTCGATGGAATTTTCCAGGCAAGAATACGGGAGTAGGTTGCCATTTCCTACTCCAGGGGATCTTCCTGACTGGCAGGTAAATTCTTTACCACTGAGCCACCAGGGAATTCCGTCCTGGGATGAGGCCATACTTATTTTGTCTGCTCTCTAGTTTCTCCTAATAATTATCTTTAGGTTATATGTAGGATATATATTAAATTCTATATACAATAGTTAGTATATATAACTTGGAAATAGGTGGTTCCTAAAATAATAAATGGCAAATAAAATCTTGAAAACCATCTTACCTTTACAAGTTTTTGTGGTCAAGATGTTGCATGTCAGTTTCTAAAGCTCATCACAAGGTCAGAGCCCACATGGGTCATCCCTCTGCTCATGATGGAAACACCACAGACTTGAGTCAGAACAACTTGGGTGTAAAGCCAGATTCCACTACTTACAAGCTGTGCAAAATGTCCTCCTCTGACTCTGTTTCCTCAACAGTAAAATGGAGGTGATGGTGTCTGTCTGCGATTCTGTTATAATTGAAGAAAAGTGAAAGTGTTAGTTGCTCAGTCGTGTGCAACTCTTTGTGACTCCATGGACTGCTGGGCTCCTCTGTCCATGGAATTCTCCTGGAGAGAATACTAGAGTGGGTTGCATGCCCTTCTCCAAGGGATCTTCCTGACCCAGGGATTGAACCTGGGTCTCCTGCATTGCAGGCAGATTCTTTACTGTCTGAGCCACCAGGGAAGCCTGCAATTGAAGAGATGGTGTATATAAAGTCCCAAGCACATAAGAATGCTCACTAAAGGTGAGATCCCAATGTTGTGTGAGTGAAGGCACACTTACAGGTTTGATCTGACCATCAGTTATCTTTGTCTTCCCCCTCCCTTCCTTATGGACATGGGTGTATATGTAAATCTTAGTCATCTATTTGAAAGAAAAGCCCAGCACCCTCTCCCTCACTGCACGCTGGCCACAGGGGCATTTTTCTATTCCTGGCCACATCCATTGAATTCCACTGGACAGCCTTCACTGCTGGCTCTCTGGTGCTCCTCCTCCAGGTCAATCAAGTCCTGGCTCAAAGAGACCTTCACTGACTACACACTGTGAAGTCACTGCCATTAACTCATCTACCTTATTTTCCTCAGAATATTTTATCTGAAATTGTGATTTCTTGATTTATTTTTTAGTCCACTTGTCTTCCTCCCCTCCACACATGGAATAGTAGATGCATGAGGGGATTTTTCTGTTTCATTCCCTCTATAGAAGGGACTGATGCTGAAGCTCCAATACTTTGGCCACCTGATGCAAAGACCCAGCTCATTGGAAAAGACCCTAATGCTGGGAAAGATAGAGGGCAAAAGGAGAAGGGGACAGCAGAAGATGAGATGACTGGATGGCATCACTGACTCAATGGACTTGAGTTTAAGCAAACTCCAGGAGACAGTGGAGGACAGGAAAGCCTGGTGTGCTGCAGTTCATGGGGTTGCAGAGTCAGACACTGCTGCTGCTGCTAAGTCGCTCAGTTGTGTCCGACTCTTAGCGACCCCATGGACTGCAGCCTACCAGGCTCCTCTGTCCATGGGATTTTCCAGGCAAGAGTACTGGAGTGGGGTGCCATTGCCTTCTCCGGAGTCAGACACTAGTTAATGACTGAACAAACAGCCCTCTATGAAAGAGTACAGTGCCTGTCCTTGATAAAATGCAACAGGAACTTTAACAAAAATATTGATAAATATGTAGCAGCATTCAAGTGTGCAAACTTCCCACAGAGAAACTTGACAATACATATTAAAAATTACTAATACTGGCATCTGCTTGACCTCAAAATTTTTCTTCCTTAGAATTTATTCCATGGATATAATTGAAGATAGCCTCAAAAAGTTAATATGCTTATCATCACTCACTCAGGTTACTGTGATAACATCCTGACATGTAGTCTTTCATCTCTCCATTCTCCTTTTGCATATCTCAACCAAGAATATCTTTTCCTCCTTTTTTAAAAAAAATCCTATGAAAATGATCACACTCAGAAGTTAGTCTTTATACTTGAAAACAATAATTTCCTCTCTTAAACTAGGATTGTGGTTGTTCAGTTGCTAAGTTGTGTCCAGTTGGTTTTGACCCCATGGATTACAGCACACCAGGCTGCCTATCCTTCATCATCTCCTGGAATTTGCTCAAATTCATGTCCATCGAGTTGGTGATGCATCTAACCATCTCATCTTCGGCTGTCCCTTCTCCTTTTGCCCTCTATCTTTCCCAGCGTTGGAATCTTTTCCAGTGAATCAAGCTCTTCCCATAAGGTGGCCAAAGTATTGGAGCTTCAGTTTCAAGCATCAGTCCTTTCAATGAATATTCAGGATTGATTAAGCTAGGTTGCTGCTGCTGCTGCTAAGTCCTTTCAGTCGTGTCCGACTCTGTGTGACCCCATAGACGGCAGCCCACTAGGCTCCTCTGTCCCTGGGATTCTCCAGGCAAGAATACTGGAGTGGGTTGCCACTATCCAAATTCAAGATTAGTCTACTTGCATTCATTGTGATGATTGATTATTGGATTTTTTTCTCTTGCCTTTTTGATTTTATTGTATTTATACTTTCACCTTTATTTCTTTGTTGAATGAATTTTTCTTTTTTTGTCCTACTTATTTAGGACTTGTGTTTTCTATTTTACCATGTGCATTTAAATTAGCAAGAATTTACAGTCAAATAATAACCTAGCCACCTTCCTCCATGGGAAAAACAAAAAAGCAGAACAAAACACGTGTTATTGGTAAACTGTTTCCATCCACCCAATATTCCTCTGTTGAAACCTGATGCCTGATGTGATGGTGTTAAGAGGCAGGGCCTTTGGGAGGTGATGCGGTCATGAGGGTGGAGCCCTCAGAAATGGGATTAATGCCCTTATAAAGGAATGCCAGAGAGCTCCCTCGCCTCTTCTACTATGTGAGGGTACAGTGAGAAGGTGCCTTCTATAAACCAGAATGAGAGCCCTCACCAGACACTGAGTTCTGGTTCCTTGCCCTTCCAACCTCCAGAACTATGAGAAACAAAGTTTCTGTGGTTCGTAAGCCACCTGGTCTGTGGTCTGCAGAAGACAGGTTTGGGGCCACATTGATTTTGATTACCCATCTCAAGATGTGCATGTTGTTATTTTGTTTTTTAATCCAGAAATTCAGTCCGGTTCAGTTCAGTCACTCAGTTGTGTCCGATTCTTTGCAACCCCATGAATCGCAGCATGCCAGGCCTCCCTGTCCATCACCAACTCCCGGAGTTCACTCAGACTCATGTCCATCGAGTCAGTGATGCCATCCAGCCATCTCATCCTCTGTCGTTCCCTTCTCCTCCTGCCCCCAATCCCTCCCAGCATCAGAGTCTTTTCCAATGAGTCAACTCTTTGCATCAGGTGCCAAAGTACTGGGGTTTCAGCTTTAGCATCATTCCTTCCAAAGAAATCCCAGGGCTGATCTCCTTTAGAATGGACTGGTTGGATCTCCTGGTTGGATCTCCTTGCAGTCCAAGGAACTCTCAAGAGTCTTCTCCAACACCACAGTTCAAAAGCATCAATTCTTCAGTGCTCAGCTTTCTTCAGAGCCCAACTCTCACATCCATACATGACCACAGGAAAAACCATAGCCTTGACTAGACGGACCTTTGTTGGCAAAGTAATGTCTCTGCTTTTCAATATGCTATCTAGGTTGGTCATAACTTTCCTTCCAAGGAGTAAGCGTCTTTTAATTTCATGGCTGAAGTCACCATCTGCAGTGATTTTGGATCCCCCCAAAATAAAGTCTGACACTATTTCCACTGTTTCCCCATCTATTTCCCATGAAGTGATGGGACCAGATGCCATGATCTTCATTTTCTGAATGTTGAGTTTTAAGCCAACTTTTTCACTCTCCTCTTTCACTTTCATCAAGAGGCTTTTGAGTTCCTCTTCACTTTCTGCCATAAGTTTGGTGTCATCTGCATATCTGAGGTTATTGATATTTCTCCCAGCAATCTTGATTCCAGCTTGTGCTTCTTCCAGCCCAGTGTTTCTCATGATGTACTCTGCATGTAAGTTAAATAAGCAGGGTGACAATATACAGCCTTGACGTACTCCTTTTCCTATTTGGAACCAGTCTGTTGTTCCATGTCCAGTTCTAACTGTTGCTTCCTGACCTGCATACAGATTTCTCAAGAGGCAGGTCAGGTGGTCTGGTATTCCCATCTCTTTCAGAATTTTCCACAGTTTATTGTGATCCACACAATCAAAGGCTTTGGCATAGTCAATAAAGCAGAAATAGATGTTTTTCTGGAACTCTTTTGCTTTTTTGATGATCCAGTGGATGTTGGCAATTTGGTCTCTGGTTCCTCTGCCTTTTCTAAAACCAGCTTGAACATCTGGAAGTTCATGGTTCGCGTATTGCAAATTAGGCATTATCTTATTAGGACCTGACTCAGATGATATTTATTTGGCTTTGCCTATATAGTTTTGTTTCATTTGTTCATTCCTTCTTGGATCTCACACCATCCTTGTGGGATCATTGTTCCTTTTTCTTGAAGTATGTTCTTTAGATTTTCCTTATATCTGGTCTCTTTGGAGTATTCTCTCTTAGATTCTCTTATCTCTAACTGTTCTTATTTCATCCTTTTCATGAAAGAGTCTTTTGCTGGCTACATATTTCTACATGGACTGTTATTTCCTTTCTACCCTTTGAAGGTAATACATCCCTGTCTCTGGATTTGATGGGAATAATTGGGATGCCAGCTCTCATTTACATTGTTTCCTTTTTATAGATCATTTGCCCTTTTTTTCTCTAGCTGCATTTAATATCTTCTCCTTGTATTTGAGTTGTGTAATTTTTCATACAAGTGTGCTTAAACATTTTTAAAATCTAACCTTTACATTTTATTTAACTTAGTATATTGAGCTTTGGGGTGGGGGTTGGTACATGTTTACATCAGTCCAAAAAATTTTACTGTTACTTTATTTCTTCTCTTTCATTTTTTACGTTCCTGAAGTTCCAGTTAGATGTACATCTGATCTTTTCATTCAGTTTTTAATTTCT
This sequence comes from Bubalus kerabau, assembly GCF_029407905.1. NCBI lineage: Eukaryota > Metazoa > Chordata > Mammalia > Artiodactyla > Bovidae > Bubalus > Bubalus kerabau. Next base: position 187,216,633 of record NC_073625.1, on the reverse strand, counting down.
GTTAATATCTCTCATAGTTTCCATTATTTTCCTATTTCTTACAAATGAATTTTCTTCTAGAATTCCCTGCTGAGTATTTATTAGAGATGATGATGTTGATAATTTGCTTTCTTCCATTTTCTGAATTATGTCTCATTCAGGGTTTGTATTTTTGTATGTATTTATCTTGGTCTTACTCTTTTACCCTGAGAGCATTCCTTGACTATCTGGTGGACATTGATTGTCTACTCATATTGAAGGTTGAGCACGTACAAAGGGGAAGTGGGAGCTTTGAGTAAGTGGTCAGGGCTCATGGAACAAGCATCTCTGCTCTCTGCTGAGAGGGATTGCTCTTCTGAATCTGTTGACATCTCCTGATTGTTAATCACTCCATTTTGTTTGCCATAATAATCTATTTTTCCTTTTTCTTAGCCTATTTGCTCTTATTTGAAGGAAGCTTTGGTAGAGAAGAGGGACTGTGAATTGACTTATTCTGACATCTTGAATTAAAACCCCAGTGTGATTTGTTTTTTTTTAAAGAATACTCGTCTCATCATATTAACCTCTTGCTTAAAGCATGCGGATTGCCTGTAGAACAAAAACCAGGATCCTTACCTCAGTTCCATAAGCCTCCGGATAGCTTTCTCCCCAGATGGACTTTCAGCCTGGTTTTAAATTATGCTCCACCCTGATTCTAGTACCCTTTCTGCTTCCTTTAGTGTTCAGGAATTTGCATGCATCTTATTCTCTCTGTCCAAAAGACCTTTTTCTCCTTATGGTCCTCTCAACCCCTGACTCCAGAGTAGTTAAAATTACCCTCATAAATGGCCTCATAAAGTCATATATCCTTTATAGCATATTATCAGAGATGTACTTTTACTTTTGTTTCCATGATCACATGATTAAATCTACCTCATCCATAAATATAAGCACCATAATAATTATATATGAGTTTGCTCACTATTTTACTCCCTGGTCTCCACTAAGTGGGCAAATGCATACAGAATATAGATGGATAGCAGTAACAAAGGACCTTGGGAGGGCTACCTCAGCCTGATTTTTTTGAGGCCATTTAGATGTGAGTTGAGCTTACTGAGTGATCATGCAAGATGTTCTACTAAATTGAGTCTCAGACTTCATCTGAGACAGGGCTTCCCAGGTGGCACAATGGTAAAGGGCACCTGCCAATTCAGGAGATGCCAGGCACACAGATTAGATTCCTGGGTCAGGAAGATCCCCTGGAGGAGGTATTCTGGCCTGGGAAAATTCCATGGACAGAGGAGCCTGGCGGGCTCACAGAGTCCTACATGACTGAATGAATACACACACACATGTTAAAAGACACAAACATATTAAGTAATGGTTAATGTGGCTTCCAGTGTAAAGATGCTTTATGTGTAAGGCTTTTGGACATATTTGGACTCATTTTATCCCCCTAACTTGATGGGATATTCTGTTGGCTCCTTTCAATGCACTAGAGTAAGACTGACTCATGTCACTGCAAGGGACGAGAGTTTATTGTAAAATATCCATTGGAAGTGAACATGTTAAGATCCTCGCTACACGACCATGTATCAAGGAAGAAAAGGAATTGTTGTGCAAGTGGACCACCTGTGAATTAGAACTAGAAGGCTACTGAGGCTCCCCGGCGGTTCTAGAGCCCGTGTCATCTCGCTGACCCCTTGTGTGCAGTGCACAGGGCTGCACTTGGTGCTCTGTGCAGGGTGTACTCTGGTTCCCACTGTTCACTCATAGGTTATGGGCATGGCTGCTTTTACCTGCTCGCCTCTGACTTCACTGCCCATTGTGAAATATGCCTGTTCTTTCTCTTTATCACTTTGTGCTCTTTGACCCTGTATTTTTTATTAGAGTCTCAGAGAGAAAGAATAGAACATGGCAGGGCTCTCGCCATCACCAGGTCCCAGGCTGACGTCTTTGTAGGGTGTGGTGTAAGAGCACAGTTGCCTGAAGGGGCTCTGGGAGTCTCTCCTGCCTGCCGGACAGAGTCTCAGCTGGCACTTTTCCCAGTGTGTGTATGGGGGGCTGGGCCATGCTCAAACCAATTTTAGCCTCCTATGGGACCAATGGCTTCCTTCCTATTGGGGGTACACCTGATCCCAGCTCCCAGTGCATCCCCAAGGCTCCGAGGTGCTGGCATCCAGCCTCCCCAAACAACTGCTGCAAACAGCTGGCAGCCAACAGGCCCACCCTTGGGCCCCTGTCACCTGCTTCTCCCCTTGCATGCATGATTGCTCTTATACTTGCATTAATAGAAGGAGAACAGCAGCATGGAGGGGACCTCCCTGGAATTCACAGCCTCACTGCATGTCCATCAGAGCATGCTAGCTCAACATATCTTTGTGCGGAGTCAGAGTGAAGATGGGGGACCCATGCCTTTTCTTGCTAACCCTGGGTTGGAGGTACTTTGCTCAGTTGTCTTAGTTTTGGTGTAGTGGGTTGTCCCCAGAATTTGTGTTTGCCTAGAACCTCAGGTCATGGGACCTTGTCTGAAAATAGGATCTCCAGACCTATGAAAAATCTAGAGATGCAGCCATCATGGACTTAGGGTGGAATCTAAATCTGATAACTTATGTAGAGGGAAAGCAGAGGGAGTTTTGGACCCAGAGACACGGAGAGAGGAAGCTGTGTGAAAAGGGTGGTAGATATTGGAAGAATGCAGCCGCACACCAGGGGCTTCCAAGGATGGCTGGGAAACACCAGGAGCCAGGAAAGGCATGGAAATTCTTTCCTCAAGCCTCCAGAAAATACTCACCCTGCCTGCACCCTGATTCCAGACTTCTGCTCTCCTGGCTGTGAGAGAGTTAATTCCTATTGTTTTAACCTTCTCCCCCACCCCCTAGTTTGTGGTCATTTTTCACAGCAGCCTGGGGAACCTACTACAGTTGGTTCTAGGAGCAGAATGGGAGAAGGGGATTCTTGTGTAAGGGCTTGAAGGGCTATGAGAGGGGCCAGGTGAGTCAGGGGTTGTTTCAGCTGGAGACTGGACTCAACTTGACCTCACAGGAGAGCTCTGGAGCACAGTGTCATCCTGCAGGACTCGTGTCCCCTGTAGCAGGGCAGCACTCTTTTGAAGCCTGGGTTCACCAGTTACTGACTGGGCTGCCAGGGAGGAGTGAGGTGAGCCGGTTCTCCTTTGCAGATAATTTCCTGGGGCAGGGGGAGGAGTAAGGTGCCTGTGAGAGGCATGTGGTGCTGATACTTGGAGCCACTAGGAGACAGGTGAACCAGCTTGGGAAAGGGGCCCAGTGCTGGGTAGCACAGCTTCTAGTATGCCGGTTGTTGTTCAGTTGCCAAGTCATGTCTGACTTCTTACTGCACCATGGACTGCAGCACACCAGGCTTCTCTGTCCCTCACCATCTCCTGGAGTTTGCTCAAACTCATGTCCATTGAGTCAGTGATGCCATCCAGCCATCTCATCCTCTGTCACCCACTTCTCCTCCTTCCCTCAATCTTCCCCAGCATCAGGGTCATATCTAATGAGTCAGCTCTTCTCTTCAGATGGCCAAAGTATTGGAGTTTCAGCTTCAGCATCATTCTTTCCAATGAATATTCAGGGTTGATTTTTCTTTAGGATTGACTGGTTTGGTCTCTGTTGATCTCCAACAGACTCTCAAGAGTCTTCTCCAGCGTTACAATTAGAAAGCATCAATTCTTTGGCACTTAGCCTTCTTTATGATCCAACTCCCACATCCTTACATGACTCCTGGAAAAACCATAGCTTTGAGTAGATGGACCTTTGTTGACAAAGTGATGTGTCTGCTTTTTAATATGCTGTCTAGGCTTGTCATAGTTTTTCTTCCATAGAGCAAGCGTCTTTTAATTTTCTGGCTGCAGTCATCGTCCACCCAAGAAAATAAAATTTTGGAGCCCAAGAAAATAAAATCTGACACTGTTTTCCACTTTTCCCCATCTATTTGCCAAGAAGCGATGAGACTATGCTAGTAAGTGTTTCTTGATCCCAATCAGGTGAGGCTGTGGAACTCCTTGTTGGTCCTGTTGCGTGATGAGTGGTGACCACTTTGCATGACAGGAGACACCTACATGGAAACTATGTTGCTCAGCTCCTCAGATGCCCACCACTCCTCCAGTTCTCTGCAACTGGAATGAGAAAGGGGAGTCACATGAAGCAGAAAAGTGCAGGGGACTTGGCTGGAGATGCCCTGGGCGAGGGGCAGGGCTGTGGCAAGGGAGTACTGAATTCTCAGGAACTGGGGGAGCTCCATACAGAAGCAGGACCAGCTGATGGTGTGGGATGTGGATCTGAAGCACATTTACTTTAGAAGGAGACAGGCGATAAGCACTGCACTGTTTTTCCATCCATCACTCAAAAAACATTTCATAACAAAAAATGAGGAATGGAGTTTGTGTTGACACAACAGGACATAGTATCAGTTCTTATAAAAATTCTGTATGACTTCCAATCCGTCTTATTTTGCGGTTACCAGCTCATGTGACAAGAATGAATATTTTTTTCATGGCCTCTTTCCCATTAACATGGTCACATTTTATTAAATAATAAAGAACATTCACGTAAAGACGACAACATAAGCTCCAGTCTCTGATATTTCTTCCTCTTTGTTGTGTGTAATGTATGCATTTTTCTGTGGAAATAAAACAGGCATGTAAAATGAAGTCACCTGGCTATCTTAGCTTGTTTTCACTGTAGCTCCTTGGAAACGCCTTTCCAAATCAAAACTAGTTTTTGATGCAGTAATGATGGCATCAGAAATCAAATTGGCATTAGAATTTTACCCAAGTAACTGATAATAAAAATGTATTGTTCTGGCTTCCCCATCATATCTTCATACTTTCTTTAGCTTATGCTTAATTCACTTAGAGGCGCAGTTTGGATAGAAAAGAACCAAGCGGTGGCAGGCATAGAAAGTGCTGGTGTAGCTTCCATCAGCCGTGGGTGAAGGGGATCTGGCAGAACAGAGGTTAAAGAGGCTCCCTGTCTCACCCAGTATTGGTGCCGAGAGGCAACTTATTCATAGTCCTAGGGAGCAGCACGGCACACATCTTCAAGGAGCTCTGCTTTCAGAACTCCAGCTTTCAGAAAAATTGCAAAAGGCACGCTGTTCTTTGAGATGCCCTTCAGTCCCTCTGATTCCCGGTACTGCCTGCACCCCCATCTAGTCGTCTCTGTCTCAGTTCATAACGGCATCATGACAGCAGCTGAGCAGGCATGGAGGTCCTTGAAGGACACACAGCCCAGCCTGTGCTCAAAGAGCTCCTGGAAAATGAGCCACGTGGTTCTCCTACTGATGAAATCTCCTTTCTTGTCACAGCCCCTCTGTCCCTGCTGTACTCCGTACACCTCGCCAGCCTGTTTCCTCTTGCATCAGGCCTAAAGACTCCATCCACCCACCTGCCCACCCTGTTTCCCTGGCAACTCTGCAGCCACACAGCCTAGGAGAGATGTCACCCTCGCCCCATCCCAGGCAGCCTTGTGTGTATTCCATTCCCCTCCCTTCAAAGGCTGCTTTTCCACCTTAAATCTTCCTGAGAGTTTTCAGAAGAAAAGGCTGCCCAGGTCCTTGTGTGCACCTCAACTTGGCTACTTTTTACCTCTTGTTTTATTTTTTACACTGAAATTATGCCTCCAACATGTTTATTGTGCTCTACCAACTTCATAGTAACTGTGAAAAGGTTTCCTAATTTGATGTTGTTCAATCTCTAGATCATGTCTGACTCTTTGCGACCCCATGGACTGCAGCACTCCAGGCTTCCCTGTCCTTCACTGTCTCCTGGGGTTTGCTCAAACTCATGTCCATTGAGTCAGTGATGCTATCTAACCATCTCATCCTCTGTTACCCCCTTCTCCTTTTGCCTTCAGTCTTTCCCAGCATCAGGATCTTTCCAATGAGATGGCTCTTTGCATCAGGTGGCCAAAGTATTGGGGCTTCAGCTTCAGTGTCAGTCCTTCCAATGACTATACAGGATTGATTTCCTTTAGGATTGACTGTATTGATCTCCTTGCAGTCCAAGGGACTCTCAAGAGTCTTTTTCAATACCACAGTTCAAAAGCATCAATTCTTTGGCACTCAGGCTTACATATTTCAGGGTTTGAAGCTCTGTTCCATTTCTTATCAGCTGTATGGCTTGGGCAGCTTACCTAACAGTTCTATGCCTCAGTTTTCCCATCCAGAGAGTGGGGAAAAGGATAAATACACCACTTGCTATAGGGCTGCTGTGAGAATTCGTGAGTTTGTGAGCACAAAAGGTTCAGAGCAGCATCTGGCCAGTTGCAGGTATTGAGTGTTAGCTATTATTTCTTCTCCTGAATACTCAACCATGCTCAGAAGATGCATAGGGCTTCATGGCCCAATTGGCCAGACCAGTGATTGACAACACCATATTCTGATTTATGCATGGAGAAAACTCAAATAATGAGGTTTTTGTTTTTTTTTTATATTTATTTGGCTGTATCAGGCCTTAGTTGCGGCATGCAGGCTCTTTGATCTTTGTTGTGGCTTGTGGGATTTAGCTCCCTGACCAGGGGTTGAACCTGGGCGCCCTGCATTGGGAACGAGTAGTCTTAGCCACTGGACTACCAGAGAAATCCCAGTAACAAGTTCTTATGGGCAAATTCTGAAGTTGGTGAATTCTGAAGTTCTTATGGGCAAATTCTGAATATTTACATGTAAATTAACAGTCTCCTAGGACTGGAGCTGTGAGCCTCAATGCAATGCATTACACGGTGACCCTAATCTGCCAGCAGAGAAAAGAGATGGTGAAAAGGCATGGAAAGCCGTTGCAAACTGGTTCTCACCTTTCAGTAAATATGAGGAGAAACTGAAAAATTGGAAGGAATAGAGTGTTTTTGTTTTGTGATAAAAAGACCAGTAAGTAACCATTCACTATTATATTAGGAAGGTAATGGGTATAATTTAGATGGAGTTTCTTGGTTTGACTTGGGGAAGAGCTCTGGGTTCTGCTCAGCTAAACACAAGGCTGTGAGACCATGTCTCCAGGGGTGAGTGAAGGGGGGTCACCTAGGACTTGGGGGTCTTTGCAGGGGTGTTATTCAGTCTGTCAGTTGTGTCCCAGTTTTTTCGACCCCATGGACTGCAGCATGCCAGGCTTCCTTGTCCGTCACCATCTCCCAGAGATTGCTCAGATGCATGTCCTTTGAGTTGGTGATGCCATCCAACCATCTCATCCTCTGTTGTTCCCTTCTCCTCCTTCTTTCAATCCTTCCCAGAATCAAGGTCTTTTCTAAGGAGTTGGCTTTTCACATCAGGGAGCCAAAGTTGGAGCTTCAGCATCAGTCCCTCCAATGAATAGGCAGGGTGGATTTCCTTTAGGATTGGCTAGTTTGATCTTCTTGCAGTCCAAGGGACTCTCAAGAGTCTTCTCCAACACCACAGTTCAAAAGCATCAATTCTTCAGCTCTCAGCATTCTTTATAGTCCAACTGTCACATCCATACATGACCACTGGAAAAACCATACCTTTGACTAGATGGACCTTGGTTGGCAAAGTAACGTCTCTGCTTTTTAACATGCTATCTAGGTTGGTCATAGCTTTTCTTCCAAGGAGCAAGTGTCTTTTAATTTCATGGCTGCAGTCACCATCTGGAGTGATTTTGGAGCTGAAGAAAGTAAAGTCTGTCACTATTTCCATTGTTTCCAATCTATTTGCCATGAAGTGATGGGACAGGATGCCATGATCTTTGCTTTTTGAATGTTGAGTTTTAAGCCAGCTTTTTCACTCTCCTCTTTCACCTTCATCAAAAGGTTCTCTAATTCCTCTTTGATTCCTCCCATAAGGGTGGTGCCATCTACATATCTGAGATTATTGATAGTTCTCCTAGCAATCTTGATTCCATTGAAGAGAAACACAAAGGAGAAAAGGAACAGTATACCCATCTGAATGCAGAGTTCCAAAGAATAGCAAGAAGAGATAAGAAAGCCTTCCTCAGTGATCAATGCAAAGAAAGAGGAAAACAATAGAATGGGAAAGTCTAGAGATCCCTTCAAGAAAATTAGAGATATCAAGGGAACATTTCATGCAAAGAAAGAGGAAAACAATAGAATGGGAAAGTCTAGAGATCCCTTCAAGAAAATTAGAGATATCAAGGGAACATTTCATGCAAAGATGGCACAACAAAGGACAGAAATGGTACAGACTTAACAGAAGCAGAAGATATTAAGAAGAGGTGGCAAGAATACACAGAAGAACTATACAAAAAAGATCTTCATGAGCCAGATAACCACCATGCTGTGATCACTCACATAGAGCCAGACATCCTGGAATGCAAAGTCAAGTGGGCCTTAGGAAGCATCACTACAAACAAAGCTAGTGGAGGTGATGGAATTCCAGTTGAGCTATTTCAAATCTTAAAAGATGATGCTGTGAAAGTGCTGCACTCAATACAGCAGCAAATTTGGAAAACTCAGCAGTGGCCACAGGACTGGAAAAAGTCAGTTTTCATTCTCAAAGAAAGGCAATGCCAAAAAATGCTCAAACTACTGCACAGTTTTAGCTATGCATCTCACGTGCTAGCAAAGTAATGCTCAAAATTCTCCAAGCCAGGCTTAAACAGTACGTGAACCATGAACTTCCATATGTTCAAGCTGGATTTAGAAAAGGCAGAGGAATCAGAGATCAAATTGCCATAATCTGTTGGATCATCAAAAAAGTAAGAGTTCCAGAAAAACATCTGCTTCATTGACTACACCAAAGCCTTTGACTGTGTGGATCACAACAAATTGTGGAAAATTATTCAAGAGATGGGAATACCAGACCACCTGACCACCTCCTGAGAAATCTGTATGGAGGTCAAGAAGCAACAGTTAAAACTGGACATAGAACAACAGACTGGTTCCAAATCAGGAAAGGAGTATGTCAAGGCTATATATTGTCACTCTGCTTATTTAACTTCTATGCAGGGTACATCATGAGAAACCCTAGGCTGGATGAAGCACAAGCTAGAATCAAGATTGCCGGGAGAAATATCAATAACCTCAGATATGCAGATGACAGCACCCTTATGGCAGAAAGGGAAGAATAACTTAAGAGACTGTTGATGAAAATGAAAGAGGAGAGTGAAAAAGTTGGTTTAAAGCTCAGCATTCAGAAAACCAAGATCATGGCATCTGGTCCCATCACTTCATGGCAATTAGATGGGGAAACAATGGAAACAGTGACAGACTTATTTTTTGGGGCTCCAAAATCACTGCAGATGGTGACTGCAGCCTTGAAATTAAAAGACCCTTGCTCCTTGGAAGAAAAGCTATGACCAACCTAGACAGCACATTAAAAAGCAGAGATGTTACTTTGCCAACCAAGGTCCATCTAGTCAAAGGTATGGTTTTTCCAGTGGTCATGTATGGATGTGAGAGTTGGACTATAAAGAAAGCTGCGTGCCGAAGAATTGATGCTTTTGAACTGTGGTGTTGGAGAAGACTCTTGAGAGTCCCTTGGACAGCAAGGAGATACACCCAGTCCATCCTAAAGGAAATCAGTCCTGAATATTCATTGGAAGGACTGATGCTGAAGCTGAATCTCCAATATTTTGGCCACCTGATACAAAGAACTGACTCATTTGAAAAGACCCTGATGCTGGGAAAGATTGCAGGAGAAGAAGGGAACTGCAGAGGCTGAGATGGTTGGATGGCATCACCATTCAATGGACATGAGTTTGAGTAAGCTCCGGGAGTTGGTGCTGTACAGGGAAGCCTGGCATGCTGTGGTTCATAGGGTCGCAAAGAGTCGGACATGACTGAGAGACTGAACTGAATCTTGATTCCAGCTTGTGCTTCATCCAACCCTGCCTTTCCCACATATGTAGCGTTTTCACTGCCTGACATGTGCTGCTTACACTCATCTTCTGTGCTCTGGGGATGCAGGACTCACCCTCTTCTGCTCCACTGAGGCAGCACAATTGGCCAGTTTTCATAACTGATGTCCCTTGATCCTCTCGCCAGGATCAAGGGACATCAGTTCACATTCCCTAAGAAAAGAATGGAGTTTGAGAATTTAAGATGCTACACCATCTTTTCTAGAATATTCTGCTCTGAAAGTTCAAACCATGGAGAATATTTATGGAGAAGCAAGCAGTTTATCACAGAAATGTAAATGTCACTCTGTTCTGGAATGCTGTGGGTTTGGGGGAGGCTGCATCTGACACTAATGGTCACTCAAAGCCTTAGATGAGGCTACAGAGGGCAGGGGCAGGATCCCTGAGTGTCTAACGTGGACAGTCAGGCGAGTTAACATGAACAAGTATCCCCAACCATCCTGGAGAGATGGGTCTAATTTTATAGCCCCCAAACACTTCTCCTTGACATTGAAGGAGGTCTTCAATTTCTATGTTTAATGTCAGTCTCTCTGATAATGTCTTCCTGAAGATAACTTCAGCTGTATCCCTCATAGACCTCCACTTCCTTTTCCAAAGGAAAAAAATCAGTTTTCTTCATTCTCCATGCATGTGGGTGTTCTCAGTCACTCGGTTATGTCCAACTGTTTGCAACCCTATGCATGACAGCACACCAGGCTCCTCTGTCTATGGGATTTTCCAGGCAAGAATAATGATGTGGGCTGCCATTTCCTCCTCCAGGGGATCTTTCTGACCCATATCTCCTGCCTCTCTTACAATTGTAGGCAGATTCTTTACTACTGAGCCACCTGGGAAGCCCCTATTCACCATAAGCTCCTCCATACTCCCAGGTCATTCTCAACGTTCAGTGCTCTCAACTTCTGTTCCTGGTGAGCTGTGGCTTCATTGATTATAAGCAACAAGTTCCTTGGGAAGCCTGCTTTTACTGTGAAACACTTAGAATCTGGTGATCAAAGTGCATCAGTGCTTCTAGCAGCAGATGGGTTTCTAAATTTACCAGGAAAAGACCTTCCTGTGATGTCTGATGAACCTTCTAAACACCTGGAGGTAGAAATTGTGTTTGATGAGAATAAACTCAGGTCAAGTTCATTCATTAAGCCTAGATGCTGGCTGGTCACTAGTTTTGTCCTTACTGGTTATGCCGTCTAAGAATTGTCAGTAGAGATGGAGAACAATCATTTCTGTTTGTGGAAGACAAGATGATGTAATTGTGGCAAGCATTAGATTAGATGATGTCCATGAAATTTGGACGTTTGCGTAAACATACAGGACAAATGTAAGTTATGATGTGCTCAGAAAGATCACACTGCAGCCCCCTAGGGAGTGTCACCATGAAACAATGGGGCAGGTGAGTGGGCCCCCCTTAGTGGCCCCGATCTGTAATCTGGGTGCAGAGTGGCCTGGGGTGACCTTGCTTTCTTTAATGAAGTCAAAGCCTATGTGTTAAAAGCCTGGATGAATCTGTAGAATAACTTATATATTGTTTGCTGTTATTAGTCAACATTGGAATGTATTATGAAGACCTTTCCACTTAATCATGCTTTATTTTTCTTGAGTTTTTTCTTTTTGCCCATGTTACCAAGCCTCTGCATGTGTAGAAAAAATAAATATGTGATCGATTTTTTTGTGAAACCACACACACATACACACAAGGAGAGAAGGAGAGAGGGATGGGGAAAGAAGAGGGGGCTGGGGAGGGAGGGGAGGCAAGTGAGGTACCAAGGATCTTAATTGGCAGACTGGCACCATCCAGTGACTGTGGGTTCTGGCACTCAGACAACCCCAAATGTCAGTCGGGGCCGCCGTCAGCAGAACTGGCAGTTCATCCCGCCAATTAGCCATGATGGACCAAACATGAGCAAGGCTGAAATTAATACCAAGTGGTCATTTGCATCTGAAATTTGCCAGGAGCCCTTGTCAGATTTCCAGTCCTGAGGTCGCTGTTCTGAATGTCAGCTAGCCGATACTTTAAGGACTGTTTATTTTCCCTCGTGCACATTCCTTGCATTTTCCCTCCCATCCTAGCTGCAGAAGCTTCTTTATATATGTCATCCTAAAGGTCACCCTTCTCTGGCTGAGAAAGAAAGCAGGCATCAGGTGAAACAGGCCTGTGCCGGGGGCGTCAGCCGTGCGGTGGGCGGGGGCAGAGAGCACAGATCATCCCCGCGAAGCAGCCGCTCCTTGTCCAGCACCTGCTTTGTGCTTGGCCGTGCGCTTAGCTCAAAGAGATCTGCACCCCGAGTTACTGGCAGACTTCTCAGTGCCCTAGTTTTTGCCCTATTCTATCTGCATAGCCAACTCCATCCCCTGTACCTCATACTGAAGAGTTATTATAGAAGTACACCTACAGGCTGAAGGCAGTTGCAGTTACTCACGTATGCTAATAGAAGTAGGAATGCATATTGCTTTTATCAGAGTAGAATTCTTTAAAATTTTATCTTTTATTTTCCTGGACTCACCCCTCCCACCGAGGACCTAACATATTTTTTAGTTGACAAGGAAATATCTTTGAGAATTATTTTCCTTTCCCTCTCCAGTGCTCCCCTCCCCATCAGTTTTGCATATCCCTCAGTTGAGTATCTTAAGACACAGAGTGAAAGAATTGAGCATTTTATTACTGTTTTTATTTTTAAAAATTTGCAATGGTGATCAAAACTTGGAAACTGTGGTTTCAGGAAGGTTTTCAAGGCTGTTTTTCTATTTGATGCCTCAACTGCGATACTTTTTCTTGCAATAAAAATCATACGGGAAAAGAATTTGCAATGACCCATTTTATAAATGATACCAAGCCTTAATGTTCATATCAAAGTATTGTTACACAGTCTCTCACTGGCTCACTTTATTATATGTTACCTTCCATTAGGTTTAGGAATGTCATGGCTCAGATATGCTGTTCTGATATGTGTTTAATTCTTTGATATATATGAAGGAATGTATCTACATCGAGTATACAGCCACATATACTCAATGCATATACGATAGAGGGGTATATTGTGTTATTTTTATGTATGGGGGAAATGGGGAGAATTTCACATGACTTTGCAAACTCGTCCTAACAGTTCATTATTTTTAACAAGTAGCAATCTTACCAGTAGCGTTTTCTCACTGTAGATTTAATTAGTTTTTTTTACCCCCTCCCTTTCGCTCCTTGACAGAGCGGAGCGGAGGGAAACGGCGGCAATTTGAAACCTTGTTAGAAATTTATGAAGTGCTAAAATGTTTCATTCCCAGAGGCTGCCTTGCAGCTGTCACTGGATCTCGTTCACTGCCTGCCTCCCCGCGGTCTGGGGAAGGCGGGCTGGAGATGGGCTGCGCATGCGTGCACGCAGTTGCCTAAATGATGCGCTCGGTAATGAGCTCTGGGTAGAGGGAAGCTAATTATATTATTTTCCCCATAATTGACCAGTAAGTAATTCCCCACAATTGGTATGTAAGATGAGAAATGAGGGGCCATTTGGAGTTTAAGACCCTTCACTGGCTTTAAAAAACACATTGGCAGCACAGTGAGAGGGGTCAGCTTTGGGTGTGGACATCAAAATTTTCAACACCCGTCAGTATTGGTGGCCTCCAGCAGATACTTAGCCTATTTCTAGTAAAATGACCCTGAACTAATTTCTTCTGAAGAAAATCCCTTCCAGAACATCCCACGTGCATGCTCAGTTGCTTCAATTGTGTCTGACTCTTTGTGACCCCATGGACTGTAGCCCACCAGGCTCCTTTGTCCTGGGGATTCTCCAGTCAAGGATACTGGAGTGGGTTGCAATTTTTAGTGTGAAATATTTCTGGTGGCATAGAACTTTATGGCAGATTCTTTTTTTTTTTTTTTCCTTTCTTTTAAATCTTACTTTCAAAGTACCAGTTCAGTTCAGTTCAGTTGTTCAATCATATCAGACTCTTGACCCCACGGACTGCAGCACACCAGGCTTCCCTGTACAGCAGCAAATCCCAAAGCTTACTAAGACTCATGTCCAACGAGTCAGTGATGCCAACCAATCATCTCATCCTCTGTCGTCCCCTTCTCCTCCTGCCTTCAATCTGTCCTAGCATCAGGGTCTTTTCAAATGAGTCAGCTCTTCGAATCAGGTGGCCAGCTTGGAGTTTCAACTTCAGCATCAGTCCTTCCAATGAATATTCAGGACTGATTTCCTTTAGGATTAACTGGTTGAATCTCCTTGCAGTCCAAGGGACTTACAAGAGTCTTCTACAACACCACAGTTCAAAAGCATCAATTCTTCAGGACGCAGCTTTCTTAATAGTCCAACTCTCACATCCATACATGACTACTGGAAAAATGGACCTTGGTTGGCAAAGTAACATTTCTGCTTTTTAATATGCTGTCTAGGTTTGTATAGCTTTGCTTCCAAAGAGCAAGGGTCTTTTAATTTCAAGGCTGCGGTCACTATCTACAGTGGTTTTGGAGCCCAAGAAAGTAAAGTCTGTCACTGTTTCCATTGTTTCCCCATCTAATTGCCATGAAGTGATGGTACTGGATGCCATGATCTTAGTTTTCTGAATGCTGAAGTTTAAGCCAACTTTTTCACTCTCCTCTTTCACTTTCATCAAGTCTCTTTAGTTATTCTTCGCTTTCTGCCATAAGGGTGGTGTCATCTGCATATCTGAGGTTATTGATATTTCTCCGGGCAATCGTGATTCAAGATTGTGCTTCATCCAGCCTGGCATTTCGCATGATATACTCTGCATATAAATTAAATAATCAGGGTGACAATATACAGTCCTGACATCCTCCTTTCCTGATTTAGAACCAGTCTGTTGTTCCATGTCCAGTTCTAACTGTTGCTTCTTGACCTGCATACAGATTTCTCAGGAGGCAGGTCAGCTGGTCTGGTATTTCCATCTCTTGAAGAATTTTCCACAGTTTGTTGTGCCCCACATAAAGACTTTGGCATAGTCAATGAAGCAGAAGTAGATGTTTTTCTGGTGTTGGCAATTTGATCTCTGGTTCGTCTCCCTTTTCTAAATCCAGCTTGAACATCTGGAAGTTCACAGTTCACATACTGCTTAAGCCTGGCTTGGAGAATTTTGAGCATTACTTTGCTAGCGTGTGAGATAAGTGCAACTGTGTGGTAGTTTGAGCATTCTTTGGCATTGCCTTTCTTTGAGGTTGGGATGAAAACTGATCTTTTGCAGTCCTGTGGCCACTGCTGAGTTTTCCAAATTTGCTGGCATATTGAATGCAGCACTTTAACAGCATCATCTTTCAGGATTTGAAATAGCTCAACTGGAATTCCATCACCTCCTCTAGTTTTGTTTGTAGTGATGCTTCCCAAGGCCCAGTTGACTTCACACTCTAGGATGTCTGGCTCTATCTAGGTCAGTGATCACACCATGGTGGTTATCTGGGTCATGAAGCTCTTCTTTGTACAGTTCTCCTGTGTATTCTTGCCAGCTTGTCTCAATATCTTCTGCTTCTGTTAGTTCCGTATCATTTCTGTCCTTTATTGTACCCATCTTTGCATGAAATGTTCCCTTGGTATCTCTAATTTTCTTGAAGAGATCTCTAGACTTTCCCAATCTATTGTTTTCCTCTATTTCTTCACATTGATCACTGAGGAAGGCTTTCTTATCTCTCCTTGCTATTCTTTGGAACTCTGCATTCAGATGCTTATGTCTTTCCTTTTCTCCTTTGCCTTTAGCTTCTCTTCCTTTCTCAGCTATTTGTAAGGCCTCCTCAGACAACCATTTTGCCTTTTTGCATTTTTTTTCTTGGGGATGGTCTTGATCTCTGCCTCCTATAAAATGTCATGAACCTTCATCCATAGCTCTTCAGGCACTGTGTCTATCAGATCTAATCTCTTGAATCTATTTCTCACTTCCACTGTATAATCGTAAGGGATTTGATTTAGGTCATACCTGAATGGTCTAGAGGTTTTCCCTACTTTCTTCAATTTAAGTCTGAATTTGGCAATAAGAAGTTCATGATCTGAGCCACAATCAGCTCCTGGTCTTGTTTTTGCTGACTGTATAGAGCTTTTTCATCTTTGGCTGCAAAGAATATAATCAATTTGATTTTGGTATTTACCATCTGGTGATGTTCATGTGTAGAGTCTTCTCTTGTGTTGTTGGAAGAGGGTGTTTGCTATGACCAGTTTGTTCTCTTGGCAAAACTATATTAGCCTTGACCTGCTTCGTTTTGTACTCCATGGCCAAATTTGCCTGTTACTCCAAGTATCTCTTGACTTCCTACTTTTGCATTCTCGTCCCCTATAATGAAAAGGAAATCTTTTTTTTGGGGTGTTAGTTCTAGAAGATATTGTAGGACTTCATAGAACTGCTCAACTTCATCTTCTTCAGCATTACTGGTTGGGACATAGACTTGGATTACTGTGATATTGAATGGTTTGACTTGGAAGCTAACAGAGATCATTCTGTTGTTATTGAGATTGCTTCCAAGTACTACATTTAGGACTCTCTTGTTGACTATGATGGCTACTCCATTTACTCTAAGGGATTCTTGCCCACAGTGGTAGTTATAATGGTCATCTGAGTTAAATTCACCCATTCCAGTCCATTTTAGTTCACTGGTTTTCTAAAATGTTGATGTTCACTCTTGTCATCTTCTGTTTGACCACTTCCAGTTTTCCTTGTTCATGGACCTACCATTCCAGGTTCCTATGCAATATTGTTCTTTACAGCATAGGACTTTGTTTCCATCACCAGTCACATCCACAACTGGGTGTTGTTTTTGCTTTGGCTCCGTCTCTTCATTCTTTCTGGAGTTATTTCTCCACTGATCTCCAGTAACATATTGGGAACCTACCCACCTGGGGAGTTCATCTTTCAGTGTCCTTTTTGCCTCTTCATACTGCTCATGGGGTTCTCAAGGCAAGAATACTAAGTGGTTTGCCATTCCCTTCTCCAGTGGACCATGTTTTGTCAGAACTCTCCACCATGATCCATTCATCTTGGGTGACCCTACACGGCATGGCTCTTAGTTTCATTGAGTTAGACAAGGCTGTGGTCCATGTGATCAGTTTGGTTAGTTTTCTGTGATTGTGGTTTTCATTCTGTCTGTCCTCTCTTGGATAAGGATAAGAAGCTTCCTGATGGGAGAGACTGACTGAGGGGGAAACTGGGTCTTGTTCTGATGGAAGGGGCCTTGCTCAGTGAATCTTTAATCCAATTTTCTGTTGATGGGCGTGGCTGTGTTCCCTCCCTGTTGTTTGACTTGAGGCCAAACTATGGTGGGGGTAAGGAAGATAATGGGGACCTCCTTCAAAAGGTCCTGTGCATGCACTGTTGCACTCAGTACCCCCGACCCTGCAGCAGGACGCTATGCAGCAGTGTACCAGGACACTAGCTAATTAGGTTTACTGTCTGCATTCATTTGCTAGGGCTATAGTAACAAGCACTGCGAGCTGGGTGACTTCAGCAGTAGACATTCCAGGTGCTGGATTTTTATGAGGACTGAGGAAGCAGAATGTTCCATGCTTCCTTGACTTGTAGATATAGAGGAGACCTGTGTGTGTCTGTGTCCTTTTTTATAAGATAAAATCTTACTGGATTAGAGTCCACCCCATGACCTCATTTTACCTTGATAACTTCTGAAAAAATGCTGTTTTTAAGTAAGGTCACATTCTGACCTTATAGGGGTTATGAAAGTGAAGCCGCTCAGTCATGTCAGACTCTTTGGGACCCCATGGACTGTAGCCTACCAAGCTCCTTGGTCCATGGGATTTTCCAGGCAAGAGTACTGACATGGGTTACCATTTCCCTATCTAGAGGATCTTCCTGACCCAGGGATCTAACCCAGGTCTCCTGCATTGCAGGCCAATGCTTTGTTGTCTGAGCCACCAGGGAAGCTAGGGGTTATGAAAGGACACAGTTTAGTTCACACACTATCCATTGGTTTATCCAAGAACTAGATGTGAAATAACCATCAAGGACAAAGTCCTGTGAGATACAAAACTTTAGAAGATACAGTTCCTGCCCTGTGGGTCCATAGGGCCTTCTGTGGGCCATGGCACTTATGGTATTGTGTGTGTGTGTGTATGTGCTAAGTTGCTTCAGCCGTGTCCTACTGTTTGCAAGTCTATGGAATACAGCCCTCCACACTTCTCTGCCTTGGGATTCTCTAGGCATGAATACTGGAGTGGACTGCCATACCCTCCTCCAGTGGATATTCCCAAGCCAGAGATCAAACCTATATCTCTTATGTCTCCTACATTGACAGGCAGATTCCTCACCACTGAGTCACCAGGGAAGCCCCACTATGGGTATTGTGCTGGACCCCAAATGCCCATGTTCTAATCCTGGAACCTGTGAATGTGCTACCTTACGAGACAATGAGGCCTTTGCATGTGGAGTTGAGTTAAGAAACTTGCATGGGGAGATTACCTAGGTGAGCCCAATGTAATCACACAGGAAAGTAGGAGGGAGGAAGAGAATGAGAGAAGAAGAGGGAAGAGATTGAAGAAGGGGCCACAAGCCAAGGACTGTGGGCAAAGACAAGGAAGCAATTCTCCTCCACATCTTAGGAAGGAGCATAGCTCTGCCCACTCATGTGATCTTCTAACCTCTAGAACTGTAAGATAATAAATCTGTGTTATTTAAAGCCACTAAATATGTGATGGGCTTCCCTGGTGGCACCAGTTGTAAAGAACCCATTTCCCAGTACAGGAGATGTAAGAGACATAGGTTTGATCCTGGATCAGGAAGATCCCCTGGAGAAGGGCATGGCAACCCATTCCAGGAATTCCAGAGAATTCCTGTGGACAGAAGAGCCTGACAGGCTACAGTCCATAAGGTTGTGAAGAGTTGAACAGGACTGAGTGACTCAGCACGCATACAAATAGGTGGTGAATTGTTACAACAGCAGATAGGAAACTAATTCAGGTACCAAGCAGGTAGGCTTGCAGCCAGAGCTGTACTTGGGTTTAACAAAGTTGCACGGAGTAATGAATGATGAAGCCCACTACCTGGAAGGAGCATGGAAAAAGCCTAATGCTTGACCTAGAGTTGCTCACTAACAATTTTCAAGTCCCCACCCCCACCTAGGTTCCACTCAATCCAGATCCTATACCAGCTTGTTCCATAGGGAGTTGGCAGGTTACCGATAGAATGAAGTGAAGTGAAGTGAAGTCACCCAGTCATATCCAACTCTTTGTGACCCCATGGACTGTAGCCCACCAGGCTCCTCCGTCGGTCTATGGGATTTTCCAGACAAGAGTACTGGAGTTGGTTGCCATTTCCTTCTCCATAGAATCTCCACAGATAGAATGGAGACATTGAAACCAGGAAGGTAGACATTCAGCAGTGATTCCTGCATCACAAGAGGGAAAGGAATACCAAGTACCTGGGTACCAAGCTGTGAACCAGGAATCTCGAGATTTTAAATTAGTCCTTCCATCTGTTTTGAAGCCCAGCCCAGAGCTCCCCAGTAGGTCTGCCTGTCTGTCTGTCTCTCTCTCTCTTTCTCTCTCTCCACACACACTCACTGAGGAGGTCTGGTGATTGACTTGACTGTGTCTTGGGGAACCCTGTTGTAACTAAGCTGTGACTTCAGCTGGGAGGATGAAGGGGTGGATGGGAAGGGCCGTTGGGCAGTCAGGCACAGCAGGTGGAGGTGCAGGAGGGCGGGGTACCAGCATAGGCACAGTTGGTGCAGGTCCCCCGAGACCCCATGTGGAAGTCACGTGCAGCTCTAGGAACTGGAGCCAGGCAAGGCAGCAGGCAAGGCAGCCAGGCCAAGCACTGGCCAGTGGGGATGGAGTGGGTTGCAGGGAACCTCTGCAGCCAAATGTCAGCTGCAGTGACTTCCTGGGTGCCGGCCTGTGGCAAAGCAGTGATGCTGCTGATGGCTTTAAGTGTCTGTAAGTGACAATTTTTAACTCCACCAATGGCCTGCAGCCAAGGCCTCCATGGTCTGGTGGAAAGAGCCTTGTCTCTGGGCAGGACTGACTAAGAAGCAAATCTCAATTCCACTCCATATGATCCATGGATTTCCATGTAGGTTACAGGCTTCTTCAGCCTTAGTTTCCTTATCTTAAAAATGTGATAGCCTTGTAATATTTGGAGCAGAACTGAGGCAAGGACCAGTGGAATTGATAAATGTGAAAGGATCAGATGTGCCTGATTCTCCATGGGGTTCAGAAAGGTGAATGCTGCCTCTCACTACCTACCTCCTTTCTATGGGTGGTGGAGGGGGATGGCTGGATTCCTTTCTTGGACAGTGATGCTGAGATGCAGTGGGGGCAGGAGAAGGTGGTGCTGAAAGCAAAGACCCTGTGATGTGTATTGGCCGCCCCCAGCAAGCATCTCAGAGACGAATGGGAGAGGGGGATTGTGGGCACACTTTGACCGCTTGCATTTGAATGCGAATTAACTGGCTCTCATGCTTTTATGGGCTTCCCAGGTGGTGCGAGAGGTAAAGAACTCAATTGCCAGTGCAGGAGGCGTAAGAGACGTGGGTTTGATCCCTGGGTCAGAAAGATCCCCTGGAGGAGGGAATGGCAATCCACTCCAGTATTCTTGCCTGGGAAATCCCATGGACAGTGGAGCCTGGTGGGCTACAGTCCATAGGGTTGCAAAGGGTCGGACATGACTGAAGTGACTCGGCATGCATGCACACATGCTCTTACAGCAAAAGCTCTGGGATCCACTGACAACCAACCCCACAGTCTGAGAATAGGACCAGATCTGTGCTGAAGAAGGCATAGAAGTGTCTTAGCAGCTCAACTCCCCTTCGACAGGGGTGTTAACCTGTGGCACGTTCCCATGGTGGCCTCACTTATAAGAGAAAGAGGCTGAGACAGATGGGTCAGATCAGATCAGATGAGATCAGTTGTTCAGTCGTGTCCGACTCTTTGCGACCCCATGAATCGCAGCACGCCAGGCCTCCCTGTCCATCACCACCTCCCGGAGTTCACTCAGACTCACGTCCATGGAGTCAGTGATGCCATCCAGCCATTTCATCCTCTGTCGTCCCCTTCTCCTCCTGCCTTCAATCTTTCCCAGCATCAGGGTCTTTTCCAATGAGTCAACTCTTTGCATGAGGTGGCCAAAGTACTGGAGTTTCAGCTTTAGCATCATTCCTTCCAAAGAAATCCCAGGGCTGATCTCCTTCAGAATGGACTGGTTGGATCTCCTTGCAGTCCAAGGGACTCTCAAGAGTCTTCTCCAACACCGTAGTTCAAAAGCATCAATTCTTCAGCACTCAGCTTTCTTCACAGTCCAACTCTCACATCCATACATGACCACAGGAAAAACCAGAGCCTTGACTAGATGAACCTTTGTTGGCAAAGTAATGTCTCTGCTTTTCAATATGCTATCTAGGTTGGTCTTAACTTCCCTTCCAAGGAGTAAGTGTCTTTTAATTTCATGGCTGCAGTCACCATCTGTAGTGATTTTGGAGCCCAGAAAAATAAAGTCTGAAACTGTTTCCACTGTTTCCCCATCTATTTCCCATGAAGTGATGGGACCGGATGCCATGATCTTCGATTTCTGAATGTTGAGCTTTAAGCCAACTTTTTCACTCTCCACTTTCACTTTCATCACGAGGCTTTTTAGTTCCTCTTCACTTTCTGCCATAAGGGTGGTGTCATCTGCATATCTGAGGTTCTTGATATTTCTCCCGCATGTACTATCATTATCATGGTTATTTATCAGTGATTGAAAGGGCATGGAGGAGACACACACTTTAAATGTTGGCCAGTTGATTCTTTTCTTCACGTGTCAAAAAGACATAAACCAATCCATAGAGACTCCTAAGTACCATGAGAAACCCAGAGTAGTGTTGGCCACAAGGCTGCCATGATGTTGGAAGAATCAGGGGATGGTGAGGGGTCTTGATTGATGGGGTTTTGGGGAGTGGTGGGAGGTGAGATGGGAAACACAGGATTGAATTAGAATAAGAGACAGTTTGAAAGGCTCTGAGGAGTGTGGAATTGAGCCTGGGCAATTAATTCTCATTCCAGGAAGACTCAACACCCAGGAGATGGGACGGGGCAAAGGCAGAGACCTGGGCTTGGAGGAGCTGCTGTGATTTCTCCTTCCTCCCCTACTCTCCTCACCTTTCTCTGCCCCTTCTCTCTTGCACATGATTCTGTCCCCCCATCCCAGTCCTCATACCCCACATGCTTTCAGGCAAGGGAACAGCACAAGTGCATCAGAGTTCTTGGTTTAAGGGTAACTTAGAAACTAGGACAAGTGTTTGGTGGGTGCAGGCCAGATGAAGAGCTGCAGATCAGATGTCTGCCTTCACATCACCCACTAGGGTAGGACAGAGTCTTAACCTCTGAAGAAGCCCATTTCTCCTGAATTTCTGCCAGATGTGTCTTGCTTGGAAGAGAGACAAGACCACTTGTGATACAAAGGTTCTTTTAGGAGCTGAATTAGCACTTCTTTCCCAAGGTAACCAAGGTGGCTTTCCTAGTTCTCAACCAGGCAAGCAGCTGATTGCAAAGCCAGTTGTTATTGTTCAGTCGCTCATTCGTGTCCCATGGACTGCAGCTCTCTAGGCTTCCCTGTCCTTCATCAGCTCCTGGAGTTTGCTCAAATTCATGTCCATTGAGTCAGTGATGCCATCCAATCATCTCATCTTCTGTTGTTTCTTCTCCTTCTGTGACCTTTAACCAACGTTTCTGTGTCTTAGTTTTCTTGTGTATAAAATGGGGATAAAAATATCTCCTTTTTAGAGATATGAGTGGTAAGCAGTGAGTTAAAATAGGAAAGTGTGTGTTGAGTGCAATACTTAGCACATTTTGGCTGCTAAATACATGCTATCTATTTTAATTAACATCTTGGTTTGTTCTTGAACTCACCTGTCTGCTAATGTCTATATGGTCTGTGTGAGTGTGTGTGTGGGTTGAGGGGGGTCACCTCCACACCACATCTAGGACACAGGGGACCCTGTGGGACCCCAGCCCTCCTCTGCCACATCCTCTCTTCCCACCATGTCCATCCTCTCCTCTGTGGCCTCTCAGAGGAGTCTTTCCTGTAACCTGTACAGTGGTGGTTCAGTCACTCAGTCATGTCCAGCTCTTGTGACCCCCATGGACTGTGACCTGCCAGGCCCCTCTGTCCAAGGGATTGTCCAGGCAAGAATATTGGAGTGGGTTGCCACATCTTTCTCCTGGGGATCTTCCTGACCCAGGAATCGAACCTGGGTCTCCTGCATGGCAGGGGTACTTTTTACTGACAGCTCTGTCATTTCCAATCAGCGCCCCACCACACCGCACCTCAGGAACCTAGGCAGCAGCTCCCCTCAGGCTTATCCCCAGCAAGTCTCCCTGTGGAGTCCTGCCTGCTGTGTCATCCTGGCCTCTCTTCCACGTGGCAGGAACTCTGAGGTCATGTCCTTACTGTCCCCAACACCATGTCGTATGACTACACTCCATTCTCACGTCTCCAAACTCCTTTGTCCTTCATACTGGGCAAGGATTTGGGGAATTTAGAAAATCCTTTTCCCTCTCAGTCGCTCCCCCATAAAGCCACAGACTCAAGAAACCAAGTCAGAAAATCAAAGCTGAGCCGTGACCCCTCATTCTCGAAGAATCTGGGTTCACTGATGCATCTGCTCAGATGTCATCTGCTCAGTGTGGAAAGAAGCCACAGGACCATTAGGAAATGGAGAATCCTGCTTTTGTAGCAGGCCCTGTGGGCACCAGCCCAGGCCCCCTCAGTCCCGAGCATCCCCCTGGCCAGCAGGGGCCAGACTTTGCCTGAGATTCTCCCTGATCAACTGTAGAGCCTGGGGACTGACTCCTGGCAGCAGCCCCCTGCCGATGACTGCCAGGGGTTGGCGATGGGTACCTGGACCTCTCAAGTGGACTGATGTGCTGTGGTTCTATGCTGACTCTCAGAATGCCCCAAAGATTAAGGTGTGGTTGCTTGTAGTGGTGACTGCCTTGATAACTCAGTCTTTCCTGGCCATCTTCCCTTTCCTGTCTCACTTGCTCCATTTCCTGCCTTTATTTCCTGAAAGCACTTCCCAAATAAACTACTTTCCTTGCATCCCTGTCTCGGGGTCTTCTAGGGCAATCCAGAGGGAGTACCGCTACCATTGCAAGTGTTTCAGGAAATGCTTGTTGACACAGTGGAGGCGTGACAGGGAGGAGGCTCCGGTGGTCCTGGTGGAGGGCCCTGCTGGGGCAGGGGGTGGTGATGCAGTCAGCAGAATGGGTAGTGGCAAGGTCAGCAGAAGGACGGCGCCTCAGTCCAAGGTGTCTGAGAAGACGCTGGTGCTTCCACCTGGGCAGAGCACAGGAGGAGCTGGTCTGATGAGGAGAAAGATTTGGCCACTCTTCCTTCCAGTCTCTGTTGCTGCCATGGTTGCAGACTCACTGCCCACAGGAACAGGAAGAAATGTCAAACACTCAGATAACCTCTTTCACTTTGCAGATGGAAATTTGAAGTGCAGGGAGTCTCAGTAGCAAACTCAAGGTCACAAAGCCCACAGGTGTAGAACCGTGAGTGTGAAGGTTGGCCAACCCGACTCTGCTGCAAGGGCAGTGTAGATTGTGATCTGTCTTAATTCACTCTACAAAGCATCATTTAAATTTTTTTTTTTACTTTTTGGCTCTTCAGTTGTCTTCTGTATACATATTGGGTGTGTATCCCCATTACGGCTGATCTATAGCCTTATTTCTATAGTAGAAAAGGGATTTAAATAGGGCATTTGAGATGACTGTACTCATCTTAAGGTTATTTAAAAACAATTATTACCCTTAGTTGGAAGTGTTACCTCAGGCTGTGGATAGTAATGTGCACCTCGCAGTCCAATTAGTTATAAATGGATTAGTTTATTTCTTGACCAATTTCTTTGCTTTAAATTCAGGGTAACATAGGACAGAGGGGTCACAAGAGTTGTGTCCATGGACACGGCCGAAGGACTCAACAACAACACACGATAGGTCTAAAGAGTGTCAGTTGTATCCGTTTATACTTTGTATAAATGTGTTGCCTCATCTTTAAGTAGATTTATTCATCTTCTTCCCTCATTGGCCTTCCTGGATAGTGCTAGTAGTAAAGATCCCGCCTGCCAGTGCAGGAGACAGTAGGGACACAGGTTCAATCCCTGGGTCGGGGAGATCCTCTGGAGTAGGGCACGGCAGTCCACTCCAGTATTCTTGCCTGGAGAATCCCATGAACAGAGGAGCCTGGTGGGCTACAGTCCATAGGGGTTGCACAGAGTCAGACTCGACTGAAGCAATTTATCATACCCGCACTTCCCTCAGTAAATGTCACTTCATTTATTTTTGCTTCCTAAACTTGCCTTCTTCATTTACTTACTCACCATCTAGCTATCATATCTATCATCTATCAATCATCTATCATTTATGTACCAAACTATCATTTCTATCTGTCACCTAATTTGTTTATTTCCTTGAACTTATTCACAGGGCTTCACTTGAACATTTGTGTCCTTATCCAGTGTTATAGGGCTTCAGGGTAGCTCAGACGGTAAAGAATCTGCCTGCAATGCGTGAGACCTGGGTTCCATCCCTGGGTCAGGAAGACCCCTGGAGAAGGTCAAGGCAACCCATTCCAGTATTCTTGCCTGGAGAATCAGATGGACAGAAGAGCCTGGTGGGCTACAGTCAATGGGGTTGCAATGAGTCAGACACCACTGAATGACTAACATGTTCACTTACTTCCAGTGTTGCAACAATATTTTTAAAATAACCACATGCTTTCTCACAGTTCAGTTAAGTCACTCAGTCGTGGCTGATTCTTGGCGACCCCATGGACTGCAGCATGCCAGGCTTCCCTGTCCATCACCAACTCCCAGAGCTCACTCAAACTCATGTCAATCGAGTCAGTGATGCCATACAACCATTTCATCCTCTGTTGTCCCCTTCTCCTTCTGCCTTCAATCTTTGCCAGCACCAGGGTCTTTTCAAATGAGTCAGTTCTTCACATCAGATGACCAAAGTATTGGAGTTTCAGCTTCAGCATCAGTCCTTCCAATGAGAATTCAGGACTGACATCCTTTAGGATGGACTGGATGGATCTCCTTGCAGTCCAAGGGACTCTCAAGAGTCTTCTCCAACACCACAGTTCAAAAGCATCAATACTTTGGCTTTCAGCTTTCTTTGTAGTCCAACTCTCATATCCATACATGACTACTGGAAAAACCATAGCTTTGACTAGATGAAACTTTGTCAGCAAAGTAATGTCTCTGCTTTTTAATATGCTATCTAGGTTTGTCATAGCTTTCCTTCCAAGGAGCAAGCATCTTTTAATTTCATGGCTTCAGTTACCATCTGCAGTGATTTTGGAGCCCACAAAAATAAAGTCTGTCACTGTTTCCATTGTTTCTCCATCTGTTTGCTATGAAGTGATGGGACCGGATGCCATGATCTTAGTTTTCTGAATGTTGAGTTTTAAGCCAACTTTTTCACTCTCCTCTTTCACGTTCATCAAGAGTCTCTTTAGTTCTTCCCTTTCTGTCATAAGGGTGGTGTCATCTGAGGTTGTTGATATTTCTCCCGACAATCTTGATTCCAGCTTGTGCTTCATCCAGCCTAGCATTTCGCATGATGTATCCTGCATGGAAGTTAAATAAGCAGGGTGACACTATGCAGCCTTGAAGTACTCTTTTCCTGATTTGGAACCAGTCTGTTGTTATGTGTCCAGTTCTAACTGTTGCTTCTTGACATACAGATTTCTCAGGAGGCAGGTCAGGTGGTCTGGTATTCCCATATCTTCAAGTATTTTCCACAGTTTGTTGTGATCCACATAAAGACTTTGGTGTAGTCAATGAAGCAGAAGTAGATGTTTTTCTGGAACTCTATTGCTTTTTTGATGATCCAACAGATGTTGACAATTTGATTTGTGGTTCCTCTGCCTTTTCTAAATCCAGCTTGAACATCAGGAAGTTCATGATTCACGTACTGCTTAAGCCTGGCTTGGAGAATTTTGAGCATTACTTTGCTAGCATGTGAGATGAGTGCAACTGTGTGGTAGTTTGAGCATTCTTTGCAATTGCCTTTCTTTGAGATTGGAATGAAAACTGACCTTTTCCAGTCCTGTGGCCACTGCTGAGTTTTCCAAATTTGCTGGCATTTTGAGTGTAGCACTTTCACAGCATCATCTTTCAGGATTTGAAATAGCTCAACTGGAATTCCACCACCTCCACTAGCTTTGTTTGTAGTGATGCTTCCTAAGGCCCACTTGACTTCACTTTCCATGATGTCTGGCTCTAGGTGAGTGATCACACCATGGTCATTATCTGGCTCATGAAGCTCTTTTTTGTACAGTTCTTCTGTGTATTCCTGCCAGCTCTTAATATCTTCTGCTTCTGTTAGGTCTATAGCATTTCTGTCCTTTATTGAGCCCATCTTTGCATGAAATATTCCCTTGGTATCTCTAATTTTCTTGAAGAGATATCTAGTCTTTCCCAATCTATTGTTTTCTTCTATTTCTTCTCACTGATCACTGAGGAAGACTTTTTTATCTCTCCTTGCTCTGCCTTGGGACTCTAATTTCAAACTCTGCTTTCTCACCTAGTGTCTCAAATGTTTTTGGTTTTCATGCCAACTGTTGGATGTCAGTGGAGCCACAGGTAATTTTCCCAAGGAAGAACACTTAGTAGAATCTCTGCCTCACATGCAGTTTTCAACTGTGGAAGGCTGTGAGAACCCTCGTGTGTGAATGTGTGTGTGTGTGTGAGTAGGGGGGGTGTTGGTGGTAAGGGGTGGCTGCTCTCAGGCAGGAGGGAGAGCTGAGCTGGCAGTTTAGAGCAAGAGTGGGTGCAGCAGGGAGGAAGCATCCTCTCTTGAGAAAGTCGTGGGGAATCCAGTCTCCTTTATTGATATAAGGATGGGGAACACATGTATACCTGTGGCGGATTCATTTTGATATTTGGCAAATCTAATACAGTTATGTAAAGTTTAAAAATAAAATAAAATTAAAAAAAAAAAAAAATCTAAAAAAAAAAAAAAAAAAAAAAAAAAAAAAAAATCCTAACATAAAGTCAAAGTGAAAGTGTTAGTTGCTCAATCATGTCCAGTTATTTGAGCTCTTATGGGAGTCTCTAGACAGGAATACTGTAGTGGGTGGCCATTCCCTTCTCCAGGGGATCTTCCCCCACCCAGGGATCGAACCTGGTCTCCTGCATTGCAGGCAGATTCTTTACCATCTAAGCCACTAGGGAAGCTCTGAAGTGATGTATGCACGTGCATTTGCTAAGTTGCTTCAGTTGTGTCCAAGTATTTGTGACCCCATGGACTGCAGCCTGCCAAGCTCCTCTGTCCATTGGATTCTCCAGCCAAAAATACTGGAGTAGACTGCCGTTTCCTTCTCCAGATAAGCCCTCATACCACTAAGTAAAACTTTGTGGTTTGTGTAATATGTCAGTAGGTTCCCGCTCTCCCCCCACCCCCGCCCCTGACCCATTACCATGTACACAGTGCTGTCAGGGGATACAAAATCAGAAATAACCTTTACATTCTTATTGCCTTGATTTTTTCCTAGAAGTCAGTCTCTTGTGGTAAGTTTTGCCATCCAGCTGGGCTGTGGAACAAGAATAAGTAGATTGATTTTGCTGCACAGTGAGTTTGTAATACGGCCAAGTCAGCAGAAGAGAGCATTGTATCCACGATGGGACCATATTTGTAATCACATATTATGAATATTGGATCCCAAAGAGGCAATGTGGTCTGGTGTGCTCTAAAAGGTTTTTCTTGCTTTTTTTTTTTTTGTTTGTTTTAAACATTTGGTACACTAACAAAATAAAAGCACATAGGGAACACTTGCCAAAGTTAAGAAGCTGAAGAGTGTCCTTGAAAATTCCCCCATGTGCTCCTTCCAGTCACATGCCCTCCCCCAGAGGGAGCCTCACTCTTGAATTTGATATTAGTTAATCCTTGATTTTCTTTGTAGTTATGCCAACCTATGTTTGTAGCCCTAAGTAATATCGTGCTAAGATGTGCATGCTCTTGAACTTTGTGTAATTAGAATCACAGAGGAGGTGTTCTTCTGGGACTGGCTTTGTTCTCAACATTATTGCTTTGAGATTTATCCATGATGATGAGTGTACTTTGTTCATCCATTCAACAAATAATTGCTTGTGCAATTGCTGTGCACAGTGATTCTAGGTCTGGAGATAGAGGGCAAGCAAAACAGACAAGTCCACGTCCCAAGGTAGCTTCTTTCTGGTGTGTGAAGGGATGAGGGCCGTAAACAAGAAAAATGGAATATGTAGCCTATTAGATTATAGTTGATATAGGGCAAAACTAAACAAATGAAGAATAATTTTATAGGGGACACGGAGTTTCAGATGAGGGGCTGAGAAGGGGATATTTGCGTGGAAACCTGGGGATGGTAAGGAAGAAGGTCAAGATGTTGCTGGTGAACATGAGGTGCTTTCTTTGTGGGAAAGAATTTGGAGATGAAGCAGAGATGTTAAGAAAGTAAAGTGACACATTTGAGTCCGTTCTAAGGAGGTAGATGAACAGAGTGAAGTAAGTCAGAAAGAGAAAAATAAATATTGTGTATTAAACATACATATGGAATCTAGAAAGATGTTACTGATAAACCTATTTGCAAGGCAGCAGCAGAGACACAGACATAGACAGCAGACTTGTGGACATGGGGGGCAGGTAGGGGAGGGAAGGAGAGAGGAGTGTGAAAACTACACACTACCATATGTAAAATAGATAGCCACTGGGAATTTGCTGTTTGAATCAGGGAGCTCAGGACTTTCCAGGTGGCACTAGTGATAAAGAAACTGCCGGACAATGCAGGAGACATAAGAGATTCAGGTTTGATCCCTGGGTTGGAAAGATCCCCTGGAGGAGGGCACACAACCCACTCCAGTATTCTTGCCTGGAGAATCCCATGGACAGAGGAGCCTGGTGGGCTGCAGTCTGTAGGGTCACAGAGTCAGACATGACTGAAGCAACTTAGCACTCAGACTTGCAGGGAGCTCAACCTGATGCTCTGTGACAACTTGAGGGGTGGGATGGAGTTGGGGGGTGGAAGGTAAGAAGGAGGTTCAGGAGGGAGGGGACATAGCATACCTATGGCTGATTCATATTGATGTATGGCAGAAACCAACTCAACATTGTAAAGCAATTATCCTTCAATTAAAAAAAATTAAAAATACATTTATACACATTAAAATAAAGTGAGAGTTTACTTAAGTAGAGATACACTCTCAGAAAGAGAGCAGGCAGACAGGTTGCTTTAAAGAAGAAGTGTCATGGGTCAGTGCTTAATGAATGCTTCTTACCTGTTAGGCTAATCTTATTGCAGTGAGGGAACAGTGAGGAGAAGGTTACATGTGGACTCAGGAGATTCCTGCTGCCCCACCTTTCTTTGTCTGTTACTTGGACCCTTATCACCCAAAATGTGTAGTTTCTGGTCAGTCTGGAGGCTCCGGCTTTCTTCTCTCTGTCTGTGGACCCCCAGTGTCTACAAGATGCATGATTTCCTGCCACCTGGCCCCTGCCCCCATTTCTCTGCTTAAACCTAGCTGCCTGCCTGCTGTAACAATGGGGACATCCATGCAACAACTGGCTTCATGCTGGATCTGGTGCTTTAACCTTTGCTTCCCACTGCTTGGTGCACTAAAAGCATACTCTCTTTACGTAATGGCTTGCCTCGGGGAGCCCTGCCCCTCTGTCTGAATATTAAATCAAAGTGCCTTTGTCCAGGGCCTGGCCGGGTCCACCTGTGGAGCGCAGAAAGGAAGAAATGAAAAATCCCCTCCGAGGCTTGCCATTCTAGAAGATATTTTCAAGATTAATGGCCTTTTTACTGTATTTCCTTACCCACCACCCTCACCTCGTGCTCAGTCACCTTTGACTGTGACCCTATTCACTGTAGCCCACCAGGCTTCTCTGTCCCTGAAATTTTCCAGGCAGGAATACTGGAGTGAGTTGCCATTTCCTACTCCAGGGGATCTTCTGGATGCAGGGAGTCTCTTGCATCTCCTGCATTGGCAGGTGAATTCTTTACCACTGTGTCACCTGGGAAGTCCCACCACCCCCCATCTCTGTTCTATAAAACAAACTGGTGTCCAGATCCCCTTAAGATGGTTATTTTGAGACATTAGTCTGCCATCTTCTCCATCAGCTTGTGTTCTGAATATAGTCATATTCCTTGTCCTGTTCTCAGATTTAATGACTGTCCTGCACCCCACTCCAGTACTCTTGCCTGGAAAATCCCATGGACGGAGGAGCCTGGGGGGCTGCAGTCCATGGGGTCACTAAGAGTTGGACACGACTGAGCGATTTCACTTTCACTTTTCCTTTCATGCATTGGAGAAGGAAATGGCAACCCACTCCAGTGTTCTTGCCTGGAGAATCCCAGGGACGGGGGAGCCTGGCGGGCTGCCGTCTATGGGGTCGCACAGAGTCGGACACGACTGAAGTGACTTAGCAGCAGCAGTAAGCGGTAAGCGGTAGCAGAGTCAGCTTGGACTTGGTAATAGAACTTAGGAGAAGGCAATGACACCTCATTCCAGTACTCTTGCCTGGGAAATCTCATGGATGGAGGAGCCTGGTAGGCTGCAGTCCATGGGTCACAAAGAGTCGGACATGACTGAGTGACTTCACTTTCACTTTTCACTTTCATGCACTGGAGAAGGAAATGGCAACCCACTCCAGTGTTCTTGCCTGGAGAATTCCAGGGACGGGGGAGCCTGGTGGGTTGCCGTCTATGGGGTCGCACAGAGTCAAACACGACTGACGCAACTTAGAAGAAGCAGCAGCAGCAGGCAGAGAAAGCAGGAAGCACCAAAGCCCTGCAGCAGTGTTGCCTCTGATGTGTTTCAATTACTGCCTAAGGAGGCCACTGTGGAGAGAGCAAGTGAGCAAAGCAGGTGCAGGAGGAGATGAGGCTGGAAAGAGTGGGAGGTGTTGGAGGAAAGTGGCATTCATTCTGTGACCAGAGTTGTGACCAGATTTCTCCGTCCGTTGCCTGGCACCCACAGGCCAAGCAGGAGTCATTGCAGTGATGTGCAGGAGGGATGATGCAGCTGTGGTTTTGGTTGAACATTAAGGTTTTCTGATGAATTGGATTTGCAGCTTCTAATCAGAGGGAAACCAGGCATAATCGATAGTGTCAAATATTCCTTCTGGGGTGACATGCCACGGTGATGTCTACAAGAGCAGTGGGAACAGAAACTAGCTTAGGAGGTGAGAACAGGAGGCTGCAGGGGAAAGTAAAACCAAGGAAGAATTTGAGATGTGAAGGTAAGAGGGGAGCGAGAACCTCCCAGGGCTTAATATGCTGTCAGGAATGATCTAGTAGAGAAAGGGAATTTGATGATTTGGAAAAGGAAAATTTTGATTCTGTGAGATGCCTACTAATGCCTTTATCCCATTCATTATTGGGTCATTTATCTTCTTCCTTTCTCCTTGTAGTTTATTATAGATTCTTTATTCAAATTCTTTGTTAGGAACATGGTTATGGATGCTGTAAATATCTTCCTGTTTGTGCTTTATACTTCACCTTTTTGTTGTTTTTTTTATCATAGATTTAAAAGTTTTAATTAGTGTTTTGTGTTTTTTAAAAATGTGTTCCTACTACACATTTTCTTTTCTTTTTTTTCTAGAATAGTTTGTATTGACTTGCATTTTATTAAGTCCTTAATTCATCTGGAATTGGTTTCTGTAGGGTGAGAGATAGGGATGGAGTTTCATTTACTTCCATATGGCACCCTAGAGTGCTGCCATCATTTACTGAATGTTTCCTCTTTTCCCTTCTTCTCTCCTGCACAGAGCAGGTCTCTTCTGGTCCCTCGTTATTCCAGAGACCCACTGGCCCATTCCCACCTCAACACCACACTAGTTTAATGACCGTGGTTTATCTTTAAGTCTTGGTATCAGTTAGAGTGAGTACTTGCTGTTCTTCGCTCTCCAGACTTTTGTGTAAATTTCGGAGTAAGATCAAGTTTCTCAGACACAGATGAGCATGAGTATGTGTAAGGTGTCAAATTATTGTTAATTTGTTATTTTTTATTGGGATTTCTTTTAAACTATCGATTAGACTTAGGGAATGTTGTTCTCTTTATGGGACTTCCCCAGTGGCTCAGTGATAAAGAATCCACTTGCAATGCCAGAGACGCAGGAGACGCGGGTTTGATCCCTGTATCAGGAAGATCTCCTGGGGAAAGAAATGGCAACCCACTCCAGTATTCCTGCTTGGAAAATCCCATGGACAGAGCAGGCCAGCAGGCTACAGTCCGTGGGGCCGCAAAGAGTCAAACACGACTGAAGTGATTTAGCACTTAGCACATCGCCCTCTTTATATCGCAAAGACAAATTTTGAGGGATTTTTAGTGAAAGTCCCGAGAGTCAGGACTTCTGAGAGATGCTGAAACATTCTAACCACATAGAAACATGATATCTGAGAAAGTCTCTGTGCCATGAAAAACTTACCAATATAATTATAAATTATAAAATAAATTTTATAAAATTTTATTTATAACAAGTGAATTTATTTGTTATTCTTTAGAATAAGTTTTCTGTATCTCAGATTTTACTTTTGATATAAATTGGATTTTTCCCTTATATGAGCAGTCCTCACTGCATTTTTATGGGGGTTGCTCGTATTTTGGGGGGATGGGAATGCAACCTTTCCAGCAGGTTAACCCCTCGTATTATGTCAGGGTAGGGAATAAGTAAAAAATAATATAGTTTGTGGAGAAAATTCTCTCATTTTCTGGGACTTGTAAAGACCTTATTTGTTCCAGGTGACAGGTTTCAAGTGGGATAAAAGGCCATTATTTGTGCGAAATGGCAGTTCAAATACAGCGAAGTTGCTGCCAGGAGTTGATGATGCAGAAACAATTTCTTTGGGTCATGATGGTACTGAATGGGGAATTATTAATGGCATTTAACCCTGTTGATTGCTGTATGAACAGTGGCTGTGGGACCACCCACCACATTCATGTCTGGGGTGGGCTGCCCTTTGCAGGTTGCTGTAAAAGCAGTCTGCTCTGTGGCTCTTCAGAAGTGCTTGCTTCCGACACTCTGCTTTCAGGCCGTGAAGACCATTAGTTGGTCACTTGCAATGCTCCAATCAGAGCAGAATTTTAAATTTCAAACAAAAACCTTCCTGCAGGGTTGATGATGGTTTAATCATTGTGTTCGACTCTTTGCAATCCCGTGACTGAAGCCTTACAGGCTCCTCTGTCCATGGCATTCTCCAGGCAAGAATACTGGAGTGGGTTGCCATTTCCTCCTCCAGGGGGTCTTCCTGACCCAGAGATCTAACCCATGGCTCCTGTGTGGCAGGTGGATACTTTACCACTGAGCCACCAGGGAAACCTTCGGTGGTATTAAATGTTAATTTTTCAGTGGAAGGTGCCTTTTGGAAATTGTAGTTATGAGTCAAACAGGAGTAGGTTCAAACTCTGACCATGAGTGATTTAGAGGACATTACTTAACCTTTTCTAATATTTTATTTTCCTCATATTGAAAACTGAAATTTGGTGGTCCAGCAGTTAGGACTTGGGGCTCTCACTGCCGAGGGCCTGAGTTCAATCCCTGGTCGGGGAACTGAGATCCCACAAGCTGTGTGGAATTGCCAAAAATAAATAGATAAATGAACAAGAAAAAGAAAAGAGATGATGGTGATGATAAGTGATTTTGATGATGAAGACAATGATAACGATGGTGATGGTGATGATGAGCGCCCCTTTCTCCTGTGACTGCAGCGGGGTTTGGACTGTTTTGGGGGTGCCTTTAACGTCTCTCCCAAACCTTCTGCTCTATTCTTCCGGGTTTTGTTTATTTGGGTATAAGTATATTAGCTCTCGGAGTAGGCAATGGCACCCTACTCCAGTACTCTTGCCTGGAAAGTCCCATGGATGGAGGGGCCTGGTGGGCTGCAGTCCATGAGGTCGCTAAGAGTCGGACATGACTGAGCGACTTCACTTTCACTTTTCACTTTCATCCATTGGAGAAGGAAATGGCAACGCACTCCAGTGTTCTTGCCTGGAGAATCCCAGGAACGGGGGAGCCTGGTGGGCTGCCGTCTTTGGGGTCGCACAGAGTCGGACATGACTGAAGTGACTTAGCAGCAGTAGCAGCAGCATATTAGCTCTATGGGCTTCCTTGGTGGCTCAGTGGTAAAGAATCCACCTGCCAATTCAGGAGACACAGGAGATGCAGGTTCGATCCCTGGGTCAGGAAGATACCCTGGAGGAGGACATGGCAACCCACTCCAGTATTCTTGCTGAGAAAATCCCATGGACAGAGGAGCCTGGTGGACTATGGTCCATGCGTCTCTAAGAGTCAGATATAACAAGTGACTGCGCGTGCATGCATATTAGTCTTATATTGCTGCTGCATCAAATATTAATAACTATAGTCTTTGTGATTTAAAACATCTTTATTCTCATATAGTGTCTGAAATCAGGTTCACTGACTGAAAAGCAGTGTCAGGAGGACTGTGTTCCCTCTAGAAGCTGTAGGAGAACATTCATCCTCTTGTCTTTACTTTCCCTAGAGCTGCATTCCTTGGCTCCTAGCTCCTTCCCCAGCCTTTAAAGCCCCCAGGATAGCCTCATTTTTCACTGGTCTCCTTGTTTTCTGTCTCGTATCTCCCTCTGCACCTCTCTGTGAAGACACCTGGATAATTTAGGATAATCTCACCATTCAAGATCTTTAATGTAATCACGTCCGCAAAGTTCTTGTTGCTACATAAGAAAAGGTTTGCTGGTTCCAGGGCTTAAGACCTTTATATCTTTTGGGACCGTTATTCAGCTTACCACAGTAAGAATGGCTTCCCAGGTGGCGCTAGCGTGAAAGAACCTGCCTGCTGTGCAGGAAACGGAAGAGACTTGGGTTTCATCCCTGGGTCAGGAAGACTCCCTGGAGGAGAGCATGGCAACCCATTTCAGTATTCTTGCCTGGGAAATCCCATGGAGAGAGGTGCCTGGCGAGCTAGAGTCTGTGGGGTCTCACAGAGTTGGACATGACTGAAGTGACTTAGCACACATGCACAGTTCTTACCGTAAGTACTTGCTAAAGTAAGTTCACGATGCAAACACTCTATAATGGCACCAGTTCATTATAAAACCATGCTCAGCAAAATCATATTTGACATCATGTCCCTTGTCAATTAAAAAATGTGGTGATTATTCCTAACAGAGTGATAAGAAATCAATTTGCTGGCCCAGATCCTGCTGGGACTTCCTGGGAAGCTGGTGGCAGTGCCAAGAGTAGAGGCTAAAGCTGCTTGGAAATTATATAGTCTACATCTTTTGGTGCCAAGATTACCTTGGGCTTTGACCTCAGATGCTGTGTGTGTCTTTACCGGTTGTATATAAAGGTGTGAGGCATATTCTCAGACAGAAAAGAATCTGCCTGTAATTCAGGAGATGTGGGTTCAATCCCTGGGCTGGGAAGATCCCCTGGAGAAGGGAATGGCTACCCACTCCAGTATTCTTCCCTGGAGAATTCCATGGACAGAGGAGCCTGGTGGACTACAGTCCATAGAGTTGCAAAAAGCTGGACACAACTGAGTGACTAACACTTTCACTGAAGTTATGCCATACACAACTTGTGTGGCTGTAAATGGTGGACTCTGTGATGCCAGCTAGACCGTAAACTCTAGAAATACTTGACACAGGACATTTATTCAGGGAAACAAAGATATGAAAGGTCTTTTTCAACCCAAGAACCACCAAATAACTCCATATCTGTGTTGCCCAAAAGGGTCATTTCTCAGCATTGGCCACACATCAGAATCACCTGAGAAAGGTCTTTAAGAAGGGTCTAAGGGGATTTCCTGGTGGCTCAGTGGATAAGTATCTGCTTGATAATGCAGGGGACATGGGCTTGATCCCTGATCTGGGAAGATCCCACATACCATGGAACAAGCCCGTGTACCACAACTACTGAGCCCCTATTCTAGAGCTTACGCCCCACAAAGAGAAGCCACTGAAAAGAGAAATCTGCCTGCTGCAATGAAGAGTAGCCCCCACTTGCCACAACCAGATAAAGCCCAGGTGAGGAACAAAGATCCAGCACAGCCAAAAATAAATTATATATATATATATATAATATATATATATATATATATATATATATATATTTAAAGGAAGGCTCTGGGTCTGGAATCTGGTTTTCCTCCACTGGCATTTTCCACCACGATCTCCTTCCTCACACCCCCTCAACCCGCCTCTCCGCAGTCATCAGCAGCCCTTGCCCTGTGATTGCTCCACAATCCCTAAACTCCAGCTCCCAGCCACCGTGCCTTCTAGGGGACCAGTGTTCCTGTCCAGGGTATGTATGGCTGCAGCAAGGACTGTCTGATTCTCATTCCATTAAGGCTGCCACAGATCAGCTGTTTCCCTCTCAGCCTTAAATGTTTCTCCTGTGACTCCATCAGTTGCCCCGAAGTGAGGATCAGACCCCTCCTTCAGTTCCCTCTGAGGGTCCAGTCCGACTAACACTCCTGTTTCTCCCCCTAGTTCCTTCGTCCTACCAAATTTTGCGTGGTTCTATATATTCTTTTCGTCTGGTCAGGTACTCCTGTCGGCTCTCAGCTGGTGTTCTGCATGCACTTCTGTGTCTGAAGGTGTATTCCTGATGTATCTGTGGAGATCCACGTCCACCTACTCCTCTGCCAGCTTGTTCTCTCTGGGGCTGGACTCTGTTCACAGGGGTTCAGACTTATTTGGTCTGGGTGGAGCCATGGTATTACTGTTTTAAAGAAGTATCCGAGGTGACTTCTCTGTAGCTAGGCAGCTAATCATTGGTCTAGCGTTGCTGCTGCTAAGTCGCTTCAGTCGTGTCCGACTCTGTGTGACCCCATAGACGGCAGCCCACCAGGCTCCTCCATCCATGGGATTTTCCAGGCAAGAGTACTGGAGTGGGGTGCCATGTAATCATTGGTCTAGCGTAGTGGTTTTCAAACATCAGTATATTAAAATCACCTGGAGGACACATGGAAACAGGTTTTCTGATTCCATTGGGCTGGGATTGAGGACTGAGACACACATTCTAAGAAGCTCCCAGGTCAGACTGATGCTATTAGTGTGGAGACCTTACTTTGAGAAACACTGCTCTGGAGGATAGTAGGTAAGTCTGTTTGATGTACATTAGGACAAATAGTTTGGGCATCATTCTGGAAGTGTGTGTGTGTGTGTGTGTGTGTGCACGTGCGCAGATACAAAAGATATTAAGCACCCATTTAAAATATCTTGGAGGAGGCAATAGCACCCTACTCCAGTACTCTTGCCTGGAAAATCCCATGGGCGGAGGAGCCTGGTAGGCTGCAGTCCATGGGGTCGCTAAGAGTCGGACATGACTGAGCGACTTCACTTTCACTTTTCACTTTCATGCATTGGAGAAGGAAATGGCAACCCACTCCAGTGTTCTTGCCTGGAGAATCCCAGGGACAGGGGAGCCTGGTGGGCTGCCGTCTATGGGGTCACACAGAGTCGGACACGACTGAAGTGACTTAGCAGTAGCAGTAAAATATCTAATTTTATTCTTTCTATCCAACATCCTTTCAAGGTAGGCATGTTTAACCTTCAGTTTTTCGCTGACAAACTAGAAAAGCAGGGAGGTGAGTTTTGTTTGAGTCATGGTTTTCAGTATGTCACAAAGTCACAGCCTCCAGGAGATGAGTGACATTTTCAGTATTCTGCGCTCATCTTCATTCTCCATTTCTGATCACAGTGCATGCCCTGACCTTGGTGACCACTCTGAGAGAGTCCTGAGAGCTTATCCTAGGCCCCCCTCCCTGCAGGGTACAGGTAGCTGCTTAGTCAAAATGTGTTAAATCCACTCGGATAGAGACACTTCACACTGACTAACATAGATTTGGGAACTGACACTAGATTTGAGATTTGATGAGCTTAGCATAGTTCTCAGCTTCTGGTAATTTTGACTTGGACCTTGTAAAACAAAAGAGACTTTTTTTCTTCAGGACCATATGGCTGTCTCAAAGCCTCTGGGCAAAATTACAAAGGAGTCATTCCTTGCTCGCCATCCTTGCTGTTCTTGTGAGCCATCCTTCCATTTCCAGTGTTCCTACCACCCCAAAATCTATGGTCCCTAGTCTCCCTTGCTTGGGTCAAAAACTAGGACTCCATCCAGGTGGATCCTGATATACCTTTCTTCCAACCACTTTATCCAAACTATCTACTCTTGAAACACGCAGCATGTGTGCATGCTCAGTCGTGTCTGACTCTCTGTGACTCCATGGAGTGTAGCCCGCCAGGCTCCTTGGTCCATGGGATTTTCCAGGCAAGAACACTGGAGTGGGTTACCATTTCATACTCCAACGGCAGCACTCAGAAACACATAGCAGCACTCAGCTAATGTAGAAGATTCTATGATTAAAGTGATTTGCACTCAGATGCAAATAATGGAAGTATTTCTGTGTATTCCATGGATGCTTCATGGATGTCTTGAATTTTAAAGAGGAGCTTGTAATGACTCTCACATAAAGGACTATATTGCATTAGGGAACACCCATGGACAGCAAAACCCTGTGGACAGTTTCCTGACCTCCTCACCTGAACTGCCCTTAGGTTGGTGAGGATTAAATACAGTATTTTGTGTTTCTGACTGCCCATCCTCTCCACTCCCTTTGTAAGGCAGTTGCATTGATGCATATCATACGTGGGTTGGTGAGGCTTAAAGCTAACTGTGAATATTTGAAACCTCACATCTCAAATCTGGTAGAAGGTAGAAACTCCTTCTGTGTCAGTTTTTTCCTCCCTACAAGGACTTGACAGAGCACCAGTTTAGGTCCTCCAAGTAGTTGCTTTGAAGGGTTGTTGACTATGGGGGTTTCCTCGGCTCACAGGCCAGTGTTCCCACAGTTCTTGGGAAAGAGACTCGTCAGTGCTTGCTCTTGGTTGAAACGTTGGCAGGAGGAAGCCTCACTCGCATCTTTCTTGAGGAACATTTCCACCTGTGACATCAGGCTTGTTGAAAATCACATCTGAAAACTGTAGGGTAAAGTGTAAAAAAAAAAGCAACGGAGACTAAACTGCCTGCCAGAGTTAGGTTTGCTTTGCTGGAGAAAGCTGTAATTTACAGATTTTAAGTGGCGCGGTGACGTGGGAAATAAAAGCTACATTTCGTCCTCCACGTTTCAGACTGAATCGTGTCCCCCCACCCCAAATTCTTACACAGAAGCTCTAACTCCCAGAATCTGAGTGTGACTGGACTTGGAGATGGGGCCTTTAAATAGATGATTAAGCTGAAACGAGGTCCTTAGTGCTTGCATGCACACGTGCTACATCGCTTCAGTTGTGTCTGACTCTTTGCGACCCTGTCGGCTTGTAGCCCACCAGGCTCTAATTCAATATGATGGTGTCCTTATACAATGAAGAGTTTAGGGCACAGGCACTCACCTAAGAAAGACCCTCTGCTGACACAGGGAGGAGGCAGCCACTTACAGTCTCAGGAGAGAGGCTTCAGACGAAATGATCCCTGGTGACACCTAAACATGTAGGTTATTACAAGGTATTGAATAGAGTTTCCTGTGCTGTATTTCCTTGTTGTTTATTT
This sequence comes from Bubalus kerabau, assembly GCF_029407905.1. Lineage (NCBI taxonomy): Eukaryota > Metazoa > Chordata > Mammalia > Artiodactyla > Bovidae > Bubalus > Bubalus kerabau. The sequence continues at coordinate 187,176,340 of NC_073625.1, read as the reverse complement.
TATACACAGTAGTGTGTATCTCTTAACCTCAACCTCCTAATTTATCTACCCCCTGACCCCACTATCTCCTTTGCTAACTGTAAGTGTGTTTTCTATGTCTGTGAGGCTATCTCTGTTTTGTAAATAAGTTCATTTGTATCATTTTTTTTTTTAGATTCCACATATGAGTGATATCATATGATATTTGTCTTTCTCTGTTTGACTTACTTTACTTAGTATGATATTCTCCAGATCTATAGATGTTGCTGCCAATGGCATTATTTCATTCTTTCTATGGCTGAGTAGTATTGCTTTGGATGTATGTACCACATCTTCTTTAGCCATCCATCTGTGGATTAGGCTGTTTTCACGTCTTGGCTGTTGTGAATAGTGCTGCTGTGAACAGAGGGGTGCGTGCATCTTTGACGATCTGCATCCTGATGAAGATACAAAACTGTGGTGACTGACCACGTGCTACTTGCCCATGCTGTTCTCAGTGCTCCTCCGTGCTGGCCACTTAGTGATCATAATAACCCTGTGAAATCAGTTCTGTAATCTTAAAGTTGTAGAAAGAGAGACACTCAGAAAGTCATTACCTTTCCCATAATCATGTTGTTAGAGTGTGGTGGGGCCAAGATGGAAACCTGGGTAGTCTAGTCTAGTTCTAGAGTGTTCTTCACCATCACTGTTTGAGGTCTTGTAGGAGAAATCAGGGTGTGTGTGTGTGTGTGTGTGTGTGTTTGGGTGGCCGAAGATATGAGAAGATGGAGAAAGATTCCCAGTTCTTCAAACACGGGGAGGGAAGGAAGGAGGGAGGGAGAAAGATCGAGAAATAAACACCTGCTGGTAAAAGCCATTCATCAATACTATTGGATTCATTGAAACATAGCAATTTTTAGTCAGGTGGCTATATTAGTATCAGAATTGATGGCTCAGCCAGTAAAGAATCCACCTGCAGTGCAGGAGATGCAAGAGATGTGAGTTCAATCCCTGGGTTGGGAAGATCCCCTGGAGGAGGAAATGAACAACCCACTCCAGTATTCTTACTTGGGAAATTCCATGGACAGAGGAGCCTGCCAGGCCACAGTCCATAGGGTTGCAGAGATTTGGACATGACTGAGCACATTTTCTTTATTATTGCTCCTGTTTTAATACTAATAATAGTATTTATCCTTAATGAAACATTTTATTGGCCAGAAAAAAACACCAAAATGCATATTTATTTATATAACTATGTCAGTTATTTTCAGCCCCATTTTAATTATAACTAAATTGAGGCTTGGCTAAGTGCTTTTCTCCTAAGTCCCATTGCTGTTAGGCTACACAGAGATCCAGCAGCGAGATCAGCAATAGAATTGTCCCAGAAAATGTCAGCAAGAGGTTAGTGAGTCCAGTACTGTCAGGGGAAGCAAACACACAATCACACAATTGGGAAGAGGCTTCTCCAGGCTCTCTGATCCCGATGAGTCCAGACTTTCAGGTCATTGTAAGGGGACCTAGACTCACTCCTCCTCATGACTTAGCGCCACCAGACCTCTTATTAGCCATTGACCTAAGACATGAAGGTTGCTGAGCTTTCAAATGCAAACTTCTCCTGTGGCCGGGTAAAGTGTTGATTTAACAAGCATATGCTCCTATGATATATTAACACATCATTTCTGCCTTAAAGTGAAATCAAAACCTGCCTTTATAAATAATAGAATTCAAGAAATCCATTAATGAAATCCTCTGTTGGTAAGATGAGACATTAGAATAAAAGAAAATATCTTTCATAGTCTTAACTCTTATAGTGCTAAACTATTTGTTATAGTTTTCTTTTTCTACATTTAAGCTTGTTTTTCCACTTGAAACCACAGTGAAATCACAACTGTCCTTTCTGCTTAATACTATATCTTAAATCTATAGTATTTCATATCTAATTTTAAGTATAATTTTTATAAACTATATATATATATTTACATATAAACTTAGTTGCTAAGCTGCATCTGACTCTTTGTGACCCTATGGATCGTAGCCCCCCAAGACTCCTCTGTCCTTGGGATTTCCCAGGCAAGAATACTGGAGTGGGTTGCCATTTCTTCTCCAGTGGATCTTCCCCATCCAGGGATAGAACCCATGTCTCCTGCATTAGCAAGTGGATTCTTTACCATCTGAGCTACCAGGGAAGAAAGAAGGTAGAGGGTGCATCTATCCACTACCTGTATAATTTACATTTTCATATGGCATTCTTGAAGAAATAAGATATTAATATTAACTGAAAGGATGGTCCTGGAAAATCAAATGGGAACCAACTTTATTCCAAAGGTGGAAGGAAGGGCTTAATTGAATTCTTAGAGAAACTTCTGGTGGTACATTGTGTGCAGATTTTGCAAACTATTCTATTTACATTCAAAGAGGCAGAACTGGCTCACACTGAAATAAGGTGAAAAGAAAGTGCAATGATTTACATTTTGGTCAGACCTCAGAAGGAAGGAAGGACAATTGTTCTCAGGAGTCTGGTCTCTGGCACTGTGTATTAAAAAGACCTTTTGCCATAGAGGTTATTGAACATTTAAAAAACATCATTTTGAAATTTAAGTTTTTATTAAGATTAGTTTCAGCTTCATTACTTAATGATTTTATATATATATATATATTTTTTTGAAATGATCACCACAATAAATCTAGTTAACATCCATTACCATATAGAGTTACAGTTTTTTTTAATTGAAAAATACTTTAAAGATTCTTCTAGAGTATACCTATAGTCTGGTCTCTTCAGAAGCTATCAAAACCAAGAGCCTCTAATGAGGGTTGCCTTGGATTGGAGATCCTTGGTTTCATCTTCAGACCATTTTCAGAATTATTTGGAGCAACACAGGTCTCCAGATGACCTCAAGTCAATGCACATCTAATTGAATTCTCCCCAAGTTTAATCTCCTCATCACTTATTAAGCACTCACATTTGGAGAATTTAGTTAAGGCCTGTCATGTATTTCGGGTTTGAGGGTAATGGATGTTGGTATTTGAAGGAAGCCAGTGAAACATCCGAGTTGGTTGGTGTTGACAATGCCAAAGAATGCTCAAACTACCGCACAACTGCACTCATCTCACATGCTAGCAAAGTAATGCTCAAAATTCTCCAAGCCAGGCTTCAAGAATACATGAACCATGAACTTGCAGATGTTCAAGCTGAATTTAGAAAAGACAGAGGAACCAGAGATCAAATTGCCAGCGTCTGCTGGATCCTCAAAAAAGCAAGAGAGTTCCAGAAAAACATCTATTTCTGCTTTATTGACTATGCCAAAGCCTTTGACTCTGTGGATCACAAGAAACTGTAGAAAATTCTGAAATAGATGGGAATTCCAGACCACCTGACCTGCCTCTTGAGAAATCTGTATTCTGGTCAGGAAGCAACAGTTAGAACTGGACATGGAATAGCAGACAGGTTCCAAATAGGAAAAGGAGTATGTCAAGGCTGTATATTGTCACCCTGCTTATTTAATTTATATGCAGAGTACATCATGAGAAACACTGGGCTGGATGAAGCCCAAGTTGGAATCAAGATTGCTGGGAGAGATATCAATAACCTCAGATATGCAGATGACACCACCCTTATGGCAGAAAGTGAAGAAGAACTAAAGAGCTTCTTGATGAAAGTGAAAGAGGAGAGTGAAAAACAGAGATCGTGGCATCTGGTCCCATCACTTCATGGCAAATAGATGGGGAAATAATGGAAACAGTGACAGACTTAATTTTTCTGGACTCCAAAATCACTGCAGATGGTGACTGCAGCTATGAAATTAAAAGATGCTTACTCCTTGGGAGAAAAGTTATGACAAACCTAGACAGCATATTAAAAAGCAGAGACATTACTTTGCCAACAAAGGTCCATCTAGTCAAGGCTATAGTTTTTCCAGTAGTCATGTATGGATATGAGAGTTGGACTATAAAGAAAGCTGAGCACCAAAGAATTGATGCTTTTGAACTGTGGTGTTGGAGAAGACTCTTGAGAGTCCCTTGCACTGCAAGGAGATTTAACCAGTCCATCCTAAAGGAAATCAGTCCTGAATATTCATTGGAAGGACTGATGTTAAAGCTGAAACTCTAATACTTTGGCCACCTGATGCAAAGAGCTGACTCATTTGAAAAGACCCTGATGCTGGGAAAGATTGAAGGCAGGAGGAGAAGGGAATGACAGAGGATGAGGTGGTTGGATGCCATCACTGACTCAGTGGACATGAGTTTGAGTGAACTATGGGAGTTGGTGATGGACAGGGAAGCCTGGCGTGCTGCAGGGGTTGGAAAGAGTCGGACATGACTGAGCAACTGAACTGAACTGAATGAGACATCCTGGTTTTCTTTCCACACTTGGAACTAGTTAGGACAGAGAATCAAATAGAGAGATGGCAGATCAAAATACCATCTTTTTATGACAGAGTCTCAGCTTGAACTCCAGAACCAGGCCAAGCTGCACCCTGCTCCCTTTATAATAGAGTTGACAGAAGACCTAAAGGACATGTTTCTGCAGGCAGGCAGATGCCAGAAGGAGAAAGGAAAAAAAGACGGTGTGCTACTTTCTTCTCCCAGACTCACCTCTTGTCTGTGGTGAAGGAGGGAAGGACAGATAGTTTGTGGGTCTTATACTCCAGAGCACGGTTTCTCAACTGTGGGACTACTGATATTTGGGGCAGAGGGTTGTTTATTACAGGGGCTTCTTCTGGGCATCCTAGGATGTTCTGCTGGCCCCTACTCACTGGATACCATCCCACCACCTCCTAGTTGGTGTAATCAGCAGTCTCTTGTTGTTGTTTAGTCACTCAGTGGTGCCTGACACTTTGCGACCCCATGGACTGCAACAGGCCAGACTCCTCTGTCCTCTGCTATCTCCAGGAATTTGCTCAAACTCATGTCCATTGAGTTGTTGATACCATCCAACCATTTCATCTTCTGTCACCCTCTTCTCCTCCTGCCTTCAATCTTTCCCAGCGCCAAGGTCTTTTCTAGTGAGTCGGCTTTTTGCAGCAGGTGGCCAAAGTATTGGAGCTTCAGCATCAGTTCTTCCAAAGAATATTCAGGGTTGATTTCTTTTAGGATTGACTGGTTTAATCTCCTTGCTGTCCAAGGGACTCTCAAGAGTCTTCTCCAGCACCACAATTTGAAATCACCAATCTTCAGCTCTCAGACTTCTTTATGGTTCAGCTCTCATAAACATACATGACTACTGGAGAAACCATAGCTTTGACGCTGTGGACCTTTGTCAGCAAAGTGATATCTCTGCTTTTTAATATGCTGTCTAGATTTGTCATAGCAACAGTCTCAAAGCATTGCCAAATGTTCCATGAGGAGCAAGATTGCCCCCAGTAGAGAACCATTTCTTCAATACAAGAACCCTCCAGATGAAAGAAGAGCCCTAGAGTGGGGAGTAAACCTGCCAGATATACTCCCAGCAGCATCTTCCCGAGTACCCCTCCTGACCCCAGCAGACAGGACCCACTGCCACCCTCTACTCCATCCCATGTTCTCCAGCTTCCCTTCTTACAATTACTGTGACCTGAGGATGGTTGTGAATACAGCAGCTACCTGGCTTTGTATTTCCTGAGCATCTGCCTATGTCCTTTACTCCTCCCAATGTCTGCATGGCCCTTGGCATAGAAGAGCCTTGTGTGTGTGGTGGTACTGGTTTTAGAGAATTTTTTCCGATATTGGAATAAAAATGGATGTGACCATTTTCCCAGAGAAACATTTAGCTATCAGTGTATTTCCCCCAAATTGTTTTATGCATGAATCCAACCCACCAAATGCATAGACCTTACCCAGCACAAGAAAGTAGGGACTCTTTAAATGGTGGAAAGAGTAGCAAGTGGTTGTCATGGCTGAGGTCCTGGCTCCAATCACAGTCCTAGCACAAAGTATCATTAAATAATAATAATTGCCATACAGATTGCCTTCTTCATTTTTGCATGCATCCTAAGTCATTTCAGTCATGTCCAACTCTTCATGATTTTATGCACTATAGCCCACCAGGCTCCTCTGTCCATAGGCTTCTCCAGGCAAGAATACTGGAGTGGGTTGTTATGCTCTCCTCCAGGGGATCTTCCCAACCCAGAGACCAACCCTGCATCTTCTATGTCTCCTGCATTGGCAGGTGGATCCCTGGTAGCTCATGGGGTAAAGAATCTGCCTACAATGCAGGAGACCCTGGTTCAATTCCTGGGTCAGGAAGATCTGCTGGCGAAGGGATAGGCTACCCACCCGAGTATTCTTGGGCTTCCCTGGTGTCTCAGCTGGTAAAGAATCCACCTGCAATGCGGGAGACCTGGGTTGGGAAGATCCCCTGGAGAAGGGAATGGCTACTTACTTTAGTATTCTGGCCTGGAGAATACCATGAACTGTATAGTACATGGGGTTGCAAAGAGTTGGACACGACTGAGCAATGTTCACTATTCACTTTTCTTTATCATTAGCGCCACCTGGAAGCCTCCCAAAAAGTGTTTTTAATATATCATTCATATACCTTTATCTTGGATTCAAGCTATGAACTTCCAGTTATATGAAACGTGTAGGTAATTAGTACCAGTTTATGGGTAAATGCTAACTTATTTTTCAAAGCATGCTCACTTGAAATTCTATCAATAATTGTGTAAGTTTTTTCAGAAATGGCTAATATATAATTAATTACAAGACCTTTATTCACATTACTCAGAAAAGGAACTTTCAAGGGAATCGGGTTATAAAATCAGTGTGTCTATTTCCAAGGCTGAGAAATAACTCACGACTTTTGTTATTTCATGCTTCTTAGTAAAAAGGTGTTTCGGAATCCAGATATTGTCCAATCAACCCTCATGGCCCCCAGCTGCATCAATATAACATTCCCCTCTGAAACATTCTGGCCTCAAAGTTAGGCAGTTCTATTTGTCAGAATATTCTACCATTCATGGAGGCAAACATCTGCCTGCCTTTAACTTCGCTCTTGAGGGTTTGACTCCTAGAGTACATTTCATCTTCTTACTCATAGCAGTCGTTGCAGAATCCTCAGCATCCTTTTATCACAGTGGCTTCAAATTTTCATTTTCTCATGCCTCCATCATCTTTGTTTCCTTCTGATATGGGTCAAAGTGTGTGTTCCCCGAAATCCCATGTTGAAGCCTTAACCTTCAGTTTTTCAGCATTTGACTGTATTGGAGATGTATCCTTTAAAGGGGCAGTTAAGTTAAAATGAGGTCTTAGTTTGAGGCTCTAATCTAATGTGACTGGTGTCCTTTTAAGAAGAGGAAATTTGGACACAGAGCAGGGGGGCACACGCACAGTGGGATGGCCATGTGAGGGCACAGTGAGAAGACAGTCATCCACAGACCAAGGAGGGAGACCTCGGGAGAAAACAACCCTGCTGGAAATGTAATTTTGCACTTCCAACCTCCAGAACTGTCGGAAATTCTGTTGCTTAAGCTATCCAGTCTGTGATATTTTGTTATATTTTGCTATAGCAGTCTGAGCAGACTGATACATCCTGTCCCCACCAGGCCCCCTGCCTCCCCCGTGAGTGAAGCTTGTCATGTCCTGCCTCACTTTCTCTCTGTGTAATAAGGGCACCTGCCACGTGAGCTGATGGGGTCACAGGAGTCCGTGGACGGGCCAGGCATGGTACTGAATGAATGCTCCTCTTATTAATATGATTCTCTTGATCATTCCTATCATTATATGATCTTTGCTTAAGTAAGTAAGGAATTGTTACATAAGACAAGTTTTGTGCTGGTCTAATTCCACTTCAGCATTTCTGTAAAATTGGCTTTGACCCTTTCCCAAATACCTCTTATAAGATTCTTGCTTGGAGCTCCATCAGTGTGTTCTTACAGTCTTTACTGAAATTTAGTGTGTTGCCTTTGGCATTCTTCTAATTTACTGGCCTCTTATATTGCAAAGAAATGATTCAAAAAGTTAAATTATTTTAAGTGCATAGACATTCTTGTGATGATCACTTGGGATCATGGTGTTACTTTCTATTGGCTAAAACTTGTCTAATGGTAATAGAATTTGCTTTATACCGTTTCCTCATGGTATCTGTGTTGGGGTTCAGTAATCATGCGTGAGTTTCATGCCCTGTGTTTTCAATATGATACTGTAGTCATCCCACAAAGTGCAAATGAAGGCATCACTGATTTAGAAGCTGGTGTTGAGTCTGATCTTAGCCTCCAGTCTCCTCTCCTGAGCCTTCTTTCCAGTAGCTCACACCAGGTTATTCTGTCTGTAGAGACAGTCATAATGTGATGAAGAGTATGCCAGGCTTGTGGTCCTGGGGCATCCTTGGATGGGTTGTGTGATCATTATTTCCTCCTTATGATCCATTTGTTGTGGTTTAGTCACCAAGCCGTGTCTGATTCTTTGCAACCCCATGGACTATATAGCTCACCAGGCTCCTCTGTCCATGAAGACTTTCCCAGGCAAATTTTTCTAGGGTTGCCATTTTCTTCTCCAGGTAATGTCCTAACTCAGGGATTGAACCCACATCTCCTGGCATTAGCAGACAGATTCTTTATCACTGAACCAGCTGGGAAGCCCTGTGATCCATTTAGGTTAGAACTATTTTGTCTTTACAAATATGATTTGGATTTTTTTTTTTTTTTTTTGCAAACACTGGAAAATGCTGTAACTGGCACGGTGTCATACTCCCTCTTGGGAATGAGTGATGCCACATTGGTTTAATTTAAAACGTTCCAGTAATAACTTTCAGACATTACAACTCAATTTGATTTTCAGAAGTTATCATGAAGGGAATATTTTAAAAGTCTTACTCCTTTCCATTTAAAAGTGCTCTGCAGAGTTAATTTGGCAACTGCCTGCCACCCACTCCAACCCCAGCCTCCTAGAAAGGATATGCCTCTAGGACATTTCTGCAAATGAAGTGTCAAATCCAAATCTAGTCAAATTTCCAATGTGGAATAATGGACTCTATTTTGTGACCTTCTTCTGTGCCCCAGGGGGTATGTGGGCCCATTACACAGCTGGCGGGTATATATTAGGTTTATTACGAAAGGGACTTTGAGTGCAGTGAAGCCCAAGCTGAGTTTCATAGGTTCTGGGGTTATTAAAGGTGCAGTCTGGTTGCCTTGAGAATGTCCAAACCCACTATGTTATGAATATTTACAAGCAAGGAGAATGTGATTCTCCTCTTTTTAGAAAAGTTTCTGTGACTCAGTGAATCCATTCTACTGTGATAGGCTAACTGTCAAAATAAATGGGTTCCAACTGAGATTCGGTCCCTTAAGGGCAAAACCTCTTGCAATTGTACATAAGCATTAATGCTACCATGTATTTTGAACAGGCTACATTTTTACCATGGATTTGGACCTAGAGGATGTCTTTAGAAAAAAAAAAAAAAAAAAAAAACTCTGAAAATTGTGTTTTCTGGTTTGGTTGTTCCAATCCTTAATCATACTTTTAATTTTCAGAAGAAGGACTCTATGGTCAATTATCAGGATTTTCTAGAAAAAAAAAGAAAAGGAAAAGAAAAAAGAAATGAGAGCTGTAATCAAAGACATTTCAGTCACAGAGTTTTCTTTTTTTCATGTTTTGTTCAGTTCTGGTCTAAGGATACCGTTCCTGATCCTCTATCTAAAGGTGAAAGATTACAAAGATGAAAGATGACAAAGACTGTGAAATGAGGCCCGAGAAATGCAGTGAGCCTAGCCAGGCACAGCTTATTATGAGCATCGTCAACCGTTATTTTGCAGTGATGTCTAGATCAAAGGCGGCTAACTTGGGAATCTTGACCCTTAAGGAATTGAACTCAGAATCATAGACACCCTTACCTCCCTTCAGAGGAGAAAGCCCAGACAAGCCTCTCATTCTCAGAGGGGTCTGAGCTCAAACACACTCCCTGTTTCAGTGACTCCTGAATCCAACCCTATGTCCCTTCCTCACTACACGGGTCAAAGTTCCTGTGGTTTCTCATCCCTAATGTGAACATAGCAATCATAGCCACCTATGAGCTTTGTTTTGAGGATTTGTGAAATTTTGTATTAAACTACATAGCATAGTCCCAGCACATACTACATATTCAGTAAATGTTCGTTCTTCAATTATCCCAAATGACAGCAAGAATAATAGATTTAAACTAAATTTAAAGTTTAATAATGCACTTGGTGACACGGTTTTGCTTGAAATGAGACTAGCAAGCTGCCGGAGAGATTACAGTAATGCCATACATAGATGCAGGGGGCACGCAGTCATCTTTGTACACACAACATGAGATCCTGGGTAACCAGCCTCCTTCCCCGCTCTGTGCCTCTGTCTTCTTCTCATAACAACAAACACTCTGGTGACTTACTGAAACAGTGGTGGGAGAGGATGCTTTGGATTTAAATCCATCCACTGTCTATTCTTCAGGAACTAAAATGTTAAAGGAGAGAGACACAGACCATAAAAAGTATTATAAATAAGTACATGATGCAGTACACTAAAAGGTGATATGCTGCAGAGAAAAAGAGCAAATAAGGACTCCTGGAGTGCTCACTATGGTGGCACCGGGGCCACTTAAATAAGATAGTGGGAGCAAACCTCATGGTCTGGGAGACGGCTCAGCAAAGCCTTGAAAAGTAAGTGGATGAGCCAGGTGGACTTGTGGGAGGAGCCATCCCGGGAAGAGGGAGAGGGATGCTTAAAGGCCCAGAGATCAGAGCTCATGGAGATGCTGTTGATGACAAGAAGGTCGTGTGGCTAGAGTGGAGTGAGCGAGGGAGAGGAACAGGGGTTCACACCAGGGGAAGTGTGCTCACAGGTCATAAAGCAAGACTGGCTTTCATGTGAGAGACTGGGGGCCCTGGATGATTCTGAGCAAAGGAGAGAGAGGACCTGATGTGTTTCCCTGGATCGCTCTGGCTGATGGATAGAGCGTATGGGGAGGGGCGACGGTGGAGGTGGAGAGCTCCTTTGGGAAGCATCACGGCAATCCAGGGGAGAGAGGATGGTGCCTCGGACCAGGGAGGTGGCAGAAGAGATGACAAATAGGTGACTCTGAGTCTGTTTTGAAGGTGCATCTAGAGGACTTCCTGATACAGTGAATAAAAAACACGAGAAAAAGGGGGCATTGCGGGGGTGCCCTGAGTATTTGCTCTGAGCAACTAAGAATGGATCGTCATTAGCTCCTTTATTTAAAAACTAATGTTTTATGGATACATATTTTTGTGTGTACCTTGGGTAGTTCTGATATCTCTTTCTGAGATCTTCAGGCTTAGATAGCTGTTTAAGTTATTGTTTGGACTACGAATACCATCCCTTCCTACCTTCTGCTATTTTTTTTCCATATAATGATATTACTATTGGGGTTAAATCAATATTTGGGGTTTGCACTATTGTAACTTTGTAAATATTTATACATAGCTCAGCTACAGCTGAGCCACATAGCATATTATGAACACTTTCTGTTGCAGCTTTGAGTGTTCCCTGGGATTAATAATTGCTTGCTTTTTTGTTTAGTTTTCACAGTTTGTATACCTAATTTATTCCCCCCAAATTCTCCAACAGAACAGAGTACTGCTTTAAATACATTCAGATACATCAGGGACTTTTTTTTTTTAATTGATTTTTATTGGAGTACAGTTGCTTTACAATGTAGTGTTAGTTTATACTGTACAGCAAAATGAGTCAGCCACACATATACCTATATCCACCCACCTTTTAGTCTTCCTTCCCATTCAGGTCTCCACAGTTAAATGATTTTTTTTTTCTTCAAAGCATATTTCTGGGAGCCTCCTTTCTGCATTAATCTGGTCTAGTTTCCACTATACAGTTGCTGTCCTGGTATCTTTCAGAGTTACTCTGGAAATTCCTTTTTGTTTCTCATCACCTGTGTTTGAGCCCCCATTTCCTCTATGTCATATGTTCGTCTTTCCTGGTTTGCTGCCTTTTTATTCATCTCCCAGAAGCTTTTTGAATAGGGTACACGAGAGGTAAAAGTTTTGACTTTGCATTGTCTAAAAATGTCTTCATTCACTTGCTTAATACTCTGGGTGTAGAATTCTAGGTCAGTCCCACTTCTTTTGCTATAAATGGTCACACTGAGGAGAAGGGCTGGCCCTTGGCCTCCATACCGATCAGTCGTAGAATATGACAGCAGGTTCCAACTGTGGAGAAACCCCAGGAGGATGGCACTTTCTACCTCAAGGGAGACTGACCTGAGTTATATTTAAGTGTTCATTGCATCATCTAGGTACTCAATGCTGTGTAAGCCGAAGGAGTTCAAGGATGACAGTGCCCCTCTGCTGCATCCAAGTTACTAGTATTTAGCAATGAGCAAAGTCACATTGATGAGCAATATCTTGATGAAGTGAAGGCAGAAAATGCAAGAATGGATTAGCTGGTATGAAAGAAGAACAGGAACTATGAAGTCAGGGGGACTCTATGTAATGTTCCCCAAAATTCTATGGGAAGATAGAGGAGTGTATCATACCTGAAACCCAGACGCAGGTTTTTTTTTCCCCATCACTGCTCTGGAGAGAGCAGGCATTGCTGGTAGGACAAAATAACTGAACATCTATGCTCTATCACTGTTCACCCACCCTGCCTCTGAAGCTCCATCAGAATGATAGTAAAGGAATATTAACATAATCCTCAGGATAAAGAGGAAGAGAGCTAAAGTGATGGCAGTCATAAGATGCCAATGGTGGTAGATGACTGGTCCCTTACTTAATACGCTAGAGAGAACTCAAGGAATCACCTAGCGGGAAGGGAGAAAATGACTCAGGCTGATGAGTTGGAGGAGTGAGACTAGACTAGAATCAATCCTCTGACAGCCTTTCCAATTCAAAAGATTGTTGCCACTTACAACTTAGGGTACATTTGCCTTTATGAGACTGACTATGCATTTTAGTACTGAAACACAAAGGAAAACCCATGCACTATCTGAAAAAAATAAATTACCTTAAAAATTAGACTTATACAAGTCCTTAGACCAGAGCAAAACGGAAAGTTGAGTGCCCGTGAGCATGGTGAAATTCTAGCAAAAGAAAATGATGCTGAATATGGCCATAGTCAAGAGATTAACTAGGAAGAACATGCGTATTTTTATTATTGCACTTCATTGCTTTCGCTCAACACTGAGGCCTGAAGTTTCTTGCAGGACTTAGACTTTACATTTTTCTGTTGAGGTACCATTGCTGTCTCTGATTTTAATTCACTTTGTTCTTTTAAAGTTCTTTTAAAATTTTTCCTATTTTATTTTTTAATTTTTCTTTTACATTGAGGTGTAGCTGGTTAACAACGGTGTGTTAGTTTTAGGCGTATAGCAAAGTGACTCAGTTATACATAGACATGTATCTATTCTTCTTCAAGTTCTTTCCCCGTTTAGGTTGTTACAGAATATTGAGCAGTGTTCCTGTGCTATACAACAGGTCCTTGTTGGTTGTCTATTTTAAATATTAGCAGTGTGTGTTAATTCCATATTCCCAATTTATTTTGTTCTTTAATCATAGCATTGGTGACTCATTAGACTTCAGTGAATTTCAATCTTTCCTTCCCATAAATAGTCTGATCTTATTTATTGCTTTGCTATTTTGTTTCTAGTTTGTATTACTATATTTTTGGACATTCTCTTTTTGTAATTTTTCCCCTCTCTCCAAGCCTTTTAATCTGCAGGAAGCAAGTCTGTCAATATTATTATCATATCAGTTCCATTTCCCACTCTCTTTTTCTGATGGTTTTCTTAATTTATAATTCCCTATGGGAATGTGCACTTAACTTTCATTCTTCGTTAATTGGTTCTATTTTTGTTCCCATTTTTTTGTGCTCCCTGATCCTAAGGAATTATTTACATCATTTTGGTTTATCCATGTGCTGCTTGTGATCATGAATCCAAGAAAGTATTCTGCTTCTTTCAAATCATTCACCTCTTTCATGCCTCTTGAAAGCTTTGAGCTTAAAATGTAAATGTTGGAGAATAGCAAACTACATACATATTATTCATTACAGAGTCTGTATTCTTCTCTGAAACTGTGCATTTAACTGCCAGCAATGTTACTGAGGGTGACTTTCATCCATCTGAAGGGACAGAGAGACTTCATCTCTGAAATGAATTCCCTAGACACACATGGAAATAATTCTCTAGAAGGATATTGTAAACAATACATAGACATTTTATGGGTAAAATGCTAACATTTTTTCTTATTTCTTTCCTCCAGAGATTTGTAAAACATATAGTAAAATTGAGCTTCTTTTCTTCCTTACTTCAAAATCAGCATACATATTGGATAAAAAGAACATTCTTAAAGTGGCTAACATCTCATAAATGTGTTCTTTTTATAATACCTGAGAGATTATTTTTTATCAGTCACCAATTCTTATTGTCTCTAGGCATCTTTATAATGGAATTTAGATTATAATAGATGATGCATATGAAATAAAAAATATTTTTTCTAAAAGGAATCTTTTAGCTATATGTGATAAGAAAACCATAATATTTTAAGCACTTATTTATTTGTTCAATAAAAATATGAGGGCTTCTATTATGTACTAGTCAGCACATTAAGTACTAAGGAAGAAGGCTGCATACCTGGTATGCAGTGCCCGACTTGTAGATTTCAGTAGAGTTTGGGACATACATCGAACACCAAGATGAAACTGTGAAATGAAGCAGGAAGCCGAGAGGTAGGGCCTGCGGTCTAGGATAGGAGGCAGAAGACCAGGAGTAAATCCTGAGAAACTGATGTTTAAGCTGAGTCAAAGAACAGGTGGTAGTGAATTGGGTGAAGGATGGTGAAGTATTCCAGCAAGGCATTCAGTATCCGTGTTGGTCCTGAGGTGGGAATGGACTTGGGGACTCAAGACATTGAGGAGACTGGCATGGCAGGACCCTAGGAAGCCATCAGCATTACTAAGGTTGGATTTTTTCTATGCACCATTTGTTAATATCAAAATATACAAGAAGGCAGATAAAATCTCAACTGAAAAGCATAGATACATCAACCCAGTAGCAATCAGCACTAAAAAGAAAGAAACCTAGTTCTCAGTTCTCCTTTTAGATTTGATATTCTTCTCCCTGATTCTAGCAGAATTGCTTTATGTACCATGAAGTTTTTATAGATACATAAACATTTCAGATTGTTAATGTATTCTTGATGAGCTGATCACTTTACCATTAGAAAATAGGTATCCTAGTAACATCTCTTTTGCTAAAATCTATTTTAATATTACTATAGTTACTCAGCTTTGTTTTGAGTGGTGTTATTATGGTATTTTTTTATCCTTTTACTTTTAATCCACTTGTTTTCCTTGTATTTAAAATGGGTTTCTCTTAGATTAAATATAGTTAAATCTTAAATTTTTCATCCAATCTGACAATTTCTGCCTTTTAATTGGAGTGTTTAGTCCATTTATATTTAATGTGAACAACAATTTGGTTAGATTTAAATTTAATGTGAACAACAATTTGGTTAGATTTAAATACACCACCTTGATAATTACTTCCTATTTATTTCATCTACTCTCTATTCTTTTTTTTTTTTTTTCTTGTTTCCTTTAGGATTAATGGAACTATTCTGATGATCAGTTTATCTACATTAATGGTTTAATATCTAAGTTTTGTTTTATTTTTCAAGTATTTGCTTTAGGGTTTACATGGCCTATTTTCAAATAGTAATACAAAGCAATGTGCAGTAGAAGAAACTGAAGATGAAAAACAGTAGATTTGCATTTTCCTCCTCCCACCTGCTTTTGTGCCAATACTGGCATTCATTTTATTTCTCTATGTAAGTTGTAATCCCAAAACACATTATCATCCATTTTGCTTTAAACAGTAAATTGTCTTTTGATCATTTTTTTTAAATGAAGATTTTTTTTTAATATTTACCCGTATGTTTATCATTTTTGGCAGTCTTCATTTTTTTGAGAAATCAAAAATGTGTTTGGTATTGTTTACTTTTGTCTGAAAGACTTCCTTTAACTTTCCTGTACTGCTGACCTACTGTATGCTGTCCCTTAATATTTGGATGTCTGAAAAACTCATTATTTTGTCTTCATTTATGATTTTTTTATTGGGAATAGAATTTTAAATTGTAAGGTATTTTCCGTTTTAAATACTACTTTTTTTTCTCTATTTCCTCTAGCTTGTATTGTTTCTGATAAGTCTGACATATTCTTCCCTTTGTTTCTCCACATTATATGTATTTTTAAAAATGCCTGCCTTTAATATTTTTCTCTTTATTAACAGCTTTCAGCAATATAATTTTTATGTGTTGTGGTATGATTTTCTTTGTGTTTCTTCTGTTTGATATTCATTGAGATTATGGGATATTTGGAGTTCTGACATTATTAAATTTTGAAATAATAATTATTAAATTTTTTGATGATTTCCTCTTTCTGGAACTCCAATTATGCATATATTAGGTCACAGGATATTGTCCCATATCTCACTAATTTTATGTTTATTGTTTTAAACGTTTTTTTCTTTGTTTTTCCATCTCATAGTTTCTATTAGTTTGCCTTCTGATTTGTTGACATTTTCTTCTGCGAGCTCTAATCTGCTGTTAATTACGTTTGCTCGTATTTCATGTACTATATTTTTCATCTCAAGAAGCTTCATTTTGACTATTTTTATACTGTCCATTTCTCTCATCAGTATGCTTTCCTTATTATCTTGATGATGCTAGGGGAACAATCATTCTAGCCATTTCAGTGCCCATACACGCTGATACTGTCATCTGCCATCTCTGTGTCTGCTTCCAGTGAATAATGGGTCATATTCTCCTGCTTGTTTCCAGTTTTTATCAGATGTCAGATATTGTAAACATCGCATTTACACATTAGACGTTAAACGTTACAGATATTGTAAACATTACATCAAAACTGTTGGATTTTGTCTCTTCATTAACCAGCATTGAAATTTGTTCATTGTGCAGTTAAGTTCCTTGGGTTCAACTTAATTCCTTCTGGAATCCATCCCTTTTAAATTTTTTTTGTGATTAATTTGGTTCCTAGTAGTGACGAAATATACTTTTGAGTCCTCTGATACCCCATATACGAGTTCTCTCCTCTCTGGCTCGAACATGACCTAACCCCTCCTCTATATAAGCTTCGGGGATCTTCCACCTGCTCCTTCCTGGTGTTTCTTATCCAGCATCGGTAGTTTCCTCACATACATGTAAATAACAGTCCACACCTATGACTCATCAAAGGGAATCTTCTTCAGATATCTGGAATTCCCTTTCCATGCAACTTCCTTCTCTTTGCTTTCTTTTTAAAAATTCATTTTCTAATTAGAGTATAATTGCTTTACAATGTTGTGTAGTTTCTGCTGTACAATAATGTGAATCAGCTATGTCGCTGTTGTTCAGTCTCTGAGTAATGTCCCACTCTTTGTGACCTCATGGACTGCAGCACACCAGGCTCCTCTGTCCTCCACTATCTCCTGGATTTGTCAAATTCTTGTCCATTGAGTCAGCAATACTATCTAACCATCTCACCTTCTGCTGCCCGCTTCTCCTTTTACCTTCAATCTTTCCCAGCATCAGTGTCTCTTCCAATGAGTTGGCTCTTTGAATCAGGTGGCAAAGTATTGGAGCTTCAGCTTCAGCATCAGTCCTTCTAATGAATATTCAGAGTTCATTTCCTTTAGGATTGACTGGTTAGATCTCCTAGCATCAGTTATTTGGCACTCAGGCTTCTTTATGGTCCAACTCTCACATCTGTACATGACTACTGGAAAAACCATAGCTTTGACTATATTGACTTTTTGGCAAAGTGGTGTCTCTGCTTTTTAATAAGCTGTCTATTAGATGAACTAGCCCCTCCCCATGTGAGATTCAGGGGTTTCCACCTGCTCCTTTCTAGTGTTTCTTAACCAGCATCAGTAGTTTAATCACACACATGGAAGTATCAGTCCAAACCTAAGACTCATCAAAGGGAACTTGCTTCAGTTCTCTGGAATTCCCTCTCCATGCAACTTCCTTCACTTTGCTTTTCCAAATCCAGTGTTTGGCCTCCTCAGGCCCAACTCAGAAATTCCACCAAGTTCTATTTAGGTTTCTTTCTTTTGGGAATGACTTGGGAACTTTCTCCAGGCTTTACCCTGGAGAAGGAAATGGCAACCCACTCCAGTATACTTGCCTGGAGAATTCCACGGACAGAGGAGCCTGGTGGCTCCAGTCCGTGGGGTCACACAGAGTCAGACATGACTGAGTGACTAACACTTTCATTTCCAGGCTTTAAGCTGACTGCTAGTGGGACATAGCTCATTTCTTTCCTTCTTTTAGAACTTACTGTTTTGTATTGCCTGAATGTTTACTTACAAGAGGGTAAATCTAGTTCCTGTTTTGTTTTGTTTGTTCATGGACAGAGACAGAATTTTATATTTTTAAGTTCTATGTCACTGTGAAGTTTTATCCAGATCTTATTCATGAGGACAGTGACATTGTATCTTCAGTGCTGGGGAATAGATAGAATGATTGAAATACATTAGAGTTAAATGAAGAATTGCTCTAACATATGAATGTATTTTATAACGTAACTTGGAATTATTTCATAGACCTTTGGAATGCTTTCCCAGTCACTATGAGACCATCTATTTATCTGCTTTCAGGTTGTCTGATCAAGATGACACTAAATTTCAAAGCACTTGTGCTAATGTGAAAACAGTCTAGAGTCCAGGAATCAGCTAAGGGTTATTCTTTCTATGTAATATTTACTGAAGGCTTAGGTAGCTTCCTTTTCATTTTGGAAGACCTTTATCAAAGCAGTTCATTTTACTAAGCACATCCAATCACATCTTCCTGTGAAAACAATAGAAGCATTTTGGTCCTAAATGGCATTTCTATTCAAAATAAATATACCCAGTTTGCTAATGTAATGGTCTGTTTTGGTTTTCATGTTCCGATCTCTGTGAAGCAGTTGACACTGTTGAAAACTGCTGGTTGACTTTTCAGAATGTTGTCTTTTGTGTCTAGGGCATCATTCTCACTAGGATTTGGGCTACTCAGCTCATAATTTATTCTTTATCTTCATGATGATTCTTTCTTTCCCCATTTGTTTAAAATATTGTTTTACTTGAAGTATAGAATACATACAGAGAAGTGTGCATATCCACAGAGTACAGCTTAATGAAATTTTCATGAGCTAAATTCATCAGTGTACCCAGCATCCAGGTCGAGAAAATGAAGAGAGCCAGCAGTCTAGATAGACCCTCATCTCATTTCTATTCTCTATGTCCACCCCACCTCATGAATCATCATTATCTTGAGTCTTAACATCATGGATTATTATTTTTTTTCTATTTTATTCTTGATATGAATGGAATAATAAGTTATGCACTCTCGTGTCTGCTTTCCTTCAACATTATGGTTGTGAGATTAACAACCATTTTGTTTGTAATGGCTCATTCTTATTTTTATTTAGTTATTTGATGTCCAAATGTATAACAATACATTCATCCAGTTTTTATTATTGATTAGGCTTCCCAGATTGTGCTAGTGGTAAAGAATCTGCCTGCCAGTGCAGGAGATGCAAGAGATGGTAGGTTCAGTCCCTGGGTCAGAAGAAACCTGGAGTAAGAAGTGGCAATTCACTCCAGTATTCTTGCCTGGGAAATTCCAGGGACAGAGAAGCCTGGTGGACTACAGTCCTTGGGGCCACAAAGCGTTAGACATGACTGAGTGACTGAGCACATTATCATTGATCATATCTGAGTGGTTTCCAGTTTGGGACTCACAAATAGTACTGCTATGAATGTGATGTTTATTTTTTTATGAGTGTATGGGTGGATTTCTGTTGGATAACACCTATGAACTGAATTGTTGAGTCATGGGGTATGTGTAGGTTTAGCTATAGCAGTTACTGATGAATAGTTTCCACCATAATTTTATCAGTTTACATTTCCACCTGCAGTGTCTGTGTTTCATGTTGCCTCACGCCCTTGAGACACTCATTATAGTCTGTCTTTTCCGTTTTAGTCATTCAGTTATATGTGTAATGGTAAGCCCTATGCTTTTAATTTACAATTCCATGATGACTATTGCCACTGAGTATTTTTTCATGTGTTTATTGGCTATTTATATATTGGCCTTTGTGAAGTGATCATCCAAGTCTTTTGCCTTTTTTTATTTAGATTATTTTTTTATTGTTGACTTGCAGGAGTTCATTATGTATTTTGGTGCAAGTCCATGGTCAGATATCCATTGCTTACTTTTTATATATTAACTATCCCTGAGAATCCATCTCTGGGTTTTGTCTCTTCTTGTTCTTCACCTTGGTGTACCATGGTAGCTGGCATCTCCCTCCTGCCTTTGATAACTCAGTGTCCTGCTGTGTCTATGCCTTCTGCCTAGAATCATCTTTCCCTTCCCCTTTGGGAAGCTGCCTTCATCTTTCCCAGGTTGGGTTAGTTTCTCTATCATTTATGAGTCTGTAGTACATTGTTGATAATCCCTGGTGGTTCAGTGGCAAAGAACTTGCCTGCTAATGCAGGAGACTCAGGTTCAGGAAGGAGAACAAAATGGCATTGCCTGGAGAAGGAAATGGCAACTCACTCCAGTATTGTTGCCTGCGAAATCCTGTGGACAGAGGAACCTGGTGGGCTATACAGTCTATGGGGTCACAAAAGAGTTGGACAAGACTTAGAATCTAAACAACAAGAAAAATAATTATCACTGATCGTGTTTAATGACCATGCAGCCCTCTAGACCCGAAATTCCTGGAGAGCAGGGGCATGACTCCTGCAAATGTGTGTAACTGTGACCTTGCATGAGGCCTGGCAAGAGCAGATGCTCAGTAAATATTGTTGCTTGCATGAATGGTTGTGTCATTGCACCCTGTAAAGTTTCTTCCACGTTACTTCTTTCACTTTGCCGTATTTGAATTTTAAAGAGAGCAATATTGACTTAATTTTCTTTTAAGTGTAACATTCTCCTTTGTGTTTGTCACTGGAGTCTTGATTATACCATCTGTTATAACAGTATAAAATATGGGAAATCTGCAAATGAAAAAACAATTCTCCAAAGCTCCTTCCTTTACTACCCTTAGTGTTTACACCCCAAGATTTTATACCTTGAATCTCACAACAAGATTCTGCCAAGTGTTTTGTTGAGCGCTAATAATGTGCAATTATTTTCAAAGAACTCTCTCTCTCTCTCACTCTCTCTCTCACACACACACGCACACACACACTTCACATTGAGATTGCCTGTGCCCTTATTGGAGGGAGCAAACGTTACTGTATATAAAGTGCATACAGCACTCCATAAATAAAGTACTACTATTTAAGCAGATGGATGGGCCCTTGGACGAAAGAAATAAAAGCTGTTGGAATGTAGTTTGGGTTTTCTTTTGCCTGTGGCCATACGATGTGTATCTTAGAAAGCAAGTTTGTGTTACATTATTAAACCCAGTGGTATGAAATAGAAAGACTCAAGTGGAATATCTAAAAAATGTAAGGAGAAGTGACAGTAACCCCCCAGAGGTCACTTATCTCTTTAACTGCAAGGATTAAACATTTAATTTGCATTTTCTCAAAGTCATTTAAATAATTTCATAAGCTGCCTCTTGGAATGTGGCTTATAGTAGAAAATATACATTTAATTAAGAAATATTTCTTACATGCATTCACATTTTCGAAGACTGCCATTCTTCACAAGGCAACTTTCATGACAAAAAAGAGTAAATTCAAATATGACTAAATTTTACTTGGTTTGAATCACTTACAATTCAGTTGACAGAAGAGTAATGTGGGTAGGGAAAGAAAAGAATTGGGGTGGAATTAATTAGCCTCAAGAGTGACAGTTACCTCGTTCCTAACAATATGTTTGGGGTAATGTCAGTTTCCTAAAAAGCTCAAACTCACAGGGCTGCTATCAGCATTTTCATTTGAGTTGGAAGCTGCAATGTTTAGCTATTAACTGTGCTTCTGGTCTGAGCCAATTTCTTAGTTAGCAATAACTTCCATATTCTGATTTACCGAGTATTGTTAAGACTTTAGCTATGGTTGGGAGAGAACACCATCACATAGTTACTACTTGATGAACACCACTTCCTGTCTTCTCTTTGGGTAAATCCGTCACTTTTGCACAGTGTATTTTTCTCTGCCATCTCTTGATGAATGGTATTCATGCTGCTGCCTGCTCAGAGATAGCCAGCACTGACCATGGCCAGATTCTGGTTCCTGCTGGTGACAATGACCAAGAGAAAGCAGGTGGGTCTCCAAGGAACACATGTGGAGGATGGCAAATCTCAGGAACAGAGCTTTCCCAAGATTTGCCTTTGAGCAGTAAGGGCAGCCGAGTAATGAAATAAAATCTTCATCACGGAGACTGAGTTCTGGTTCTGCAGTCTCCTTCCCTGAGTCCTTGCTCCAGGGACAACCTCTCTGAGTCTCCACCTCATCTTCTGTGGAGCAGAGCCTGGTCTAACCTGGCAGGGCTATTGTACACAGGAGTAAATGAAATAACACCTCAGTCTCATAATATTGCCTGGCATGGCAGGGGCACTTAGCAAATATTATTCTCATCTCTGCCCAGTGAGGTTAATTCTCAGTATTTATGGCTTCTTTGGGCTTCCCTGGTAGCTCAGCTAGCAAAGAGTCTGCCTGCAATGCAGGAGACCCTGATTTGATTCCTGGGTCAGGAAGATCCCCTGGAGAAAGAATGGATTACCCACTCCAATATTCTTGGGCTTCCCTGGTGGCTCAAATGTTAAAGACTCTGCCTGCAATGTGGGAGACCTAGCTTCAATCCCTGGATTGGGAAGATCCCCTGGAGAAGGGCATGGCAATCCACTTAAATATTCTTGCCTGGAGAATCCCTATGGACACAGGAGCCTGGCAGGCTGTAGTCCCTGGGGTCACAAAGAGTCGGACATGACTGAGTGACTAAGCATAGCGCAGGACTCCTTTACTCTCTTGTGAACAGGTGACAGGGTATGAATTTGTTTTTAGAAAGCCACCCAGAAACATGTCTGAGAAGAGGGTCTTCATTGCACTTGTACATCTTTTGTTTAATTTTTGGATTCTAGAAGTTGGATTTTTTTGCTTCATGGAAAGAACACTCCACAGTTGTCAATGAGTACAATGTAGTGTCTCAATAAATTCCTGGAAACTTTGAAGACATTTTATTTGTAGTAATTAAAATAGAAACAACTGAAGCAGCCCGAGTGAGGGAACTAGTTTAGAAAATCATCTTATATAAAATGTACATACACCTATAACTTACAGTCTGCTCTCTCTGTCCACAGTTCCTCTGTATCCAAAGATCCAACCAACCAAGGATGGTATAAGGCTGTAGTATTTCCTATTGAAAACTGCCTGTGTATAAGAGACCCACCCAGTTCAAATCAGTGTTGTTCAGAGTCATCTGTACTTGTGAAGTCTGAAACATGACATTATGTGTATGAAATAATGTTAAGAGTATGAAGCAGAGTCTGTAACAACTGCCTGTTTCATGTGTTCATATTATGACATAGTTTAACCCTGTAGGCTGTAGGTGGATGGACCAGAAGAGTAAGTGAAACAGAATTTGCTATAGGCTGGTGGAATTGAATGATACTTTTGTCAAAGTTCTCTTTATTATTGCAACATATTTTCAATAACAACGAAAAATCACATTGTTGATTGGATTGGATTTTCAGAAAACCAACTGGCCTTTCCAAAATGCTTTACATCCAGATCTTCAATTTTAATTTTAAAAACTTGGGACTAATTTCATTCAAAATTAGTTCTCAATGTACACTTTCAACCAGAGCAATTTGATTCTAGCAACCAGATCTAGTGATTCACTCACGTAGCTTCTCCTTATGAACCCCCCATGCCTTGTTTTGCTCTGTGCCCTAGGCAATAGTGTGAGCAAATTATGGCTTTGTTTCATGAGCTTTACATTCTAGACAGGTCAACAAACAATAAATGAATACAAAACCCAAAATAAATTCCAATAGTGGTCAGTACCATGGAGACACAATAGGGCTCTAGACACGGGGCTGAAAAGTCACCTATTCAAAGTTTAAGTTCCAGGTTAACTTAATTTGTGTTGGGCTTCCCAGGTGGCAAAGTGGTAAAGAACCCACCTGCCAATGCAGGAGATGCAGGAGACACAGGTTGGATCCCTGGGTCTGGAGGATCCCCTGGAGTCTGAAATGGCAACCCAATCCAGTAGTCTTGCCTGAAAAATTCCATGGACAGAGGAAATTGGTGGGCTATAGTCCATGGGGTTGCAGAGTCGGACACCACTGAGCACATCCATAACTTAATTTGTGAACAAATTGTGAAATGAAGCTGGTGCCTCTCTGTCCGTGGTAGGTTGAGCAATTTTGAACGATTAAGTTTTAGTTGAGCCTTGTGACTGTTTCTCCAAATAACCTCTTGAGCTAGGTTGACATGGCAAGTGTTGATATTCTATGTTGAAAGATGAGTGCAGAAGGTGCACTTTGCTGACACTCCTGTGTTGTCTCCTTGCAGTTTTCAGTGAGGACCTTCACTCCAGCCTCTACTTTGTCAATGCATCTCTGCAAGAGGTAGTGTTTGCGAGCACCACGGGGACCCTGGTGCCCTGCCCCGCAGCAGGGATCCCTCCTGTGTCTCTCAGATGGTACCTGGCGACGGGCGAGGAGATCTACGATGTCCCCGGAATCCGCCACGTCCACCCCAACGGCACTCTCCAGATTTTCCCCTTCCCTCCTTCAAGCTTTAGTACCTTAATCCATGATAATACTTACTATTGCACAGCTGAAAATCCTTCAGGGAAAATTAGAAGTCAGGATGTCCACATCAAGGCTGGTGAGTACAGCTCCTCCAGCTTTATCCCTTCTGTGCCTGCTGGGGGTCTGGGTGCGCAATGATAAGTACTAGCATGCCATCAGCTGGGAACCGGTGAAAATCCTGTCATTAGTTCATTATTTTGATGGATGCTTTGAGATGTCAGAGTGCCTTAAATGAAAACGCTGGAATAAATGGTTTTAGTTTCAATTAATTGCTAGAAAAATTAATTAACTGGTTCTTTCTCCCAGTGAAACAAACACACAAATACTGTAAATATCACCTTTAGCTTCTTGTTTTTATGAGATAGTTTTCTTATCATTCAACATTTTGCTGTTTGAATAACGTGTATGTCAAAAGTGTTTGGGATTCTCAGTAAAGAACCCACCTGCCAATGTAGGAAAATGCAGAAGATGTGGTTTTGATCCCTGGGTTGGGAAGATCCCCTGGAGAAGAACATGGCAGCTCTAGTATTCTTGCCTGGAGAACTCCATGGACAGAGGAGCCCAGTGGGCTACAGCCCATAGAGTCACAAAGAGTTGGACACAACTGAAGCAACTTAGCATGCAAAAGTGTTCAATGCATTTGTAAACCCTGACAACTGTTTCTATAGATCACCAAACACTGTGGAAGTGGGGAAAATACTTCCGTGGCATTAAGTTTTCTGTACAGCTCTTGGCTCAATTTTAATGTAGCCACTCAACAAATAGTCCTTGAGCTCCTGTAATGAATCAGGCTCTGTTCCAGGTACAGGGAGTAGATGGGGAAAAAAAGGCCTGGTGTGTGTCTGTGTGGACATAATCCTAATGAAGGAGTCAGACAATGGACAAATTGAGTCAGAGTTTATAACAAAAGTTGGCCTCTGTTCCAGGCACTACGAAATTTGCTGAGTATGTGTAAAAAACTGAGGAGGGAAAAAATATCATCCAAGAATCGATGAAAACCTTTTCATCAGTTCAATGTGATACTGATGGCTGCTTTGAGATGTCAGAGCATCTTTTTCAGATTTTGGAGTGCCTATATTGCTGGAACTAAAACTCAGATTAGTGATATCGAGTTGCAAAAGTCTAAATGATAACCCAGACTTGTATTTTGACCAACCAATACAGTAACTGACACTTGAGTGTCTCCAAGTCATTGTTTCCTGTTCCCTTTTCTGTTCCTTCCCCTCCACTGTCTCAGAGGCAGAGGGTGGAGGTGGAGGATAGGAAGACAAAGGGAGAGCAGAGGACAAGGAACTGAACTGGAATAAAGCCATAGCATCAATGTTTATTGTCAGTGAAACAGCATTAGTCTAATATTCTTATATTCCGTGTGAAATACAAAAGGGTCTTTTAACAGTTTTGACTGCATCACGTGTTGCTGGAATGTTGTCAGTAAATAAACCCTGAATTGATAATGTTCCTTTCAACATCATACTGTATTTTTTTTTTAATTGCCATAGCTACCAGCCAAACCAAAAATACAGCCTGACGTTCACAGACATCAGAAGTTATACAGACAAGACATATTGTGTCATGCTATAGGTTTAATCAAGCCTGAAAAAACATACACACAGCTAGACTCCAGTTAGCAAGCAGTGGTTTTTTTTTTTTTTTTTTTTTTTTTTTTTTTTTTTTTAAGCCTATCCTTTCAAATACTATGGCAGACTGGCAGAGCATAATGACGAATAGACGAGAATGTGACTTTGATGATTGTCTTATACACCAGGTAGCTGGGAGAACTTTGTAATAATTTCTGCAGCAAGTGTGAAGGTGAGATTTGAAGACATCATAACATGAGCAAAATATGAAATGTTTCTGAATTTCTGCATATGATCTCTTTGATGTGAGCAATCAGACATTAGACTGTGACTCATCCTGCTAGCTACTCATTTCCCAGCTATATTTTGATCTCCATGACACGCTCGTGAATTCCAAGATGTGCACAAAAATGCACTTAAGAAAGGAAGAAAAAATTGGCTTTAATCAAAGATATGAAAAGTTGATATCCCAAATAATTAAAATGAAGCAAATGAAATTTGTACAGGAACTTTTAAACCTGACAAACAGGGAGACACAGTGAATGCCTTTTACCTGGCAGGCTAACAAGTTTAATGATGTGTCATAAAAACATATTTATAAACTACAGCGTATCACTTAGAGTAAAATCTTGAACTTCAAACCAAACAACTATACTTGTCTGTGCTAATCTATTTCTGTCTTGGGTTTCCTGTCAGATAAAAGAATTAAATGCTTACTTCTGTTTTAACTGCTATTTTCTAAATTTGTCATAGAACTGATTGTTTTTGCACTACCGCGTAGGTTTTACAGGGATGGAAATTCCATCATCTTATCCGGCATCTAAGCTATGTTCCCACTTCCAAGGAGTTACATGATGGCTGTTTGTGTCCTGGTATTCTTGACATCTAAAGCCACGGAAGCACATGATGTCTGTGTCACTTTGAACTTACAAGATGGGTGTTTTGTTGTCCAAATGAGATTTCCTTTCTCACTTCTTATTACGAACACATTATGGTACAGAAAGGTGGTACAGTGGTAAAGGATGCACCTGCTAATTCAGGAGATGCAGGAGGCATGGGTTTGATCCCTGAGTCAGCAGTATCCCCTGGAGGAGGAAGTGGAAACCCACTAAAATGTTCTTGCCTGGAAATCCCAAGGACAGAAGAGTCTGGCAGGCTCTAGTCCATGGGGTTGCAAAGAGGCAGGCATGAGTGAATGACTGAGCATGGATGCACAATGGTTATAATAGTCTTTTAGATTGTTGACTGAATGTTGGACAGTCTGGTGTCACCATTTTTATGTAGATGCTGTTCAGAAGGGCAGGGGAGGGATGTGTATGTTCCACAGAGATGACTGTGTAGCAGATCTGAGCAGGTTGAGCTCTGACTCAGGGGGACCTGCCTGCGGATCAGTTCAGTTTAGTTCAGATGCTCAGTCATGTCCGACACTTTGGGACCCTGTAGACTGCAGCACGCCAGGCTTCCCTGTCTATCACCAACTCCCGGAGCTTGCTCAAACTCATGTCCATCGAGTCAGTGATGCCATCCAACCATCTCATCCTCTGTTGTCCCCTTCTCCTCCTGCCTTCAATCTTTCCCAGCATCAGGGTCTCTTCTTATGAGTCAGTTCTTCACATCAGGTGGCCAAAGTATTGGAGTTTCAGCTTCAGCACCAGTCCTTCCAATGAACATTCAGGACTGATTTCCTGTGTATCAGGTCATCCTAAATGTCAGAGTGTCCCTCTAGACTGATACTGGGAATTTTTTGGAATAATCCATTAGGTAAATGGTCTCATAATCTCTCCTTTATATGTACAAGGAATTCTTATTCTTAACAGTTTTCAGTGACTTTGACTTAGGTTTGACTGTCAACAAAACGGGGAAGTTTCATCCATCATGTCTTCTTAATAAGCTGTCCTCGTTCTCCTTCACATAAAATACTTGTCCCTTTTGTCCTAGGGATGAAATGCAGATGGGTTATGTGAAGTACTGCTTCTCTGCCCATGCTGTATTTCTACTTAGCAAATAGTAATCAGCTATATGACCTTGGGCAAGTCAAAAAATTTCTAGTGACTATTTTCTCCTTAGTAGACTGTGGTTAATAACATTTGACTGGGGCTTCTGCTTAGGGCTGAAATGGAGTAGCAGAGACCAAATTTACCCTTTTATCTGAAACAACAATAGCACACAGAGAAAAATCAAATCATCAAACGTATCAGTCTAATTAAAAGAAAACATCAAAAGAAAGCTGGAGTGACTATGTTAATATCAAAGTATGTTTCAGAGCAAAGAATATTACCAAGGCTAAAGAAGGCCATTATGTAAAAAAGGTCAGCTAATTGAGTATGACTATTATAAATTTTATTTATCCAAGAGATAACTTCAAAATATATGAAGTAAAAATTGTTAGAGCTGCCAGAAGAAATAGGCAAATCAATATTTATAGTTGGAGATTTTAATAACCCTCTGTTAATAACTGGCAGAATAAGACAGAAAATGAGCAAGAATAAAGAATACTTATATGACACTGCTAATCAACTTGACCAAACTGACATTTAAAGATAGAACATTCCATCTAAGGATAGCACAACATACATTCTCTTTAAGAACACACAGATATTTACTAAAATCATATTATGAATGAAACAAATTTCAGATGAATTTCTAAAAATATTAGTCATATAAAGTATGTTCTTTGACTACAATGGGAGTAAATTAGAATCACTAACACTAGGATCTCTGGGAAGTCTCCAAATATTTGGATAATAAAATAACACACTTCTAAATGGTGTCAAAGGAAAAAACAAATGGTAAATGACAAAGTATTTTGAACTGAATAAAAATGAAAGTACAGTATCTAATGATCTGAGGAATGCCACTAAAGCAATGTTTAGGGGGAGAAATAAGTTTTAAAAACTTACATTAGAAATGAAAAATGATCTCAAATAGCAATCACTAAAAAAAATGATCTTAACTTCAGAAAAATGAATACATTAAAACCAATATAAGCAAAAAGAAAATAATAAAGAAGAGTGGAAAATAATGTATTATAAAATGGAGGAAATCTATGAAGCAAAATGTTTCATTTTGAGAATGTTCAATAAAATCAATACATTGATAAGCTGACTAGACTGAAGAGCAAATGAGAGCAAAGACAAATTATCAGGAATGAGAGAGATTGCTTTTATATATATATATATAAAAATATATAACTATAAATATATATATAAATATAAATATATATATAAATATCCGTCTAGTCAAGGCTATAATTTTTCCAGTGGTCATGTATGGATGTGAGAGTTGGACTGTGAAGAAGGCTGAGCACCGAAGAATTGATGCTTTTGAACTGTGGTGTTGGAGAAGACTCTTGAGAGTCCCTTGGACTGCAAGGAGATCCAACCAGTCCATCCTAAAGGAGGTCCGTCCTGGGTGTTCATTGGAAGGACTGATGCTCAAGCTGAAACTCCAATACTTTGGCCATTTCATGCAAAGAGTTGACTCATTGGAAAAGACCCTAATGCTGGGAGGGGTTGGGGACAGGAGGAGAAGGGGATGACAGAGGATGAGATGTCTGGATGGCATCACTGACTCAATGGATATGAGTTTGAATGAACTCTGGGAGTTGGTGATGGATAGGGAGGCCTGGCGTGCTGCAATTCATGGGGTTGCAAAGAATTGGACATGACTGAGCGACTGAACTGAACTGAATCAGTATTCTCTAATAATTATCATTCTATACATTTAAATTATAATAAGCAAATATTAAGATATGGGAGTGTCAATAAATCAAACAACTTCAATAAAAAGAGAAACAATTTGAAAGAAACAAAATGCCAAAACTCATTCAAGAAGAAATAAACTGAAGAGTCCTATCCCTATTTGAATTCATTATAGAAAGATACCCTGCAATGAAAATGGATTCACTCTTTATTCCACCAAATATTTGAGGAAGAAATAATGAAAATTCTAGGCAAATGCTTCCAGAAATTTGAAGAGGAAAGAATACTTCCCAAATTATTTTCTGAGATCACCATTACCCTGACACTAAAACAAGGCAAAGATATTATAAGAGAAACAAAGGTAAATATTTGTCATGAATATGTGTGTAAAAATGCTAAACAAAATTTCAGCAAATTGAATTCAACCACATTTTAAAAGGGCTCATCTCCAGAATGCTAGGTTGTTTCCACATTTGAATATTAACCAAGGCAATTCACCATACTGACATATTAAAAATAAAGCTATGTGAACATTTCAATAGGTACAGAAAATCATTAACAAAATATAGCATCCTCTTATGATAAAAACCCCCAGAAATCTAGCAGTAGAAGGAAATTCGATTTTAAAAAGGTAAAAAATTCATGCCACAGCCAATATCATACTTAGTGGTGAATGATAACGTGCTTTCCTTCAAGAATGAGGATGTGCGCTTTCACCAATTCTATTATACTGAAGTTTGCAGCCAGTGCAAAAAGGCAAGAAAAATAGGTTAAATGCAACCCAGTTGTAAAGAAAAAAGTTCATCTGTTTTTATTTATAGATGCTAACAATCAATTAAAAAAATTAGATGATCTTTACCAAAAAGGCTCAGTTCAGTTCAGTTCACTCAGTCGTGCCCAACTCTTTGTGACCCTGTGGACTGCAGAACGCCAAGCTTCTCTGTCCATCACCAACTCCTGGAGCTTGCTCAAGCTCATGTCCATCAAGTTGGTGATGCCACCCAACCATCTCACCCCCTGTCATCCCCTTCTTCTCTCGTCTTCAATCTTTCAAGCATCAGGGTCTTTTCTAATGAGTCAGTTCTTTGCATCTAATGGCCAAAGTATTGGAGCTTTAGCTTTAGCATCAGTCCTTCCAATGAATATTCAGGGTTGATTTCCTTTAGGACTGACAGGTTTGATCTCCTTGCAGTCCAAGGGACTCTCAAGAGTCTTCTCCAACACCACAGTTCAAAAGTATCAATTCTTTGGTGCTCAGCCTTCTTTATGGTCCAATTCTCACATCCATACATGACTAATGGGAAAACCATAGCTTTGACTAGATGGACTTTTGTTGACATAGTAATGTCTCTGCTTTTCAATATGCTATCTAGGTTGGTCATAGATTTTCTTCCAAGGAACAAGCATCTTTTAATTTCATGACTGCAGTCACCATTTGCAATGATTTTGGAGCCCAATAAAATATTCTCTCACTGTTTCCATTATTTCCCATGAAGTGATGGGACCAGATGCCATAATCTTTGTTTCTGAATGTTGAGTTTTAAGCCAGCTTTTTCACCCTCTTCTTTCACTTTCATCAAGAGGCTCTCTAGTTCCTCTTTGCTCTCTGCCATAAGGGTGGTGTCATCTGCATATCTGAGGTTATTGATATTTCTCACGACAGTCTTGATTCCAGCTTGAACTTTATCCAGCCCAGCATTTCACATGATGTACTCTGCATAGAAGTTAAATAATCAGGGTGACAATATACAGCCTTGACGTACTCCTTTCCCAATTTAGAAACAGTCCATTTTTCCATGTCCACTTTTCACTGTTGCTTCTTGACCTGCATACAGATTTCTCAGGAGGCAGGTAAGGTGGTCTAGTATTCCCATCTCTTTCAGAATTTTCCAGCTTGTTGTGATCCACACAGTCAAGGGCTTTAGCATTGTCAATGAAGCAGAAGTAGATATTTTTCTGGAACTCTCTTGCTTTTTTGATGATTAAACAGATGTTGGCAATTTGATCTCTGGTTCCTCTGCCTTTTCTACATCCAGCTTGAACATCTGAAAGCTCACAGTTCACTACTGTTGACACTTGGCTTGGAGAATTTTGAGTATTACTTTGATCAAACGTGTGAGATGAGTGCAATTTTGCGGTAGTTTGAACATTCCTTGGCATTGCCTTTCTTTGGGATTGGAATGAAGACTGACCTTTTCCTGTCCTGTGGCCTCTGCTGAGTTTTCCAAATTTGCTGGCATATTGAGTGCAGCATCTTACTGGAACCAGTAAGTGAGCTAGTTTATCAATATGGTGCTATACAAGACCAACACCCACACAAACACACAAAACACAGTCATATTGCAAATAGAAAAAAAAAAAAATTCTGTATAATAGCATCCAAAACCTAGCAATACTTAGGAATAAGCATGATGTAAAGTGTGAAAGACACACTAAAAATTACAAAATAGTTCTGAGAGAAGAGAAAGCAGAGAAAAAGCTGTTTTTTCTTTCTTGAGGTAGAGAATATGGTATTGTTAAATGTCCTTTCTCTCCAAATTGATCTATAGAGTCAATACAACCCAAGTGAAAACCCAGTGGCCTTTCTTTATAACAAATATAAATTAATGAGGTGATTCTAAAATTTGTGTTGAAATTTCAAAGGACCTAGAAGAGGTAGTTGAGATGACTCACGCACATTGCATTTATTGTGCACTATATCTAATCTAATGACATGGCCGACCTGATAGGAGGCACTGGTCTGTATTCCAGATGTTGGGGACCCCCCATATAGGGCATCAGAGGGCAGACACACTGAAAGCATACTCACAGAAAACTAGTCAATCTAATCACACTAGGACCACAGCCTTGTCTAACTCAATGAAACTAAGCCATGCCCGTGGGGCCACCCAAGAGGGGTGGGTCATGGTAGAGAGATCTGACAGAATGTGGTCCACTGGAGAAGGGAATGGCAAACCACTTCAGTGTTCTTGCCTTAAGAATCCCATGAACAGTATGAAAAGGCAAAATAATAGGATACTGAAAGAGAAACTCCCCATGTCAGTAGGTGCCCAATATGCTACTGGAGATCAGTGGAGAAATAACTCCAGAAAGAATGAAGAGATGGAGCCAAAGCAAAAACAATACCCAGCTGTGGATGTGACCAGTGATAGAAGCAAGGTCTGATGCTGTAAAGAGCAATATTGCATAGGAACCTGGAATGTCAGGTCCATGGATCAAGGCAAATTGGAAGTGGTCAAACAAGAGATGGCAAGAGTGAACATCGACATTCTAGGAATCAGCGAACTAAAATGGACTGGAATGGGTGAATTTAACTCAGATGACCATTATATCTACTACTGCAGGCAGGAATCCCTCAGAAGAAATGGAGTAGCCATCATGGTCAACAAAAGAGTCCGAAATGCAGTACTTGGATGCAATCTCAAAAACGACAGAATGATCTGTCTTCGTTTCCAAGGCAAACTATTCAATATCACAGTAATCCAAGTCTATGCCCCAACCAGTAACACTGAAGAAGCTGAAGTTGAATGGTTCTATGAAGACCTACTGGAGAAGGCAATGGCACCCCACTCCAGTACTCTTGCCTGGAAAACCCCATGGATGGAGGAGCCTGGTGGGCTGAAGTCCATGGGGTTGCTAAGAGTCAGACACGACTGAGCGACTTCACTTTCACTTCTCACTTTCATGCATTGGAGAAGGAAATGGCAACCCACTCCAGTGTTTTTGCCTGGAGAATCCCAGGGATGGGGGAGCCTGGTGGGCTGCTGTCTATGGGGTCGCACAGAGTCGGACACGACTGAAGCTACTCGGCAGCAGCAGCAGCAGCATGAAGACCTACAAGACCTTTTAGAACTAACAGCCAAAAAAGATGTCCTTTTCATTATAGGGGACTGGAATGAAAAAGTAGGAAGTTAAGAAACACCTGGAGTAACAGGCAAATTTGGCCTTGGAATACAGAATGAAGCAGGGCAAAGACTAATAGAGTTTTGCCAAGAAAATGCACTGGTCATAGCAAGCACCCTCTTCCAACAACACAAGAGAAGACTCTACACATGGACATCACCAGATGGTCAACACCGAAATCAGACTGATTATATTCTTTGCAGCCAAAGATGGAGAAGCCCTATACAGTCAGCAAAAACAAGACCAGGAGCTGACTGTGGCTCAGATCATGAACTCCTTATTGCCAAATTCAGACTTAAATTGAAGAAAGTAGAGAAAACCACTAGACCATTCAGGTATGACCTAAATCAAATCCCTTATGATTATACAGTGGAAGTGACAAATAGATGTAAGGGCCTAGATCTGATAGATAGAGTGCCTGATGAACTATGGAATGAGGTTCATGACACTGTACAGGAGACAGGGATCAAGACCATCCCCATGGAAAAGAAATGCAAAAAAGAAAAATGGCTGTCTAAGGAGGCCTTAAAAATAGCTGTGAAAAGAAGAGAAGTGAAAAGCAAAGGAGAAAAGGAAAGATATAAGCATCTGAATGCAGAGTTCCAAAGAAGAGCAAGAAGAGATAAGAAAGCCTTCTTCAGCAATCAATGCAAAGAAATAGAGGAAAACAACAGAATGGGAAAGACTAGAGATCTCTTCAAGAAAATTAGAGATACCAAGGGAACATTTCATGCAAAGATGGGCTCGATAAAGGACAGAAATGGTATGGACCTAACAGAAGCAGAAGATATTAAGAAGAGGTGGCAAGGATACACAGAAGAACTGTACAAAAAAGATCTTCAGGACCTAGATAATCGCGATGGTGTGATCACTGACCTAGAGTCAGACATCCTGGAATGTGAAGTCAAGTGGGCCTTAGAAAGCATCACTACGAACAAAGCTAGTGGAGGTGATGGAATCCAGTTGAGCTATTTCAAATCCTGAAAGATGATGCTGTGAAAATGCTGCACTCACTATGCCAGCAAATTTGGAAAACTCAGCAGTGGCCACAGGACTGGAAAAGGTGAGTTTTCATTCCAATCCCAAAGAAAGGCAATGCCAAAGAATGCTCAAACTACCACACAATTGCACGCATCTCACATGCTAGTAAAGTAATGCTCAAAATTCTCCAAGCCAGGCTTCAGCAATATGTGAACCGTGAACTTCCTGATGTTCAAGCTGGTTTTAGAAAAGGCAGAGGAACCAGAGATCAAATTGCCAACATCCGCTGGATCATGGAAAAAGCCAGAGAGTTCCAGAAAAACATCTATTTCTGCTTTATTGACTATCCCAAAGCCTTTGACTGTGTGGATCACAATAAAATGTGGGAAATTCTGAAAGAGATGGGCATACCAGACCACCTGACCTGCCTCTCGAGAAATCTGTATGCAGGTCAGGAAGCAACAGTTAGAACTGGACATGGAACAACAGACTGTTTCCAAATAGGAAAAGGAGTACATCAAGGCTGTATATTGTCACCCTGCTTATTTAACTTCTATGCAGAGTACATCATGAGAAATGCTGGACTGGAAGAAACACAAGCTGGAATCAAGATTGCCGGTAGAAATATCAATAACCTCAGATATGCAGATGACACCACCCTTATGGCAGAAAGTGAAGAGGAACTCAAAAGCCTCTTGATGAAAGTGAAAGAGGAGAGTGAAAAAGTTGGCTTAAAGCTCAACATTCAGAAAACAAAGATCATGTCATCTGGTCCCATCACTTCATGGGAAATAGATGGGAAACAGTGGAAACAGTGTCAGACTTTATTTTGGGGGGCTCCAAAATCACTGCAGATGGTGACTGCAGTCATGAAATTAAAAGACACTTACTCCTTGGAAGGAAAGTTATGACCAACCTAGATAGCATATTGAAAAGCAGAGACATTACTTTGCCAGCAAAGGTCCGTCTAGTCAAGGCTATGGTTTTTCCTGAGGTCATGTATGGATGTGAGAGTTAGACTGTCAAGAAGGCTGAACGCCAAAGAATTGATGCTTTTGAACTGTATTGTTGGAGAAGACTCTTGAGAATCTCTTGGACTGCAAGGAGATCCAACCAGTCCATTCTGAAGGAGATCAACCCTGGGATTTCTTTGGAAGGAATGATGCTAAAGCTGAAACTCCATTACTTTGGCCACCTCATATGAAGAGTTGACTCATTGGAAAAGTCTCTGATGCTGGGAGGGATTGGGGGCAGGAGGAGAAGGGGACGACAGAGGATGAGATGGCTGGATGGCATCACTGACTCGATGGACGTGAGTCTGAGTGAACTCCGGGAGTTGGTGATGGACAGGGAGGCCTGGTGTGCTGCGATTCATGGGGTCGCGAAAAGTCGGACACGACTGAGCGACTGAACTGAACTGTATATTTAAAATTAAAAACAATGACCAGACCAAGTGTTAGTGAAAATACACAGCACCTAGCTCTATCAGAAACTCATTGTGGGAGTGTAAATAATACAGTCTCTTTGGAATAGCAGTTTGATAGTTTCTTCAAAGCTGTTATATATATCCCATCCATTTGATACTTAGGTATTTACCCACAGCATATTTTCACACAAAGAGTTTTGAAAGAATGTTCACAGCAGCCTTATTTGATAAATGAACAACCAAGTTGTTATTTATCCACACAAGGGAATGCAAAAGAAATAATTATTCATAAGACAATAGCAGGGAGGAATCTCAAAATTGTTATACCGAATAGAAGAAGCTAGGTGAGAATATATGTCCTATATGATTCTGTTTACATAAAATTTTTAAAACATGCAGACTAATCTTTAATAATGTCTGCCTGTAAAGAGGATGGGAAGGAGGGATTACATAGGAGAATAAGTCAACTTTTGGATGATGGATTTGCTTTTATCTTGGTTATGGTGTGTGTGCTCAGTTGCTTCAG
This sequence comes from Bubalus kerabau, assembly GCF_029407905.1. Taxonomy (NCBI): domain Eukaryota; kingdom Metazoa; phylum Chordata; class Mammalia; order Artiodactyla; family Bovidae; genus Bubalus; species Bubalus kerabau. Next base: position 187,139,605 of record NC_073625.1, on the reverse strand, counting down.
TCGTGTCTGACTCTTGGCCATCCTATGGATTGTAGCCCACCAGGCTCCACAGTCTGTGGGATTCTCCAGACTAGATTACTGCAGTGGGATGCCATGTCCTGCTCCTGGGGATCTTCCCAACCCAAGGGTTGAACCTGAGTCTCCTACATTATAGGCAGATTCTTTACCACTGAGCCACCAGGGTAGCCCCCGTGCAGCTTGCTGAATGTCAGTTATTTCATACAAAGTTGTTTTAATAAAAGGACAGTGATAGCACATTTCTGACATATTAGAGTTGTCTTGATGTTCACCTAACAATAGCTAGTAATAACTGCTTATATGGTGGGCATCTCTATACCTCTCTGCCCAGCCCACAATAACCCCCTTAATTGTCTCTTGTATCCTCATTATAGAAAATGGTCCTGGATCCCTGGTAACAGATGATTGTACTAAGAGAGGGCAGTTCACCAAGTTAGTCTATTAGTTCCTGTGTCCTCTGGAATTGAAACTGAAAACTTGAGAGATTTTGAGAATGTGGGGTAGACAACTTTTCATCATTCATGTGACCCAGAAAAGGAGAGGAAGACTATTTATGGGAAAAGAGAAGGATGAAGTCTGCATCAAAGAGATACAGGCTGTGGTACTCTTCCTGAGGCCCGCTTGCAGGTACCAGAGCTCTTACTGTCTTCAGAAAGTGTTTTATATTTCAACTCCAGGTAGCTCAAACAGGTTCCTCCCACCAGCAGTTAGAGAGACTCAATAAATAGATTGTGTGCTAGACATTATGCCAAGTCCTCTAAGCTGCACAACCATGTGGAGTAGATGATTTTTCCGTCTTCAGATGAAGGAAATAGAAGCCTCTGTGAGTCTGTTGTTGGCTGTTAACAGGGGTTGTGGTTGGGAGGGCAGTTTAGCTAAACAGCGCTGGGCTGGTATCTCACAGTCTCTAGAATATTTTGTGCTCATTCTCACCTTTTCTTTGCTCCCTGTTTCTTCTCTGCCTCCTAAGTCCCTCTGGTCCTTCAGGGCCACCCCAAGGCTCAGCTTCCCTGATTCCCTAGACTCCTGTCACCATTAGTCATTTTCAGACCCATGCACAGTCTGACTGTTTTCTTCTAGTTGTTCTGTCATGTGAATTTCCTTCTTTTCTTCAGCTAGTTATTCTATACAGTGTGGGGATTTCCTTAGTCCCTGGGCACTGCTTGACATGAGGGTGTGTTCTATACGTAACTTGTAATTTGAGGCATCTCCCAATTTCGGTAATCAGCTACAAAATAGAAAATAAAAAAATAACAATTTCAATAAAAGTGATGCAGTGCCTTAGGGTTACATTGTACCTCTGATAACCATTTCTCTGACAGGAAAGACATCAGGCACAAGTCCTTCTACCTGCCTAAAGTCCTCTGGTATTCCCAAGAAATCCAACACAGGGGCACTTGTTTATATTTTGCCTCTTCAGACCTAGGGATCAAGGGGGTTAGGAACAGTCTGAATCCAGCCTTCAGGAAAGGACCTGCCTTCCTTGTCAATGTCCAGTTCTCCAAACTTTCTCCTTGATCCCCTCTATCCCATCTTCCCCCATCCTCTGATTCTTTCATAGACATATTGGGATCAGGGCTGACTTCATGGGATGGGGCCAGCCACACAGGGCCCAGTGCTGAGGGCCTTGTCCTCAAGCTTAAAGCTCTGCTGTTGCTGTCTTGAAATATAAATGTTTTCCTCTTTCCATTTGTCTTTTCTGGGGGAAGTGTTTTTGGGCCCTGGGACATGCTCCTGAGGCTTGTAGGGAGTTTGAGCTGTGTTTCAGCTCTTGTAAGGGTCCCACCCTTTGCCACCCCCTGGGATGGGTTCTCAGCCATCTCTCTTGAAGTTCTTGGTGCCCCAATCCCCATTTTGCCTCTACCTCCCTAGCCACACTCAATGACCACTGCTGCCCCTGTGATCCCTGGTACCCTAAGCCCTTCCCAGCCTCTTTCTCATTGCCCTGTCCAGCAAATACTGGAATTCTGCCTCCTGGTGGAGGCCTGGGCAAGTGTGGGTGGAGTTAGTAAAGTGTGATGGAGCCTTCTCTGCCCCAGCTGGCAGTACCACAGTGCATTAGCAAGTAACTCGCTGAGGGTGAGCCTCTTGTCCACCTCCCATCCAGAACCCAAGAGTGTCCAGACACTGAGATTGCAGTCCCGTAGGCATCACTTTCCCACTGTGGGTTGGGGCACCATGTGTATGGGAAGGGGAGATTACCGTTCTCATCCCTGGCTGTGACATGGTGCCTCAACCCAGCAACTCGCAGGAAGCTGGCTCTGCAGCTGGTGGGCTGTGTGCGCTGAGTCATGGAGTGGGCTCTGGGAGCCTGTAAGGATCTTCACTTGACCATCAATGAGCCCTGCATCACAGCGAGTGCAAAGTAAGTAGAAAAAAAAAAAAAAAGTCGAGAGCAAGACCATAGAAGAAAGAAAGCATTTTATATTTTATTAATGTTGTTCAGTCACTAAGTCATATCCATCTCCTTGTGAACCCATTGACTATAGCCTGCTGGGCTCCTCTGTCCATGGAATTTTCTAGGCAAGAATACTAGAATGGGTTGCCACTTCCTTCTCCAGGGAATCTTCCTGATCCGGGGATTGAACCTACATCTGCTACATTGGCAGGTGGGTTCTTTACCACAAAGCCACCTGGGAAGCCCTTATTTTATTCATATGTTTACCTTTTCCCTTTTTTCTAAATAAGGGCCTTGGAATTTCATCTTGCTCTGCTGCTGCTGACTGCTGCTGCTAAGTTGCTTCAGTCATGTCCGACTCTGTGCGACCCCATAGATGGCAGCCTACCAGGCTCCCCCATCCCTGGGATTCTCCAGGAAAGAACATTGGAATGGGCTCTAGGCCCCACAAATTATGTAGTTGGCCCCAGGTGGTTAAATTAATATTCATAAATTAATGAAGGGTATGGGGCTCTTCCTTAATTACTAATTATTTGCATTTAAACGGTTTTTCCACTTTAAAGAAAGAAGTCTAACATTGAGGGTTGGATTAATGTACATTAGCTGTGTGGTCCCTTGCTCAGTGTATGTGCCTGATTTTGCCCCAAAGTCATATCACTATAGATCCTCTCTCTCTGACCCTGCTATGATATTACATCCTAGAGAAGGATTTCACAGCTTGTAGAGTGACCAACGGAGAAGGCAATGGCACCCCACTCCAGTACTCTTGCCTGGAAAATCCCATGGTCGGAGGAGCCTGGTAGGCTGCAGTCCATGGGGTCGCTAAGAGTCGGACATGACTGAGCGAGTTCACTTTCATTTTTCACTTTCATGCATAGGATAAGGAAATGGCAACCCACTCCAGTGTTCTTGCCTGGAGAATCCCAGGGATGGGTGAGCCTGGTGGGCTGCCGTCTATGGGGTCACATAGAATCGGACACGACTGAAGCGACTTAGCAGCAGCAGCAACAGAGTGACCAAGAGACGCTGAAATGACTGTAGTGGATGCTGTTGAGAGTCAGATCCCCCAGGTCTGCAGGCTTGTGGCTGAGAACTTACATTTGCAGTTTTCAGAGGATTGCATATGCCCTGGAGCTCCTGCACACAGACAGTGGAAAGTGCCTGGTAATGCAGTTCCCTTGGGCCCTGGGAACCAGCCCCAGGCTGTTAGAATACAAAGTCCCAGCTCCTGGCATGAGGTGGAGTTGCTCTGAGGTATAAGTTATGTTCCGAGTTTCCCTCTTCTCAGGGTCTGCTCCTGGGAAGATCCCAATCTAGGACACAAAGCACAATACTTGAGTAACACCACCTTGTAAAGGACACACCAATCATGTTTAAAGCAATAATTACTTTTTGCCAGTTTTGGGTTTCTTGCCTAGTTTCTGTTATACAGTCAACCCTCAGTATACTTGTGTTCCAGATGTTCAGATGGGGAGGGCTGAGTGTACTATGTCATATTATCAATATATGAGAGATTTGAGCATCCATGGAATGTGGTATCTGCAGAGGTTGGGGTCCAAGAATCAATCTGGTGCAGATATTTAAGAATGACCATGGTTAGTGGTAGTTGGATGTAGACTGAAGACTAAATCTACACAAATCTCTTGGGAGGTTTATGATGTCCTCAGAAGAATTTTGTTTTACCTTAAGAGGTATGTCCCAATAGATAAGCATGGACCTTTTAAATTGTGGGCTCCCCAGAAACAAACATATTTCCATTAATATGACAGAGCTCTCTAATGAAAACCCAAGTCACTTTTTTAAAACAATAGATAATGGCTATACATTCAAATGTTAATGCATGTATATCTACAATAAGGTTAGAAAGACTTTCAAAAGGGAATCTCTGTTTTTTTATATATTAATTCATCAATTAATATATAAAATTATATATATATATAATTAGTAGAAATGCTTTAGTGTATCCCAAGCATTGTTAAATGTTCTAAGATGGTTTTGTAAAAGTCTAGATGCATGGTCTGTGTTTGTGGAGTGAATCTAGTGAGGGGAGTGGAGAATTTCCTTCCATGTTCCATTCTCTCTGAGCTGGATGGGGTTCAATGCACCATAGCTACATCCCTGCTTTGAAAAGATCTGGGTCCGGCTTGGGATATGGGGAGGAGGCCAAATCACAGAAGTTGTAAACTCTGAAGGCTGCAGTGGTCCTGATGCTAGTGAGGCCTCTGGGGAGCTCAGAGAAGAGGGTGCTCCATGGTACTATGTGGGTTCCATGAATGAGGGGAACCAGGAGATGACTGTGGGTGATAACAGAGAAGGTGCCCAGCTGGTCACTCTAAGTTGTGGTTCCAGTAATGCAGTTTCATGCATAAGTGCATGCCTGGAGGGAAGACCCTTCCATCTCTCCCTGGGCATGTTCCTTGTCACTGCCCTTTCCTGTCTGAGACTCCTTTCCTTGATTCCCATTAGATATTCCCCCACCATTTGTTCACCACGTGTTGCCATTTGTTTATTGAAGCTTTGGGGAGATGGAGTGATTTTGCAGCTTAGAAACAGACATCAGCAGACACCCAAACTTAAATTTGACTCTTACACCTTCTTAGGTGACCTCATCCTTGGGATAATGGATTCTTTCTGCAGGCTTTTTTCCATCCTGTCCAGTCCCCTGTTCTCTTCTGTTCTCTGCTCATTTTCCTATTTTCTATCTTCTACTCTCCCACTGAGACCAGATTCTCATTCATTGATGAGTTTGATGAGTTCATCTGTCTGTTGTTTCTTTCCAATTTATGATTTTAGACTTCCTCTCCTCCAAGAGTGCTATTTATCAAGGCGTTTTTCTGTACAAAGTCAGTTTCCTACCCTGTGTATAGCAGTGACATTTCTGAGGTCAGGCCCTTGAGTACTCTGAATGATTGCCCAGTGAACCCCCTGCAGGTGTGGCTCTACCACCTGGACCATCACATCACACTACACAAAGAGTGCAGAAGATGCCTAAACTTTTGAAAGTCTCTCTGGTTTGGGATAGGAATGAAAAAAATTCTCAAGTTAGGAAAATATTAAATGCTAATACTAAAAAGCAAGACTGGGAGCTATCCTCTTGTGAATTCTCCTAATAATGATTTTTATTGTTGTTGAGTCACTAAGCCACGTCTGACTCTTGGGACCCCATGGACTAGAGCCCTCTAGGCTCCTCTGTCCATGAGATTTCCCAGGCAAGAATACTGGAGTGGGTTGCCATTTCCTTCTCCAGGACATCTTCCCGACCCAGGGATCAAACCCTCATCTCTGGCTTGGCAGGTGGATTCTTTACCACTGAGCCACCAGAGAAGCCCTAGTAATGACACTCTAATACTAAAATCCTTAGCATATTGGAGAGCTACCACTAATCTTAAAAGTGCTTCTTCTAGAGCATTGTTTATAGCTGCCTATTAGGAGATTTCCCTTCATACATTCATTCTTAAAGCTATCAAAATATTTATTTCTTTTGAAGTTAATTTCCTGGACAGTTTTCTTGACTCAGACTTGTCCAATAAATGACTAAAGCTTTAAGAGAGCTCATTGAAGGGTAAGATAATTTGTCCCTATGGATATCTTAGAAAAATCATAGACTTCACAGAATTCAGAATTTGAATCTTGCTATCCCAACCCCCTCATTTTACATATGAGGAAATAAAACTCTGGAGAAGTAAGGCTTTCACCCAGGTTTACAGACGGAGGTGGAAGGAGGCATAACCTGGATTAGACACACTGAAGTATCCTTATCCTGAAGGCAGGGGTCTTCTGGACAGATGGGAGATGGTGTGGATCCAAGTAGCTTTATTGAAACTCTTCACGGCAGGCGTGGTTCTGGGAGCTTTATCCACATTAACTGTTTGAGTCATCACCATTGACTTACTTGGTAGATATTTTTTATCAAAATCATCATTAACTAGATATGAAGAGAACTTGCTCACTGTAAAGTGGTAGGGCCTGGATTTGAACCTGGGCAGTTGGGCTTGCAGGGTGGGCACTGGCCCCCAGCACCCCTTCTTATGGCCTAGACAGCTAGCTTGTGGAAGTCCCCTCAGCTAGCTGTCTAGGCCATAAGAAGGTGTTGTTGGGAGGCCTGGTCAGGCTCCATTATCAGCATTATTGCCTAAGTGACAGGAAGCAGAACCATCATTTCCCAAACTGCTTTGCCACTGTCAGAAATTCACTTGCAAAGAGTTGTTATAATTATCACATAGTTTTAAGGATTCCCAGGAGAGGTTGTCTTTTTTGATTTTTAAAAAAATTCTTTCTGTTCATAGTCTGAAATTTTTTTCCTTGTTCCTCACAGGACATGGAAGTTTCCTATCATTATAACTCCAGTTTAAGAACTACTTCCCTTTTTTTTTTTTTTTAATGCAGTGGTGTGGCTGCATTCCAGGTGGCTCAGTAGGTAAAGAATCTGCCTACCAATACAGGAGAAGTGGGTTCAATCCCTGTGTGAGGAAGATCCCCTGGAGAAGGGAATGGCAACCCACTCTAGTATTCTTGACTGGAGAATTCCATGGACAGAGGAGACTGGGAGGCTACAGTCCATGGAGTTGCAAAGAGTCAGACATGAAACTGAGCAACTAACACTTTCACTTTCACTTGTATCATTTTTTTTTATTAGATTCCACTATAAGCATCATCATATGATATTTCCCTTTCTCTCTGACTTACTCAGTATGACAATCTTTAGGTCCATCCATGGATAACCAACAAGGACCTACTGTACAGCAAAGGGAACTCTCCTCAATATTCTGTAACAACATAACTGGGAAAAAAATTTGAAAAAAAAAATAGATCCATGCATATTTTTGGCTGAGCCTCTTTGTTGTACACTTGAAAGTAAACATTGTTAATCAACTATACTCCAATGTTAAGAAAACAAAGCAAAATAAACAAAAACTACTCACATCTGGGTACATTTAGAGGTTAGATAAACTGTTTTTATTTTTTTTTCATGTACACTAATGAGAAAATGTATTAAATGCTTTATAGATTATAACATTTAAAAGTTCAGCAAAGCTCTAAACATTTATAATTTTTAATACTTACAACCTTTTAGTTTTGAAACTTAAAAATCATTTGAAGAATCAGTAAGTAAACACTCTGAAAAAGGAAGAAAACAGTATCAAGATTCAATTACAGATATTCACAGATTTTGTTCTTTTGCCTTCAAGAGCCAGCAAATAATAATTTCTCATAAATAAGATCATACCTTTAAATGTCTTTGGTCCTATTCATTTCTTCACACCATATATATATATATATATATATATATATATATACCTACCCACACATATCACTTAAACCTTCTTCTAATCTGTCTTAACTAGAAGATAACCGAATGAACAGACTGCTTGAAATAAAGACACAGGAGAAGTGCCACAACTAAGTTAACACAATAAGAAGGAATCCAAGAAACTAGATGAACAGCATCTCCTCCTGCCACTACCATTATCCAATGAAAGATCATGAACACTTGAACTAGAGGAGCAGCGGGAGTGTGGGAGAGAATCCACAGGCCAGGCAACTGATTGCATTTGAGGGAACAAGGAGAAGGACAGAATGCAAGAAAAGATCCAGGTGGTGTTTGTTTGTAGAAGAAAAATTGCTGGGAAAAGGAGAATATGCTAGCTTAATTGGCTCAACATCACTTATGCTGCTGCTACTGCTGCTGCTAAGTTGCTTCAGTCGTGTCCGACTCTGTGTGACCCCATAGACAGCAGCCCACCAGGCTCCCCCGTCCCTGGGATTCTCCAGGCAAGAATACTGGAGTGGGTTGCCATTTCTTTCTCCAATGCATGAAAGTGAAAAGTGAAAGTGAAGTTGCTCAATCGTGTCCGACTCTTCGTGACCCAATGGACTGTAGCCTACCAGGCTCCTCCGACCATGGGATTTTCCAGGCAAGAGTACTGGAGTTGGGGTGCCATCGCCTTCTCCAGCATCACTTATGCTGCTGCTGCTGCTGCCAAGTTGCTTCAGTTGTATCCGACTCTGTGTGACCCCATAGATGGCGGCCCACCAGGCTCCCCCATCCCTGGGATTCTCCAGGCAAGAACACTGGAGTGGGTTGCCATTTCCTTCTCCAAGGCATGAAAGTGAAAAGTGAAAGTGAAGGCACTCAGTCATGTCTGACTCTTTGCGACCCCATGGACTGCAGCCCACCAGGCTCCTCCATCCATGGGATTTTCCAGGCAAGAGTACTGGAGTGGGGTGCCATTGCCTTCTTTGTTAAGAAAAAGTATCTTGTTTAGATGTGTATTTATCAATTCTTTATTATGGCATTGCTTATTTGTTGTTAATTTTTGTTAACATCACTTAAAATTAACAACAAATTAGCAATGCCATAATAAAGAATTGATAAATACACATCTAAACAAGATAATTTTTCTTAACAAACTAACAAGTTGGTTAACGCCCGTTATTGGTGAGCATGTGGTGAACTCCCTCTCACACTGTTGAAGGGAAGGTAAATGACAGAACCTTTTAAGAGGAAAATTTTCAAAATTAAAAATATAAATACTTTTTCGCCCAGCAATTCTAATTCTAGGAATTGTTGATAATAATATGCTCCAAAACCAACCAACCAAGATAAATGCATACTAATGTTCATGATCAGTTATTCATAACAGTAAATAACTAAAAACAACTTTACATATTCATTCAGTGAGAATTATTTAAAGCCATTATGATATACCTTATCAATGGACTCTTGCTAAGTTGCTAAGTCATGTCAGTCATGTCCGACTCTGTGCGATCCCATAGATGGCAGCCCACCAGGCTCCCCCGTCCCTGGGATTCTCCAGGCAAGAACACTGGAGTGGGTTGCCATTTCCTTCTCCAATGGATGAAAGTGAAAAGTGAAAGTGAAGTCGCTCAGTCGTGTCCGACTCTTAGTGACCCCATGGACTGCAGCCTACCAGGCTCCTCCGACCATGGGAGTTTCCAGGCAAGAGTACTGGAGTGGGCAATGGACTCTTAGGCAGATGTTTAACAGAACATAGGAAGATTGGATTAAGTTAAGGGGGAAAAAAAGCAAGGCTCCTATTTTTATGTATTACCATTTGTGTGAATTTTTGAAAGTCCTCATGTACACACGTATGTACACACAGATATTGTTCTGGTATTGTCATGAATATTTTTCTGGTAGACAACGTGAGAAACTCAACAATGGCTATCCTGGAGGAAGACAATATGGTGGAGGAGCAGGAGGAAGGGGAGTAGTCCTCTCTCCATGGATGCATCAGGAATACATCTTCAGATGCAGGGGATCTCACAGAGCACCAGCTGAGAGTAGGCAGGAGTCCCTGACCACCCAAAAGGAATATACAGATCCACACAAAACTCGGTCTTCCCTGTTGATGCGGAAGCATGAGATGACATGGGACTTGCTCCATAACACATGTGTACAACCTGGAAGTTTTGGGGAATTTTCCCTGTGTTGGGTAATCCTTCGACCCTTGAGAGAAGCGGCAGATAAATGCTCTTTCCTTCTGTCTGGAAGGCCAATCCTGAGATATAAATGTGTCTGTAACCTCTTGTGGAGAAGGCAATGGTACCCCACTCTAGTACTCTTGCCTGGAAAAATCCCATGGATGGAGGAGCCTGGTAGGCTGCAGTCCATGGGGTCGCTAAGAGTCAGATACGACTGAGCAACTTCACTTTCACTTTTCACTTTCATGCATCGAAGAAGGAAATGGCAACCCACTCCAGTATTCTTGCCTGGAGAATCCCACGGACGGGGGAGCCTGGTGGGCTGCCGTCTATGGGGTCGCACAGAGTTGGACACGACTGAAGCGACTTAGCAGCAGCAGCAGCAGTAACCTCTTGGTGGGTCAAGTTTACGAAAAAGTCAAGCAATCAGTGATGCTTGATACCAAGCAAAAGTCAGCTTGATAATTGACGCTTCCTCCATTGCTGTTTCACTCTCATTTTCCCTCACTCCTGCTTCTCCTCGGTTATGTTTTCTAATATAATGGTAGCACATAGCCTTTGCTTTCTGGGGGTTAAAGATAAGAGGGTTTACAGTTATGAAACCTTGACCTATTATATTCATCTTCCCAACACCAGAAGAATTTGTTGAAAGATGAAGCCAACATAGGTGGGTGAGGATATACTAATCACAAAGAAAAGGAGCTGGGCTCACTGGATTATGTCAATGCTTGACAATTCCAGACTCCAGTTTCATGAAACAATACAATTTCTTACTGTCTAAGTCAAGTAAGTAATTGTATATGCTGTCAATTTCAACTGAAAGTATACTACCTATGTCTTGTTTAATATTTCAATCATTATTTGTGATTTCTTCCATTACTTTTAATTCCATTTAATTCCACAATGGGAAATAATTGTGGGATTAAACAAATATCTACCTTTTTTTCTTGGCTTCAAAAAAAAAAGCAATGTCTTTCTATAAGAAGAGGCCAGGGAAGGATACTTTCAATAACGGTTTTATTTTGTGTGTGCCAGTAATATATATTTAAGAATATAATTCTTACAAACAGAGCATTTATTTAAGAAGTCTTTAAACTATGGTTGTATCTTTAATAATTTCTAGGGATCAACCACCCTTCCTGAAAAGACTCCCTTGACGTGTTTAACAATCTGCAAACAACTCAATTAAGATAAACTGTTTTTAGATATACACATGCCCTTTAGTTCTTAATGTAGTTTATTATTAAGAGACTGAAAGTCTTTTAAGACATGAAATACAGGTTTCTTAAATTTTTTTTCCAGTAAATATTATACTTGATACAGTTGGTATGTGAAAGATACAGTGTGTATATTCAGATGAGATGCTCTCAGAATGAGCCTGTGCGTGTTACCAGGGTCCTCTTCTTACCTTCCAGTTTTACGGGAGCCCTATACAGTCCGTGTGGAGGACCAGAAAACCATGAGAGGCAATGTCGCGGTCTTCAAGTGCATTATCCCCTCCTCGGTGGAGGCCTACATCACCGTGGTCTCATGGGAGAAAGACACCGTGTCACTCATCTCAGGTAGGGCGTGGGCTTCCTCGGGGCAGGCGGGGCACCAGGCTCTCCTGCGCACAGCTCGGTCTGGATAACAAATCGGGTCTCCATCTATTCGTGCACTGTAATGAAGAATTTGTATGCTTCAAGTTGACGCTGCTTTAGATTAAACGTGATATCGGTGTTTTCTTTTGGTTTATATGGCTGGATTCATAGTCTCCAGTGAATTGACTGATGGATAGAAATTTGTTCCTTGCATTATGTGTATAGTCATTGAGTTACTTTTGGTTTCCAAGTTACCAAGGAAACATTTTGGTTTTATTTCTGGGCCTGGGAATAGAAATATAGGATTGTTGTTATCTGTGAGAAACCTCAGAACTGATATTCTTATATTCTCTGTAATCTGGAAAATGGAAATACTGATTTTATGCTATTCTCAGCCTATCAAATGTCTTCAGTGTCATGTGATATCTCAGGCCTCGTAAAGATTTTTTTTGAGATATGTAGTCAGTGGCTGAAATACATACATACAGATAGGTAGATAGATAGATATGTATATAAATAGCTTACTGGTTTACTTTTGGTATCTAGAAAAGATACCACTGAAATCTAGCTTCTAAGACATTGTTGTTCTTCTTTTCTCATGGTTTTTAAGGTGAGTTCTTGCTCCTTGCAACTTAATTGGAAAGCCATGCAGAACTTGGCTCCGTTTTCCTGTGTTGCACATCTTTGGATAATGCCTATTAGATGCTTTTGGAAAATCGTCGTGATGAGCATTGAATGTGGCTCAATGGGTTATAAATGATTGGTTTTCTTTACATGTCCTTGTGCACACGTGCGTGAGTGAGTGCATGCCCACACACACATTCTAATGTCACTACTGAATACTACCAACTTTGTGTCAGTTTACAGAGATATGAAACTGGAGCTAAACTCCCATGGTGAAAGAGCATTTGTATTACTTGTCTTATTGATTTGCTAGATTGTATAGGTTACTATTACAACAAGGACCATTAAAAAATCATTAAACTAGTACAAACTCCAAATCAAAAATTAAAAATCAGACGGCCATGTCTGAATTTAATGGGGCATGTGCCTGAAAGGAGAGAACTGGAAATCTGGGTGAGAAATAGAAATACCTACCAGGAGGTTATGTATCTATATCTATGCTCAGTCACTAAGTCATGTCCAAATCTTTGCAACCCCATGGACTACAGCCCGCCAGGCTCCTCTGTCCATTTAATTTTCCAAGCAAGCATACTAGAATGGGTTGCCATTTCCTCCTCAAATCTGTGTCTCTATCTATGTCTATGTAAATATCTATATCTATTCGTGTATTTCCCAGATACCTTTAATTAATGGTATGCTTTCATTCATGTTTCACCTTTTTGTAATCTATGTGAAGAGACTTCTTTCTTCTGCCAACATGTGCCTAATGAAACTAAAATGAGAGGAGTTTTATATGTGGTGAGGGAGGGGATGCTGACATGCATATAACTCCCAGTGCAGTGAGGGCAGGGGTGGGTCAGAGGGGGCTGGTGGGGCTGCCTTGAGACAGCTCAGAGCTGAGAGCAATCAGGAGAGGGTGAAGCAGCTGTGCAGGTGAGCCCTGTCCATCCACCATGGTGATGTTTGGGAGCCACTGCTCAGCCCCATGGGGCCAAAGTACCCCTAGGGGAAGCAGAGTAGCAAAGGTCTGCTGTTAACAGGTGAGTCTTGGGGCTCAAGGCTGGGGCTCTTGGGAAATCTTGGCCAATTTAAATGGGTATCTATTGTCCAGGCATTTCTTTCCAATGAAAAAGAAATTTAAGATGGGCATATTCCTATAAAAATAAACAAAATGGCTTCTATTGGCACAACATACTAATATTGCCCTTCATCTTGGGTAAATAAGGCTGAAAGAATAAGGCTGGGTTACATCCTTTTAGGGGTGAGTATACCAGCCAAGGTCTATCAGCATTTCCATGGGAGCGGCATGGTGTCATTGGCCATTCCTACCATGGTGTCACTCCTGGAAGGGGGCTTGGAAACCTGCCGGCTCCCGGCAACCCACTCCAGTATTCTTGCCTGAAGAATCCCATGGACAGAGGAGCCTGGTGTGCTATGGTCCATGGGGTTGCAAAGAGTTGAACACGATGGAAGCGACTTAGCACATGCACACGTACCATGGTGTCACTAGCTTCATGCACGTTAGGTCATGCACCGATTTCTTCCCAGGGCAGGTCTGAGGTGGCCCAAATGTGGACTCAGGGATCAAGTTGCACCTTTTTGTTGTGTGAGTTCATTATATCACTGATGTTAAGAATGTAAATGAGTTCATTTATATTTTGATCCGTCTTTGGAAGGAGTTCAATTATAGGCTGAATGTTTGCATCCTGCCCCCCACTCCAAATTTATGTTGAAGTCCTCACCTGCTGAGATGGTGTTGGGAGGGGAGGCCTTTGGAAAGTGATTACGGTTAGATGAGGTCCTGAGGGATTGGGTCCCCCCATGATGGGATTAATGACCTTGTAAGAGGAGAATGGAACTCTTTTGCAACACGTGAACACAGGGTGTGAATGTGGCTGTCTGCAGCCCAGAAACCGAGAAGGCCATCACCACCCCCCAACCATGCCAGCACTCTGATCTCCAATTTCCCGTGTCCAGAACTGTCAAGAGTAAATGTCTGTTTTTGACATTTTGTGTATTTTGTTATAGCAGCAGAGCTGAGACAGGTGGCAAGAAGGAATCTCAATCTCCCCAGGGGAGGAAGGGCGCCTTGTATCCAGTGCTGTTTTATCCTCTGCTCTGTGGTCTACCTGGGCTCCTCACCTGAGCCACAGGACACCCCGTGGTTGACCTTGACCCTCAGACTCTGGCACAGTGGAAGATGAAAGTGACAGCGTTAGTCACTCATTCGTGTCCGACACTGTGGACTGTAACCCACCAGGTTCCTCTGTCCATAGGATTCTCCAGGCAAGAATACTGGCTGCAGCCGGTTGCCATGCCCTTCTCCAGGGGATCTTCCTGACCCAGGGTTGGAACCCGGGTCTCCCGCATTGCAGGTAGATTCTTTACCATCTGAGCCACCAGAGAAGACCCCAAAAGCATGCACCCAACATGAGGCTCGAACCCAGGACCCTGATGAGAGAAGCAATTGTGTGAAGAGAAAACATCTCAGCCACATAACTTGCATGTAGTGTCCTCTTTTAATATGATGGTTCTTGTCTTACTGCCTTTCTGAAATAAGCCAGGAAAAGCAAGCCTGATGAGGTCTGAAGGCATTTTTAAAGCACCCTTATCACTTTCATCCTCTAAGCAAAAATGAGAGCCTTTGACTATCAGATATGAATGTAGCCCAATAAAAATGTAGTACTCTGAGGAGGGATGGGCTTCAGGGGGTATTGTTGATATGAAGATGGATATGTAGGATCCCGCTGGAGAAGGACAATATCCATAACTCTGGGTCCAGGTTTCACTCAATAGCCTGTTGTGAATTTCTTCCTGGCTAGGGAGGCTGGCAGTCAGAGAGCCCAGCACTCCACGTCTGTTTCCTCTGATAAAATTCTGAAAATCTCACTGGAGGTTTAGTCACATTAACATCAAAGACACAGCCCAAGGGTAACCGGATTTGGAAAATTGAAAAAGCAAACATGTTACCATTCCCCCATTCCTGGAGAATTTGCCTCCCTCTTTCACACTGGCCCGATATTTCCCATCTAAACACCTCTGTTAGTGATGGCTCAAGGAGAATTTCATCTCTGAGGATCAATGAGTTTAAGTCCAAGGATGATTATCTTCTTCCTGTATTTAGAGTAAAAGTGAACAATTTTCTGCCCAGATTAAATATCAAAGGACGTCAGTCCAGCACTTCACATGAAAAACGTGTGTTGTGGGTTTTGGCTGCTGTCTTTGGGTCTGGTCGTCACAGATAAGCCAGGGTTGTGCTTTAAGGAGCATCCCCCGCCTGAGTTTCCCCCCAGCCTCCCCACTGAGATGGCCTCGGCTTGTAGGAAGCTCAGGGGAGAGATTACTGTTCCATGTGGCAGGTGAGAGCTGTAGCCCCTATATGGGCAAACATTACAAGAACATATACCTTTGAATCATTTTGCCTGGGGAAGCACGAAATGTTTCACAAAAGAAGTGATCATTTAAGACAGTCTTTGCATTTTAGTATGCAGAAAATAATTACATTGTATATATGAAGCCTGAAGGTTGTCTTAAGAACATTTCAGCAAACCTAAAACTAAAAGCAGATTTGATGTGATCTATTTTCATTTGGACTTTGTTTTAGGCTTCCCTCCTGGCTCAGCTGGTAAAGAATCTGCCTGCAATGCAGGAGACCTGGGTTTGATCCCTGGGTTGGGAAGATCCCCTGGAGAAGGCAAAGACTACCCACTCCAGTATCCTAGCCTGGAGAATTCCATGGACCGTTTAGTCCACTGGGTCCCAAAGAGTCGGACACGACTGAGTGACTTTCACTTTTTTTTAGATGGAGAGAGGCACACAGCTGTTGGCGGCAGGAATAGTGATGCTGCAGTGGGTGGTATGTTTGCCTGCTGTGTTCTGTTCCTGTCACACAGAGCTCTGCGAGCCTGTGGTCCCTCTTTCTAAGGCACTTACATTTTAATTTGACTTCTAGTCACCGGACATTTTCAAGGCATTTTCTTAGATAGCTGCTCATGTTGCCATGGTGATGAGACCCAGTTCTGCCCTCAAGGTGCTTATGAGCAAAAGGAATCAGATCAACATGAAAGTGATATAAGGAGCAGACCTATAGTCATTTGAAAGCTTCGTCTTTGACTTTTAAGGTACCAGAGAGTTGCACAATTAAGAAACATTTAACACTCATTAAAAGTAAATTTATACGGCCAAATGGAAATTGTAAGAGAAATATCTTTTTATCTATCTATCCACCCATCCATCCATCTACCTATCTATTATCTATATTGATATTCAGCAAATGGGAGCCTTATTTCAAACATTGGAAATTATTCTTAGCACAAGAAGTATGCAGCAAACTGGAATTGAAAGGGTGGCTGTTTTGTTCAGTCACTAAGTTGTGTCTGACTCTTCGACTCCATGGACTACAGCATGCCAGACTTCCCTGTCTTTCACTATTTCCCAGAGTTTGCTCAGATTCGGGTCCATTGAGTAGGTGATGCTCTCTAACCATCTCATCCTCTGCCATTCCCTTCTCTCTTTACCTTCAATCTTTCCCAGCATTAAGGTCTTTTCAAATGAATTGGTGCTTTACATCAGGTGGCCAACGTATTGGAGCTTCAGCTTCACCATCAGTCCTTCCAGTGAATATTTAGGAATATTCAAAGAGTGGGGATATGTAATATTTTCACTGTGCTGTATTTTGGGGATCGGGCTAACTGAAAAATATATTCCACATGGAAGGACCAGAAGGGAGGGTCCTGTTCTCTTTCTTTTTTAAAAGCCATTAATTGATTATAATTTTGCCTTTTAAGTCTGTTGCTCACTAAATTAGTTTTTGCATGGTATTCTACTGCCACCTGAAAGTAATTAAAACTCAGGTTGTTTACAGATCTGTAGAAAGCTTGCATAACAGTGAGGCTGGAGGTCGTACTGATGATGGACACAAGCCTGGCTTTCCAAAAATGGCCCAGTAATGTGACCCCAAAAGACCCAGAGTAAACAGAGAGCCTTCTGATAGTCTTCATGAAGAAGACAAATCCCCACATTCAAAATTAGAAACTGCACCTTGTAGATCGTAGCCTGAAACAAATAAAAAATATGTTTCTGACTTCTGAACCACTGAGACAGAGAGAGTGACTCATGGCGATAGGCATGTTAACATAATATTTAAACAAACAAAAACAGAAACAAGAAAGTTTGGTACCAAATTTAGCCCAGAGCATCTGTGGAGTGTGTGTGTGTGTGTGTGTGTGTGTGTGTGTGTAAGACCCCTGGTCTGCTATGATGGCATGAGTCATTAGGTCAGCCAACAGTACCCCTTGCTTTCCTACTCTGGGTGTTGCCTGGAGAATGTGGCTTCCAATCGCAACTCTGACACAGATTCTCTGGGCAACACAGGGCAACTTTCTTCTGCTGCAGCTTCCTCATGGGATAAAGGTTGATTTCACTGGTTCCCCTTACAATACAATAGCAGAATACTAAAATTGCAAATTAAATAATCTCCTTCTGAGCCAACTACTGTCCAAGTTATTTTTCTTCATCTTAGATTTAATCTCATAGAATTTTAATTTGATGTGTGTGTCAAGGGTTCAGTTATTCACTGGGAAGACTCCCAAGACCCTGCAGCCAGGCCTTCTGTGCTCACTGCTGAGGTTTTTCCCACCGTGAAAGTGTGCGGAGCACAATCAGCACAGGGAAAAGGCACCCGGGGAGAAATCGGAAGGAAACCAGGTGTGAGCTTCCAAGAGTTCGTTCTCCCTGGAGTCACAGGGAATGCACTTGTTCCCCCAGCAAACAGCAGTGATGGATATGAAATGCTGTCTATCGGGAAGCTCATTAAAGACTTGCTACCCACAGTTTTTACTGGGGGGCTCGTCACATAGGCATGTGCCTGGCATGTCCCCAGATTCTAGACTCCTAGGAGGAAAGCAGGTGTTCAGCATAAGCAGTATTTTTACATTTTAGGCACAGTGAGCCACTCTTATCCACTGTGGGACTAGTAACCCTTCTGGAATTCTCCAAGGGTAGCAGCCTCAGACCAACTGTGTTAACTCTTCTCTGTACAATGCAGCTTCTTCAATGATGGTGCCTTGCCATTTTCTCTCATTTTCTCACTCATTCAACCATCACTTTTCAAATATGCCCAGTACCAAAGGCTGGAAAAAACCACATGAATAAGACATACTTTGAGGACTTTATCACCTCCTACCCATATTTCACAGCCTATAGATAGATCTCACCCAAAATTCTTTAATATCTCCAAGCACATTGACCCAGATTCTTTCCTGGCTCCACTTGAATGTCAATATAGTTTCATTTTATGTTCAGCTATTAGCGATCGCCTGCCTGTTCTCCTATCTGTTATTTTGGTTGTTCCTAGACTTGAGAAACAGATGGTAAACCTAGTCATTCAGATGTCATTTGGACCCAAGTGCATTTTCTGGTCTCTTGCTCATTTGTGAAGTTTCATTTTAGCAAAATTGAAGATACTAACAGGATCATTCATGAAATATTATCAGGCAGTGATGACAATAAATAATACTCTTGATATTATCCCTGCTAAGTCACTTCAGTCGTGTCTGACACTGTACGACCCCATAGACGGCAGCCCACCAGGCTCCCCCGTCCCTGGGATTCTCCAGGCAAGAACACTGGAGTGGGTTGCCATTTCCTTCTCCAATGCATGAAAGTGAAAAGTGAAAGTGAAGTCGCTCAGTCGTGTCCGGCTCTTAGCGACCCCATGGACTGCAGCCTACCAGGCTCCTCCGACCATGGGATTTTCCAGGCAAGAGTACTGGAGTGGGGTGCCATTGCCTTCTCCGGATATTATCACTATCATCAAGTAAAATCAGATGTCATGAATTGAAATTTGTTTGGGCAATGTGCCATAATATAAGAAAGCAGGATTCAAGATTTCCAAACATAGTTTTTGACTCAGAATAAGAAAAGTAAAAGTGAGGTCACTTCAGTCATGTCCAACTCTTTGCGACCCCATGGACTGTAGCCTGTCCATGGGATTTTCCAGGCAACAGTACTGGAGTGGGTTGCCATTTCCTTCTCCAGGGGATCTTCCTGACCTAGGGATCGAACCTAATTCTCCCACATTGCAGGCAGATTCTTTACTGTCTGAGCCACCAGGAAATTCCTTCAGAATAAGAGGTCAGTGTGAAATCAAGACCGAGACCTGAGATGAACGTGAATAATGCTGGGTTCTTAATGCTGCGTCCTCTTATGTACTGGGCAAGTCCAAGTGGAAGAAGGTCCCTCACTAGGTATGTTTGTGGCAGGAGCTCCAAGCAGAGGCACCATGCTTGTCTGCCCTTTCTGGTTTAACTTCCGGGCAGATGGATCAGGACAGTAAAACTTCCAGCATCCCAGACTTCTTCCCTTCTCAGCATCCCCATCAGCAGCAGAACCCCCCAGTTCAGATAGTTGCATCATGGTCTTCTCCCTCCCCCAGCCTGCTGAGCCTGGCTGACCATTCACAGCAATTAATTTTAACTACCCTTCACTGTCTCTCCAGATCTTTGGATATTTCTGTCAATCTTTTCCGTGTTGTTGAAAGGGGCTTCTGAGCCTTTCCTAGTTCTTAGGCTGCCCACTCCCAGCCCCTTGTGGACCTACTTGCTAATGTTCAAAAAATAGTATCTTTTACTACATTGTGTCTGAAACCAGCTCTCTCCAGTGACCTCTCCTAACTCAAACATTGGATTCATCATGGTTGTTTTTTTTTTTTTTTTTTTTCCTGTTTGTTTCCAGTCTACTCCCCGACCAGTGCTGTGGTCATGACCCCCCTGACTTTTCTAGGCCTGTTTCCATCTGTTTTCTCCACTGTGGCCTCTGCTATCACCTCTTCAGTGATTACTGCATGTCTTATGACACAGGTGCTCAGCTCCCCCAATTTTAAAGAACACTTTCCTTTGCCAGCTTCTATACCATAATGAAGGATAGGGAAATCCTATCTACAGTGTACTACAGTCCACGGGGTCCCAAAGTGTTGGACACAAGCTAGCTACTGAACAACAACAACAATGCTTTCATTCATTCATTTTCCCTGGAAAATTTGTTAAAAGAATAGTCTATACTCATCATTATTCCTAATCTATAGTGATTTGGTCTATGCCCCTTACATTCTACTGAAGCTTACCTTGTCAAGGTTCCTCAAGGCTTCCTAATATGCGTCTCTTGGTGCACATTCTGTCTGACATCCTCCTCCACTGGCCACCCCTCTACACAGCCATGGGGGACTTTCTCCTGTCTGTTTCTTCACTTTCTCTTTCCTTGAGTTCACATCTTTTCTTCCCTGCTCAGAAATGTGAATAGACTCCTAAACTCAGTCCTCACCACCTCCCTTTCTCAATCTTCACTTTCTCCATTTTTCATTTTATCCCTTTGCCAGACTTCATCCATCACTTCTGCAGATTCTAACTTTGGATCTGTCTTCTCTCCTGGGATTGATCAATTCCAATCTCTGCCTGCTCCCTTCCTGCCACTTCCAGCAGAAAATAACTAATGTAGAACTAAACTTTCCCCCCAACCATGAGTGAAATTGCCTTTACATTACTCTTTTATTTTGATAATAACTATTAGTTTCCAAACAGTCACTGCCTTGGTGGCTTAAAATAACAGGAATTAGCTCTGTCACAGTTTAGGCAGCCAGAAGTCCAAGGTCAAGGTGTCAGGAAGTCCATGCTCTCTGATAAATCTAGGGGAGCGGTTGTTCCATGGATCTCTCCCAGGTTTGGTGCTTCCTGCTGTCCTTGGTGTTCCTTAGCTGTGGACACACACGCCAGTCTCTCTCTCTATCGTCACTTGGCTGTCTTCCTACGTGTGCGACTCTGTGTGTCTTCTCTGTTTATAAGGACACCAGTTATGTTGAATTAAGGGCCCACCTACTCCAGTATGACTGCTTTTTGAAAAATTCCATCTGCAAAGACCCTATTTCCAAATAAGGTTTCATTCTGAGCTCCCAGGAAGGGCATGAATTTGGGGAGAACAGTGTTCGACCCCAAACATTAACAAATCCTTTTAGTTTTTTTGACTCTCTCTTTCCTATTTTACATCTTTCTATTTCCTGCTTGATCCATAATAGACAACTGATAAATACTTATTGAAGAGGATCCTTAAACACATTTTTTTTAAAAAAGAAGGAAACAAAAATCAGAAAGCCTCAGCAGTATGGCAAGATGCGCCAGCACCCAGCAGTTCCTGGGCTGCCCCCAGCCCCGCCCCAGCCGAGTCAGAACGCCAGCTGGCAGCTGCCCACTTCCCCCCAGCTGCCTCTCCTTCAGCTTTGAGGAGTTCACACTCACAATCACGCTGGGCTGGGGGCCAGGATGAGACAGAATCAAAGTGGTCCTGGGCCAAGACACCAGGCCTTGAGGGAAACTGCTTGACTTGCATTTTCAGATCATGCTATGGACAGAATTGTGCCCCTCACACCCAAATGCAAAAGTTCTAATCCCCATGTGTCTGTATCTGGAAATGGGGTCTATAGATGGTAAGTAAGGTTGGATGAGGTGGTAAGCTTTGAGCCCTAATCCCTTAGGACTGTGGCTGTGTAAGAGAAGAGACCTATGAGTCCACGGTGAGAAAGCAAAAGATCTCACCAGACCCTGATCTTGCTGGGACCCTAGTCTTGGACTTCCAGCCTCCAGAATTATGAGAAATAGACATGTGCTGGTTAAGCCACTGAGTCTGTGGTGTTCTGTTAGGGCAGCCCAAGCCAACACAGATAATATACATATAAACTCAGTTTCTGAATTTAATTCTGCAATTCTTGAGCTCCACGTGTTACTGTACTCCCATACTCAACTTTTTGGGTTGTGTGATACTGCATAGGGCTTCCCCTTTGGCTCAGTGGTAAAAAATCTGCCTGCCAGGGCAGGAGACACAGACATGGGTTCGATTCCTGGGTGGGGAAGATTCCCTGTAATAGGAAATGGCAACCCACTTCAGTATTCTTGCCTGAGAATTCCATGGACAGAGGAGCCTGGCAGTCTACAGTCTATGGGCTTGCAGTGAGTTGGACACGAGTGAGCATTCTTAGGATACTATATAACACGTATGTGATACCATATTACACATATGAAGCAATCTGATGATTCAGTGAGCACTCCTATTTTCAATGAATGATACAATTTTCATGTGCAGTGGATTATTTGACATCTCAGAGTCCCATGTTTCCCTTCTCTAAAAGAAATTGAGTCCTTTATTAATAGAAAAATGAAGAATACAATGTCCCCTTATCCATAGGGGATACTATCCAAGACCTCCAGTGGATGCCTGAAACTGTGGAGCGTACCAAGCCCTATATATGCTGTATTTTTCCTATTCATAGCTACTTTTTATACAGTTTAACTGATAAATTGGCACAGTAAGAGAATATCTGAATTGCCAGTATCACTATTCTTGCTTTGGGGCCTTTATTAAGCAAAATAACGTTTATTAGAACCAAGAGGGTTCCTAAGTGACAGAGCAGTGTGTAGCTTACTCCATGTGGGTATGCCAGACAAAGGGGTGAGTCACATCCCATATGGGATGGAGCAGGTGGGCAGAATTTCACCATGCTACTGAGAACAGTGCACAATTGAAAAGTTATGAATTATTTATTTCTGAAATTTTCCACTTAATGTTTTTGGACTGCAGTTGATAGCCGGTGTCTGAAACCTTAGAAAGCCAAACCGTGGATAAGTGGGGTTGATTCTAAACCTCTCAAATGACTAGCGGTCTGAAAACTTACATGCAATACAATCTTTCTTCTGTAAATACCCCAAGTTCCAAAGTCAGTTCCAAGGTAACTGTGGTTTCATTGGATGAACTCAGTAGTGAAACATCTACAACTAAGCCGTATTTGGACAGTTGCATTGACTGTGCTGTGTCCATGTGTCGAGAAGTAGAAAGAATATTCACAAAATATTTCAGGCTGTTTAGTTTCTGGAATACTGTGAGGATGCCTAGTATTGCCCATTCAGAACTGGGCTGTATAAAGATGGTAGTGCAGTTGGTAAAGAATCTGCCTACCATTGCGGGAGATGTGGGTTCGATCTCTGGGTCAGGAAGATCCCCTGGAGTAAGAAATGACAGTAATCTTGCCTGGGAAATCCCAGGGACAGAGGAACCTGGTGGGCTAGAGAGTCAGACAGGACTGAGCAACTGAGCGTGTGCACGCGCACGCGCACACACACACACGCACACATTGAAAATCCTCAGGATGCATTGCTATGCAGGAAGCCATAGCTATGATGTTCTTTTCAGAGAAGCTGATAAGCATACACAGTACATAAGGAAATATGAACTTCCTAACATCTCCAAATAGGGCCACGTGTTCTTCCAGAGAAAGCTTCAGGCTTCTGTTCACCTTCCATTTTGCAGTCCGAGTGAGGGCTTGAGTTTAAACTCGGAGAGACCAGGTTTTGAGTCACAATTTCACAGCTGTGAGAGCTTCATTAATTAATTGCCTCTCTGTGGAATTGAACATAGTGTTTTTATAAAGACTGGAAATGCCAGGAAGGGTGTTCCATGAATTATACATTTTTAGCCAGTTCTTGCTCTCTGGTTGTATACTCAGCTCTCTCATCGGAGGTTGCAAGGATGGAGTCTGAAGCCATCAGCCATGTTCAGGTTCCAGATCCACCCTGGACCAAGCTGTGACCTTGGGTTTATCACACAGTCTTTCTATGTCAAGTTCCTCAATCATAACATGGGAACAACAATAAAATGTTGTAACATTGCAATGATTTAATACATGTAACGTGCTTAGAGCAGTGGCTGACATAAAATTTGGCATTATTACTGTTGTCATTATTATCTCTTGTCTATCTAAACTGTTCCTGCTGCAGAAACTGGGTGGTCCGAACCCATGCCATAGTCCAAAGCAAATAAGACATTCCTTACATGGAGCTTGTTAGGGATGAGAACAGAAGTAATTCTATTTAAGAAGAGTTGTTAAAATACAAGGCATCCTGAAGAAAAAGAAAAGTGAAAATGTTAGCTGCTCAGTTGTTAAAATACAAGGCATCCTGAAGAAAAAGAAAAGTGAAAATGTTAGCTGCTCAGTGAACTGTAGCCCTCCAGGCTCCTCTCTCTGTGGGGTTTCCCAGGCAAGAATACTGGAGTGGGGTGTCATTCCCTTCCCAACCCACGGATCAAATCCAGATCGCCTGCATTGCAGGTAGATTCTTCACCATCTGAGCCACCAGGGAATTCTGAAGAAGTTGTGGGTAAATTACCTGAAATCTTCCAAATTCAAAGCATTAGAGTGCTACTGAGTAGTCACATTGGATTTTATCAAAATAAACAACTCTTTATTAAATGTTTTCTTAAACAGAAATTTGATGACATAAAATGAGCAACAAACTAGAATGAAATGATCCTATTTTTTGCCTTAACTGTCATAGATAAATCAGAATATATGCTTATAGGAAGGGTTTGGACTTAGATTAAAACATTTGGGTTATTAAGTAGCTAACAGTGTAACTCAGGTTCTATCTGATGACTTCACAACAACCTCATAGGTCAGTATTCTCATCAGCCCCCTTTACAGGTGAAGAAACCGAGGCACAAAGATTTCAGTAATCTGTGCAAGATCCTATCTTGCAATTCTCTCTCTCTAAAAGATAGAGGTTTTGCATTAAAAGAAACCTTCTTTCAGTCCATAGTCCATAAATGCATAATAGTCAACTCAAGTTGTCAACTGCCTGACACACAACTTTAGCAGCCTTAACTTGAGAGCAGGAACTTGTGTAAGCAAGTAAAACATGTTCAGATACGGTATGATCCCAACCAGGCGTAGCTTTCTGGACATTTAATCTATTTAGAGCATTTTATTGCAGTTTGAGAACAATAAACCTAGTGTTCTTTGAAATAGTATTACACATCTAAAGAAAAATCAAAATAGGTAAAATCGACTAGGATAAACAATAATTTTCTTAATTTCAATTTTATTTAGAACTGGCCTGGGACTTCCTTGACGGTCCAGTGGTTAAGAACTGCACCTTCCAATATGGAGCTGTGGGCTTGATCCCTGGTGGGAGAGCTGAGATGCCACATGCCTCCTGGCCAAAAAAACAAAACATAAAAGCAGAAACAATATTGTAACAAACTCAATAAAGACTTTAAAATGGTCCACATCATAAAAAAGAAATCATTTGGGTCAGTTTTAATGAGGTGGATGAACCCAGAACCTATTATACAGAGTGAAGTAAGTCAGAAAGAGAAAGATAAACATCATATTATAATGAATATATATGGAATCTAGAAAAATGGTACTGAAGAATTTATTTACAGGGCAACAGTGGAGAAACAGACATAGAGAATAGACTTATGGACATGGGGAGAGGGGAGGAGAGGGTGAGATGTATCATGGAAACTTACATTATCGTATGTAAAATAGATAGCCAATGGGAATATGCTGTATGGCTCAGGAAACTCAAACAGGGGCTCTGTATCAACCTAGAGGGGTGGAATGGGAGGGAGATGGGAGGCAGGTTCAAAAAGGAGGGGATATATGTATACCTATGGCTGATTCATGTTGAGGTTTGACAGAAAACAACAAAATTCTGTAAAGCAATTATCCTTCAATAAATAAATAAATTAAAATAAATAAATAAATAGGCCCTTCCCATTGACTTCATGTGTGGTGTTACGATGCCTGATATATGTTGTTGTTGTTAGTCTCTAAGTCGTGTATGATACTTCAGGACCGAATGGACTGTAGCCCACCAGGCTCCTCTGTCCATGGGATTTCCCAGGCAAGAATAGTAGAGTGTGTAGCCATTTCCTTCTCCAGGGGATCTTCCCGACCCAGGGATCGAACATGCATCTTGTGCATCGGCCAAAAGATTCTTTGCCACCAGGGAAGCCTACCTGTTAAACAGTAGGGGTTTAAAAAATAAATAAATAAAATAAACAGTAGGGGTTAAATAAATATTTGTTGAATGAATGTCAGATGAGCAGCTTTTCCATCAAACTGGTGGTGCTATTCCCTTTTGAATTATTCTTAATGCTTTATGGAGATATCTTACTTTCCTATACATTATTTTCTTCTTCTGCTAAGGACAACCTTATATCAACCTCTTCACTCAAGGCAGAGTGTCTAGGCAGGCACATCACAGGTAACCCTGGAGTTCTCAGCTCACTTCCGCACATAGATATCCAAATTCCCAATATTTAGTAGTCCCAAAGCAAAAGCTGTCTCCTTTTATTTCCATGAAATGATTTTATTTTTGTAACAGCGTTACAATTTTATATTGCAGTATCTTCTGGAGAAGGGCATGGCAACCCACTCCAGTATTCTTGCCTGGAAAATCCCATGGACAGAGGAGCCTGGCAGGCTACAGTCCATAGGGTTGCAAAGAGCTGGACACGACTGAAGCGACTTCAGTCGTTTCTGTTAGCATGCATCTGTTAAAATATAGCACAGAAAAAATCAGTTATGTAAAGTTTAAAAATAAAATAAAATTAATTAAAAAAATGCTAACAATAAAAAAAAAACAAAAAAAAACAAACAAAAAAACCCCTTATTTCAAGATATTTAGAGGTGTTTTATAGCATTTGTTGATGCACTGGGTCCACAGCCAAGTCATTGTTCCTGAGACATCACCTGTTTTTTTGTTCATCTGAAGAGGGCACATGCACTGGTGTGCACAGAGTGTCAGGTCTTTATGACTGTTGTGTGGGGGTGTGCATGGGTGTGCCTGTTTCAAATAGGTATCCGTGTGCTCCACGAATTTATGATGCTGCCTCCAAAACTGTAGAATTTCTGACTGGAAGAGTTTCAGTATCTTTCTGACCTTGACAGTGGAGCCCTGGAAAGGTCACATGGTGAGCAGCAGGAAGAGTGGTCCTTAGCCAGGGGGCCCCCCACATGAGCTTGGACGAGGATGTGAATGCTGCCTGGACCATCCTTCCAGATTCATCACGGGATCAGGTTTCTCATCTGAAAATGATGTATTGGAAGAGGAAAGAGTCATCTGGGCAGCTAGTGGCAAAGAGGGCTCAAACCTGGGATTTTCGGTGGCTGTTTTGGCACAAGTGATTTTAAATTCCTTCATTGCTGTCATTTAAGCATTGCATAAGCATATGCATAAGATATTGCTTTTAAAGTTGCCATTTTTAAAAAATTGTATGACCCATTTAAAAAGGGCACAGATGAGATAGAGGCACGAAGAAATAACTTACTTAAAGTGAATAGATTTACCTTGTTGAAGAACAAGCAAAGACTAATGGGGCACTTTTAATTATTGATTTAAAAGAAATTCATTGAAAACTGTATAACTCAAAATGAATCATTTTGAAATGGACCTTTCAAGAATAGAAATTCTGAGTTTCTAAATTTTGTTTCAGTATCAAATATTTAAAATGCATTTTGCATTTTGGTGCAAATAGTATGTTGTATATCTGGGAATGTTTACTGGTGGTTTCAGAAAAGAAAAACCATATATATATATATATGTGTGTGTATATATATGTATTCTATTAAGGAATATACATGTATATTCCTTAATAGAAATGTCCTTAGATCAATGTTTCTTGACTTTTTTTTTTTTGGATCAGGGATGTGCTGAGGAGATAATGAAGACTATAGAACAGTGGATCCACAGGAAAACACATTAGCACCCAAACCTGTCTTAATTCCAGGCCTTTTCCCTTGCCTTCAACCTCACCACCCGTTTGCACCCTCTCAAGCCCATACTCCTCCCCGTGACCCAGATTAACTAGGCATTCATACCATCTGCAATAGAGATGTTAGGTAGCTTCTTTTTCTGTCTCTCTCCCCACCCCTCTGTTTTTGAATTCAGTTTTATACGGAAAACTGCAGCCTCCCTCTTTGTCTGATGTCTTATTTGTCCTTGCTCCTTTGGTTCCATCTGTTATGCATACATTTAACCCCTTCTGTGCCCTGTGCATTGTACCAGTAACTTTCACTGCAATTGTTCTTGTACCCAGAAAAGCAAGGGGTTTTTATAAGAAGCCTTCATCAAGTCATTTTCAAACTGCAGATGATATTAAGAGAGAAAGGCCATACTGAGTACCCTCCCTCCCTAATTAGATGGTGAAATTTTTAGTTCTTGGCACTGTTATCTGTTCAAATTGAAACCCTATCATTGAAAAAGCCAAACGAACTTGAAACTACGGAGGGCCATTTCCCAAAAGGGAAGGCAGCCAGACGCCAGCCCTCCGTGGGGAGCCAGAGCCCACGCCATCTACACGCACGTGACAGGATTCCACAGCTCCCATCTCTGAGTTAAGTCATTTGCTCGAAGGAGAAATTATCCTAGGATTCAGGATCTTTAAAAAATGGTCTGTATGACAGGTTACCCCATGAATAACCAGATGTTGAAGAAAAGTATATTTCAGGCTTCCCTCCTCCCCACGTGCTCAGTCGCGTCTGACTCTTTGTGATGCCATGGGCTGTAGCCCACCACGTTTCTCTGTCCATGGAATTTCCCAGGCAAGAATACTGGAGTGGGTTGCCATTTCCTCCTCCATATGACAAGTTACTCCATGAATAACCAAATATTGAAGAAAAGCATATTTCAGGCTTGTGGGTAATTTTTAAATGATTCACAGAGTTCATTCAGGGCTCATAAACTGTGCATTATTTTCTGTGAGTCTGTGTCCCAGTCATTCCCTCTTCTGTTGAATTCTACTCAATCTATTGTCATTAAATGAAAAGACATACGAATGTATGTTTCAATCACTTCCTCTTCTGCTGAATTCTAACCTTCCCATCACTCAGTGAGGAACATATAAGCATCCTGTTATGGTCAAGCAAGGCTTCAGTGATTCTGCGGTGAGAGGTTTTCATGGATCTCTGAGTCGGTTTCCGATGTGAGCCATAGAACCTCGGGTTTCGTTGAGGTCTGATGCACACTCGTCACTGGACTCCTTACATGATTTATTCATGTCTTGAACACGTGAATCCAGGTTTATTTCCCTGAATTGCTTGCTCTTGTTTACTGGGTTTGATTTGTTGAAAAAAAAAAAAAATGAATACATATACTCTGGCTTCTCTGCAAATTGTATAAATCTTTCACGTTTTACAAAAGACAAATATATATATGTTCCTCTCTTCCTTTATCAAAATTACCAAATGTTTATGAATACCTTTGACTTTCATTGAAATTTTTAAAAGTTGTAGATAGTAAGTTCATGCATCATTATTAATCTTCTAAAGAAAAATAATGAAGCTGAAAAACTTATTTCATGTATTTAAAATATACACTGATTGCACATTTATCACTAATCTCAAATCTTATTATCTATTTTCTGTACATGGGGAAAAATATATCCAAAGTTGCTTTTGTTTTAGGATCTTTTAATGAGATTAAGCTGGACTTCCCAGGTGGTTCAGTGGTAAAGAATCCACCTGCCAATGCAGGAGACATGGGAGATTTGATCCCTGGGTTTGATCCCTGGGTAAAGAAGATCCCTTGGAGGAGGAAATGGCCACTCACTCCAGTATTCTTGCCTGGAGAATGCCATGGACAGAGGGCTACAGTCCATGGAATTGCAAACAGTCAGATATGACTTAGCGACTAAACATGAGCACAAGCACACCACGAGGATTAAGCTACGTTTTATTAATAGTGGCTATTGATTTATAGCTCTTTTATATGTGCCTTTTTGAAATAGTTATCCAGGAGGAGAACAGGAAGGCCTATAGACATGTGATTTAGGGTATTTCTGTTTTGAATGGTCTATTACATTGAGATAGAATGAGTGTCCAGTATTTTAAACCCCATGAGTAACAGCAGAAGTATTAAAGGTGATGAGATTCAGAGCTTCCATAAAGCTTCAGTAAAATTCTTTGTATATATCGGGTTATTACATAGGACCCCAAATCCAGTTTTGCAGAGAAACTTGTTTATTAATAACTATTCTATGGAACCAGAATTTAAAGAATAATGGGAAAAAAGAACAATTTAGAGTGGACTTTTCCCTTTAATTTAAATTTGGGGTATTTACCTTTAGTCTCAAATCCTTTTTAAAATTAGGTGGGACAGAAACTATAAATTAGGGACAGTTATCTGAACTTGGTTGTAGAAATGAAGTCATTGAAGTTGGGGTCCTGTAAGGAACTGCATGCGCATGGGAAAGAAATGAAGGAAAACTAGAGGGAGAAAGGGACAGCAAGTAGGCCACGTGTGTACACTTCATTCTCTGCACGCTTATGCTCTCTGACGACTGCATGATTTATTCAAAGATTTATTGATTTTCTTCTCTGCTCTAGCCTGCTGACCTGCTTTTGCTGACAGGTTTGTATGCCCCAAACCAATCTGACAGTCATGAGTATGCTATCGTATAAGTCCCCGTGGTCTGCAGCAAATATTTTATATCTAGTCCTTATCAACAGTAAGTAAACACAAGAAGAGAGCCATTGGCACACCTTCCTTTAATGTGCCATGAAAGGAATTCAGAGATGCCAACCTGGAACAGATGTGAGTGTGTGTGTGTGTGTGTGTGTGTGTGTGTGTGTGTGTTTATGTATGTCTAAATGTTAGAGTGGAAGTTGTGGCTGTTTTCACTCTTAGTACCAGACATTAAGTGATACTT
This sequence comes from Bubalus kerabau, assembly GCF_029407905.1. NCBI lineage: Eukaryota > Metazoa > Chordata > Mammalia > Artiodactyla > Bovidae > Bubalus > Bubalus kerabau. The sequence continues at coordinate 187,109,005 of NC_073625.1, read as the reverse complement.
ACTTCTGTAAAAATGCCCTATGAGATCTGTGATTTGCTTCAGGTTAATTCAGTGATCTAAAGGAGATCAGTCCTGGGTGTTCATTGGAGGGACTGATGCTGAAGCTGAAACTCCAATACTTTGGCCACCTGATGCGAAGAGTTGACTCATTGGAAAAGACCCTGATTCTGGGAGGGATTGGGGGCAGGAGGAGAAGGGGACGACAGAGAATGAGATGGCTGGATGGCATCACCAACTCGATGGACATGAGTTTGGGTAAACTCCAGGAGTTGGTGATAGACAGGGAGGCCTGTCGTGCTGCAATTCATGGGGTCACCAAGAGTCGGATACGACTGAGCGACTGAACTGAACTGAACTGAACTGAATTCAGTGCATTGGGGGTGGGGTTCAGCAGGACTTGACCATTGTTGAAATAGATGATGGATACAAGCAGGTTCCTTATACTTATTTTTGTATTTTGTGTATGCTTAAAATATTCTATAAGGAAACATTGAAGAATGCACACCTGCATAACAAACCATGATCATTTGTTATTTGAACCTTCAGAGCACACGGTTTAACACGAGCGGTTGGCACATCAAGCCAGGAGTAGGCAGATTATGAATGTCATAGATTAAAAATTAATGCTATATTAAGTGAAGTGTTGTTTTCCTGCTGGTCATGAGCTCTGAAATTCTGGTACAAGACTAGAGCCATAAAAAATGTCCTTTAAATCAGTGATGCTTCTCCAAGTTGAGGGTATTCCATCTCAGTTAATAAAATGGAATATTTTCAACCAGCATTTTTCAAGCTGGGTCCATGGAGGGGCTAAGAGAACAGGGAAAAGGTCATGTTGGTTCTGGGTTCAAAATTTTTAGAAAGTAATGTATTAAACTGTAGCAACACAGTTCTTTACTTTGGAACCGGAGCGATACAATGCATGCATGCTCAGTTTTGTCTGACTCTTTGCGACTCCATGGACTGTAGCCCACAAGGCCCCCCTGTCCATGGAATTTTTCAGGCAAGAATACTGGAGTGGGTTGCCATTTCCTCCTCCAGGGGATCTTCCCTACTCAGGGATTAAAGCCACATCTTTTGTGTCTCCTGCACTGCAGGTGGATTCTTTACCTTTGAGCCACCTGGGATGCCCATTTTGGAACCATGTACCATAAATTCTAAGAGATCATGTCAATTGTTATTTTTATTAACTTTTTTATTTTCTTAGCCCATGATACTCTTTCAGATACAACTTGGGAAACACTGCTTTAGAATTTAGGCAACTAAGTTTAGTTCAGTCACTCAGTTGTGTCCAACTCTTTGAGACCCCATGGACTACAGCATGCCAGGCTTCTCTGTCCATCACCAACTCCCTGAGCTTGCTCAAACTCATGTCCATTGAGTCAGTGATGCCATCTAATCATCTCATCCTCTGTCATCCCCTTCTTCTCCTGCCTTCAATCTTTCACAGCATCAGAGTCTTTTCCAATGAGTCAGTTCTTTGCATCAGGTGGCCAAAGTATTGGAGCTTCAGCTTCAACATCAGTCCTTCCAATGAATATTCAGGACTGATTTCCTTTAGGATTGACTGGTTTGATCTCTTTGCAGTTCAGGGGACTCTCAAGAGTCTTCTCCAACACCACAGTTCAAAAGCATCAATTCTTTGGTGCTCAGCTTTCTTTGTGGTCTGACTCTCACATCCATACATGACTACTGGAAAAGCAATAGTTTTGACTAGATGGACCTTTGTTGGCAAAGTAATAGTCTGCTTTTTTTTTTTTTTAATTTTATTTTATTTTTAAACTTTACATAACTGTATTAGTTTTGCCAAATATCAAAATGAATCCGCCACAGGTATACATGTGTTCCCCATCCTGAACCCTCCTCCCTCCTCCCTCCCCATTCCATCCCTCTGGGTCGTCCCAGTGCACCGGCCCCAAGCATCCAGTATCATGCATCGAACCTGGACTGGCAACTCATTTCATACATGATATTTTACATGATTCAATGCCATTCTCCCAAATCTTCCCACCCTCTCCCTCTCCCACAGAGTCCATAAGACTGTTCTATACATCAGTGTCTCTTTTGCTGTCTCGTACACAGGGTTATTGTTACCATTTTTCTAAATTCCATATATATGCATTAGTATACTGTATTGGTGTTTTTCTTTCTGGCTTACTTCACTCTGTATAATAGGCTCCAGTTTCATCCACCTCATTAGAACTGATTCAAATGTATTCTTTTTAATGGCTGAATAATACTCCATTGTGTATATGTACCACAGCTTTCTTATCCATTCATCTGCTGATGGACATCTAGGTTGCTTCCATGTCCTGGCTATTATAAACAGTGCTGCGATGAACACTGGGGTACTCGTGTCTCTTTCCCTTCTGGTTTCCTCAGCGTGTATGCCCAGCAGTGGGATTGCTGGATCATAAGGCAGGTCTATTTCCAGTTTTTTAAGGAATCTCCACACTGTTCTCCATAGTGGTTGTACTAGTTTGCATTCCCACCAACAGTGGAAGAGGGTTCCCTTTTCTCCACACCCTCTCCAGCATTTATTACTTGTAGACTTTTGGATCGCAGCCATTCTGACTGGTGTGAAATGGTACCTCATAGTGGTTTTGATTTGCATTTCTCTGATAATGAGTGATGTTGAGCATCTTTTCATGTGTTTGTTAGCCATCTGTATGTCTTCTTTGGAGAAATGTCTATTTAGTTCTTTGGCCCATTTTTTGATTGGGTCATTTATTTTTCTGGAGTTGAGCTGTAGGAGTTGCTTGTATATTCTCGAGATTAGTTGTTTTAAATATGCTGTCTAGATTTGTCATAGCTTTTCTTCCAAGGAGCAAGTGTTTTTTAATTTCATGGCTGCAGTCACCATCTGCAGTAATTTTGGAGCTCAAAAAATAAAGTCTGTCACTGTTTCCATTGTTTCCCCATCTATTTGCTATGAAGTGATGGGACCGAATGCCATGCTCTTCATTTTTGGAATGTTGAGTTTTAAGCCAGTTTTTTCACTCTCCTCTTTCACTTTTATCAAGATACTCTTCAGTTCCTTTTCGCCTTCTGCCCTAAGGGTGGTGTCATCTGCATATCTGAGGTTATTGATATTTTTCCTAGCAATCTTGATTCCAGCTTGTGCTTCATCCAGCCCGGCATTTTGCATGATATACTCTGCATATAAGTTAAATAAGCAGGGTCACAATATACAGATTTGACATACTCCTTTCCCAATTTGGAACCAGTCTACTGTTCCATATCTGGTTCTAACTATTGCTTCTTGACCTGCATACAGATTTCTCAGGCGGCAGGTAAGGTGTTCTGGCATTCCCCACTCTTTTAAAGTTTTCCACGGTTTGTTGTGATCCACACAGTCAAAGGCTTTGGCATAGTCAATAAAGCAGAAGTAGATGTTTTTCTGGAACTTTCTTGCTTTTTCTATGATCCAATGGATTTTTGCAATTTGATCTCTGGTTCCTCTGCCTTTTCTAAATCCAGCTTGAACATTTGGAAGTTCTTGGTTCATGTACTGTTGAAGCTTTGCTTGGAGAATTTTGAGCATTACTTTGCTAGCATATGAGATGAGTGCAGTTGTGTGCTAGTTTGAACATTCATAGGCAACTAAAGGTTATTTATATAACAGTAACATTTTTAAGCCTTATTTTATGTTCAGTGACTGAAAATTAAGCATGAACTCAGTGTTTTCATAGGAACAAACATCACTTATGGATGGAACAAATCTGAAAATTCTACTTTTCTAAAATCTAGTTTATAGGTCTTTTGGGTTTTATTAGATTCAGATTCTGTTTTGTACCTTTTTGGGCATCATTTTTATTGTTATGAATGTGCAACAAGATACCAGCTTGCTGACTCCAGAATGGCCAAGAATAGAGTGAGCAGGAAAGGGTATACAGTTAGGCTAAGCAAAAGGGAACCTGTCATGTGTGGGCACTCAGGGGGCAAAGACTCCTTAGAGGGCTGAGCTTGGAGAGGAAGGGCTGGGGTGTGGGCAAGGTCAGTAAATGGAAGGACCTGCTCAGGCCAGTGAGGGAGGATGCAGGGATAATGGAAAACTACTGAATCATGGGACCATGTGGCCATGGTTACTGTACAGAGAACAGTGATGTACGGAGGACAGAACAGATCATTGAATGAGTAGTTACAAGACACATTGGAGTCTTGACCACAGCAGTAGATATGGGGAGAGAGGAATGAGGACAGATTTAGGAAATGTTTTCGGATGATTTGGTACACTGGGTAAACCGGATGTGAGCATGAAAGAATGATGAGCACCAGCAATGACTCGGGTTTTTGCCTTAAGGAATTTAGTCAACGGTGGTTAACTGGTGGCAGAACATTATTGTTTAATCTTATTAATCAGAAGTTTATCAGAAATAGCTTTAACAGTAGGACAAGCCCTTAGGAAGTCTCTTCTTGGTGGGCATGAGAGAGGAGTGCTTTTGGCCCAGTAATTTCACTAAAATTATTTTTGAAGCTGGCTTTGCACAGACATTCACAGGACGTTCAAGTACTGCCTCTGACCTTCACTCAGCACTTTCTTGTTCTCTTTCACCATGGACTTGATCTGACTTCCTCTGACTCTTTCTCACCACTGGCCTCAGTACATTCTCTTGACTGATTTCAGGTTAGTCAAGAAAAAGTGAGCATTTGAGACAAGAAGGGAGATGGTGGCCTCTCTTCTCAGTTGCCCCACCCTGAAAAGTCTGGATGCAACAGCTGACGACTTACTGTTGACTGTTTCATTTGCTTCATTGCTTTAAGCTGAATGTAGTGACGCTGAGGGATTCCCTGGTAGCTTAGCTAATACAGAATCCTCCTGCATTGCAGAGACCCTGAAGATGCTTTCTGCTCTTGTGTCTGAATGTGGTTTCTCAAAGGGCTGTCTTCTGTTCTCCATACTCTTCTGTGTTCAATTTCCAAGGAACTTTCAGATCATCTAACTTTAATTCATCTTTAAAAGTTTGAAGTAGTTTTTTGTTTCACCCATAGTCATCCCCTTCCTTATTCCTGTTTAGTGAGTGGAGACTGTTTTCTTAATCCCCCCAGCTACTTTCTTTAGCCTTTTCTTTTTTAGAAGAAACTCTTAACCTCTCTTTATAAGTTTCACAATTTCCAAACTTTGGGTCATTTTCTTTGCTCACTTGTATCTCCCTCCAAATATTCCTCCATTAAAAATAGTGCATACATGTTCTTCTAAAATTATGCAGTGAGGAAAATGAACTTTTATCTCTTCAAGAAGTAAATGTGGTGAAAGACTATAATTGAGTTTCTTTGGAGAAACCATGGGGTCAATTTTCTAATTAGAACGTATATATTAATCCTTTTCAACCTGTTTCACACTTCTGCATTGAGGAGTAATGTTTTTAGAGTCTTCTTATTTCTACTTTCAAATCAGGATGCATTTTCTCATTATGGAAGGGCAGTGTTACTTGATGGAGTTTGCTAATCTCTTTTGTGCAGTTACATGAAAAATATATATTTGACTTGTCTCTATTTGTTCTCACTTGTGTTTTGAGTAGGAATGCTTGGTTGTCTTTGCAAAGGTAACTGGAGACTAATTTTTAAAAATAAATTGTTGAAGGGATATTTGTACACCCATGTTCATAGCAGCATTATTCGCAGCAGCCAAGGTGGGAAGCAATCCAATGTCCACCAACAGAGGACTGAATAAACAAAATATGCCATACACGTGCAAGGGAATATTATTCAGGCTTAAAGTTAAAAAAAAAAAAAAAAGAAATTCTAACACATGCAAAATGGGCTAACTTTGAGGACATTGTGCTGAGTGAAATAAGCCAGTCACCAAAAGATAAATACTGTGTGGGTCCACTTATGTGAGGCACCCAGTGTATTCATAGACACACAGAGTATAGTGGAGGGGGCCAGGGGCTTGGGGAAGGTGAGAAATGGGGTTTAACTGATACAGAGTTTCAGTTTTGCAAGGAGAAAAACTTCTGGAGTTTGGACGCAGGATACTGGGAATATATTTAAAATCACTGAACCCTACTCTTAAAAAAATAGTTAAGATGGTTGAGTTTTATATAATATGTCAAAGTGTTAGTTGCTCAGTCATGTCTGATGCTTTTCGACCCCTTGGACTGTAGCCCGCTAGGCTCCTCTGTCCATGGGATTTCCCAGGCAAGAATGCTCGAGTGGGTTGCCATTCCCTTCTGGGGATCTTCCTGAACCAGGGATCAAACCCGTGTCTCCTACTTTGCAGGCAGATTCTGTACCATCTGAGCAACTACGTATTTAACCACAATTAAACTTTCAAAAGGTAAATTATTGCACCTTTTCCCTTTAAATAACTTCATGAGAAAGTTGATTTTGTTCTTAAAGACCTGGATGCTGCTGCTGCTGCTGCTAAGTCGCTTCAGTTGTGTCTGACTCTGTGCGACCCCATAGATGGCAGCCCACCAGGTTCCCCCGTCCCTGGGATTCTCCAGGCAAGAACACTGGAGTGGGCTGCCATTTCCTTCTCCAATGCATGAAAGTGAAAAGTGAAAGTGAAGTCGCTCAGTCGTGTCCAACTCTTAGCGACCCCGTGGACTGCAGCCCACCAGGCTCCTCCGTCCATGGGATTTTCCTGGCAAAAGTACTGGAGTGGGGTGCCATTGCCTTCTCCGAAGACCTGGATGAGCTGTCTTTAAATAATATTGCATGTGTAACATCGTATTTTACAAACAGCTTCAAAACTCATCGCAAGAATTACCTTTTCCCTAGTATTTTTTAAAAGAATATAATTGGTGATATTGAATCTGGATTTTAAAAAATTATTGCCATAAATAGATTTGAAAATTGTAATACCATTTGGGGAAAATATGATAGTAATTTTGCTAGTCTTTATTTTCTCTAACACTATGGTTGGCTGAATGATACATAAAAGGTACACAAACCACAAGAAAGCAAGGGTTTGGATCTGTTCGGTTAGTATCTAGAATAGTCACTGGGGCATAGTATAAGCTCTGTGCACATGTGTTTATTGAGTGCACATCCAGGGTATCTGTGTACTAAATTGCCACTTGCATGTGGTCTGTAGAATTGTGGATTCCTCAACCAGGCACATGGCACTTCTAGATACTAGGACCCTTCCTTTTGTTCATTTATCACATAATTACTCACCAGTGAGCTTTTAGTTGCTAAGCATTTTGTATTTCAAAGTAAATAATTTAAGCAGATCACAGATGAAAATGCTCTAAAACATAGATTTAGAGAAACTGGTCCATTGTCTCACTAACCTAAGCACACTAACCTAAGCACACTAACCTAATCTGAGAACTTTTAAAAACATGAATGCCCAGACCAACAAAAGTGAACTTCAAAGAACAAGGCATCGGTGTTTACAAAAATCTACCGAGGTGTTTACCAGGTACAGGCAGGGCTGAGAACCTACAAGTGTGCACGCCAGGGCCTAGAACCTACAGCTGTGCAGCCACAGTGCAGCCCTGTGTAAGTAACAGTGCTCACCTTAGTTTGTTGTTATTTTAGCTACTGAGTTGTGTCTGAATCTTTGGGATCCGATAGACTATAGACTGCCAGGCTCCTCTGTCCAGGCAAGAATACTAGAGTGGGTTGCTATTCTGTCCTCCAGGGGGTCTTCCCGACCTGGAGATTGAACCTGTGTCTCCTCATTGGCAGGCAGATTCTTTACCACTGAGCTACCAGGGAAGCTCAGACACTAAATTAGGCCATACTTATTTAGTGAGCACCTACTCTGCACAAACCCTGTCTGCAACATTGCCTCATGTTAGCCCCAAATTTCGTCCTGTAATTTTACTTTTTTCTCATCACCATCTTTTGGTAGGATTATCCTAGAAAAAGGAAGTAGGGTCCTTTGGTCTCTCTGAATGGTTTGGAGGAAGCTGTATCTTACATTCAATTTGCTACGCAGGTGCTAGTTTCTGAAAGTGATGTGACAGGCAGCCCTCTGTAACACAGCCTACTAATTCAACCAATGAAGTTTTATCTTCCAATCTCCCAGAACAGTGTTCCTTAAACCAGGTGAACGTGAAACACCCAGGGAAGATCCAGTTAAAACAGATTCTGATTCGGCAGTTCAGGACAGGGTCTAAGACTCAGCATTTCTGATAGGCTCACAGGTGCTACCAGATCAAGGGCTGCACTGTGGCTGCACGGCTGTAGGTTCTAGGCCCTGGCATGCACACTTGTAGGTTCTCAGCCCTGCCTGTACCTGGTAAACACCTGGGTAGATTTTTGTAAACACCGATGCCTTGTTCTTTGAAGTTCACTTTTGTTGGTCTGGGCATTCATGTTTTTAAACGTTCTCAGATTAGGTTAGTGTGCTTCAAGTACTGAAGACCACTGCCCTGGACAAACATGACTGGCTATTGTCTGTAACCATGATACTGAATCCACTGATGGGGTTTATGCAATGGCACCCCACTCCAGTACTCTTGCCTGGAAAATCCCATGGATGGAGGAGCCTGGTGGGCTGCAGTCCACGGGGTCGCTAAGAGTTGGACACGACTGAGCGACTTCACTTTCACTTTTCACTTTCATGCATTGGAGAAGGAAATGGCAACCCACTCCAGTGTTCTTGACAGGAGAATCCCAGGGATTGGGGAGCCTGGTGGGCTGCCATCTATGGGGTCGCACAGAGTTGGACACAACTGAAACGACTTAGAAGCAGCAGTGTCTTATAGAGCGGCTTTCCCAGTGGCTCTGCAGTAAAGAATCCGCCTGCCAATGCAGGAGCCACAGGAGATGTGAGTTCAACTCCTGAGTTGGGAAGATCTCCTGGAGGAGGAAATGTCAACCCCTCCAGTATTCTTGCTTGGATAATCCCATGGACAGAGGAGCCTGTCCATGGGGTCTCAAAGAGTCAGCAGAACTGAATGACTAAGCATGCAATGTCTTCTAGGGATTCAAAGAAAGCTAGAGGAATTGTCCTAAGACAGCACTTAGCACAGGCACTGATGCTAAGAAATGTGTGGCTGGGCAAGTGAGTGATTATTTGCAGACATTATAGCTCATGGTCAGTGACTTGATCCCAGGGCAGTGGTCTAGTGCTACAGCCCAGGACGTCAATATCCCCAAACATGCCAGTCATTGGATGGTGCTGTTAATGGGAGAGGGGGAGAAAGGGGCCTTGTACACCCAGGTAAAAACTGGGAGAGGCATTGGAAAGAAGGTGGTGGAAAAATATTTACATCTATGATACATAGATGATAGATGGATGGATGAGGGACATGATACTGACCCAGGACTCTTGGCCTCCTAAACAATGGAAATTGACTAAAGGCCAGACCAGAAATTCAGGTGATGCTTCACTGGGGCCCCTGCTGCAAAATGGGGAGCAAGAACAAACAACAGGTTCTCTTGTTTGCTCACCAGGTAGGGGGTGAGCTTGTTCCTTATGTGGGATAAAGGGAGGAGTGTGTCCAGGGGTCAAGCTGGAGGGGTGGCTTAGGTGGTTTGCCCACACCTCAGGTGGTGTTGAGTGCAAGAGACATGCACAGTACCTGCTTTCTCTCCCAATGCACTGTTTTTACTCCATGCTCTTCAGAAGTGGAAGCTGAGTTTTTTGTATAGTTTCTTTGTGCTTTGTTACTCAAGGAGAGGTGTGTCCAGGTGCAAGCTTATAGCACTACAGCAAAGGGTCCCAGGTTGCAGCCTGTCTCAGAAGGATAGATAAATGGATAGAAAGATAGAAGGCAGGAAGGAGACACACCAAAGGTGTACCACTCAGAATCAGTTCAGTTCAGTTCAGTCGCTCAGTCGTGTCCAATTCTTTGCGACCTCATGAATTGCAGCACTCCAGGCCTCCCTCTCCATCACCAACTCCCGGAGTTAACTCAGACTCACGTCCATCGAGTCAGTGATGCCATCCAGCAATCTCATCCTCTGTTGTCCCCTTTTCCTCCTGCCCCCAATCCCTCCCAGCATCAGAGTCTTTTCCAATGAGTCAACTCTTTGCATCAGATGGCCAAAGTACTGGAGTTTCAGCTTCAGCATCATTCCCTCCAAAGAAATCCCAGGGCTGATCTCCTTCAGAATGGACTGGTTGGATCTCCTTGAAGTCCAAGGGACTCTCAAGAGTCTTCTCCAACACCACAGTTCAAAAGCATCAATTCTTCAGCGCTCAGCCTTCTTCACAGTCCAACTCTCACATCCATACATGACCACTGGAAAAACCATAGCCTTGACTAGATGGACCTTTGTTGGCAAAGTAATGTCTCTGCTTTTGAATATGCTATCTAGGTTGGTCATAACTTTCCTTCCAAAGAGTAAGCGTCTTTTAATTTCATGGCTGCAATCACCATCTGCAGTGGTTTTGGAGCCCCCAAAATTAAAGTCTGACACTGTTTCCACTGTTTCCCCATCTATTTCCCATGAAGTGATGGGACAGGATGCCATGATCTGAGTTTTCTGAATGTTGAGCTTTAAGCCAACTTTTTCACTCTCCACTTTCACTTTCATCAAGAGGCGTTTTAGTTCCTCTTCACTTTCTGCCATAAGGGTGGTATCATCTGCATATCTGAGGTTATTGATATTTCTCCCCGCAACCTTGATTCCAGCTTGTGTTTCTTCCAGTCCAGCGTTTCTCATGATGTACTCTGCATATAATGGAGAAGCATAAATCACCAGTAGCTTTTGAGGGACTGAAGTTGGAGAGGCATAATTGGGCACTATGGATATAAAGTTGCAATGAACATTCAGCTAAGTATGCAAGCGTTTTTGTATAATGATGTGTTTAAGTAGTGCAAAGAGAAGTGAAGGCTTACCAAACTCCTCCTGGATAGAAATCTCTTTCTCTGCTAAAGACTGCTTTTCAGACACTGTCCTATTGCTCCTGAGCCATGATGGATGCTCAGAGAAGCCTGACCTCTCTGGTGGGGCTATAGGTGGGGAGGGGAGCACACATTTTTCCAGTTGAGCAGAAAGCACTGTTTGACTTTCTTCTAAGGCAGTATTTTTACTGCGCTGTGAGACCTGCACAAGAAGTAACTTTCATGGGGCTTGATCTTCCCAATCATGTTTCTGATGTCTCTGTTGGGAACGTCTTCCAGGGCAGGCCTGCTTCTCTAGGCTTTCCAGGTAGCTCAGATGGTAAATAATCTGCCTGCCAATGTAGGAGATGCCTGAGACAAGAGTTCAATCCCTGGGTCAGGAAGATCCCGTGGAGGAGGGCATGGCAGCCCACTCCAGTATTCTTGCCTGGAGAATCCCATGCACAGAGGGGTCTGGTGGGCTACACTCCATGGGGTTGCAAAGAGCTGGACACAGCTGGAGTGACTTAGCACATGCCTTGGTGCACATCACTGTGAAGCAGCCTGCGAGGTCCTGGCGTCTTTTGGTTAGTTTTGAGTCTCTGTGTTTAATCCTCATGACATCTGGCCCCCCTGCAGCAGACTGTGAGAGCAGAGGGGTAGAGCGGTGCCTGGGGCAGGAGTGCTGATGGCCTCTGTGACTCAAGGATGGAGAACAGTCAAACACCCACCACGGACTTCCCCATTCTTGTAAAATGAACTGTTCCGCATGAAGGCGTGTGTGTCCTGATGGTGTGCAGAGGGAGCAATGGCTTTGCAGATGAAGGAAGTGTGGGTAAGGTCAGATGGGCGAGGGTCCGGGTCATAGCAGGGCAGTGTCACATGGGTTGAGCGCAGACACATCTGCAACTCTGCCTCCAGGGATCCAGGCTCTGCAGTAGCCCTGCTCTGTGACCCTGGCCCAGTGTCTTGGCCTCTCTGAACCTCAGTTTTCTCCTCTGCAACATAAGGATGATAACCACCCTTTGGTGTGTGCATGCTAAGTCACTCAGTCGTGTCCGACTCTTAATGACCCCCTGGATGGTAGCCCGCCAGGATCCTCTGTGGGATTCTCTGGGCAAGAATACTGGGTTGCCACTTTCTCCTCCAGGGGATCTTCCCGACCCAGGGACTGAACCCTCATCTCTTATGTCTCCTGCATTGGCAAGTCGTTTCTTTACCATTAGCACCACCTGGGAAGCCCACCACCCCTTTGTTTTAAGGATTAGATGATATTTTGCACTGAAAGTGCTCATGTCCTGTTGTCCTGTGCATGGTGTATGAACAGCACCTTCCTCATGATCTGGGTACTTTCCTGTGGCCATCCACAGCCAGCCTGGTGTGAGGACCAGGAGCGGGAGAAAAGCATCTTCCTCTCTTACCTGGCCTTTTCCAGGTGGAACTGGTCCGGCCAAGTCACCACAAGAGGACTAGAGGTCCCCACCAAGGAGAGGCAGCCAGCTGCATAAGCGCATGCCATCCTGGGTTGGTCCTCAGGCAGGTGTGAACTAGGGAGAAGCAGGGGCTGACCCTGCTTCTCATCACCTGTGGGCCAAAAGAACAGGTGTCATGAGATCATCATACAAGGCCCTGGTGGGGGTCTAACCATTGTTCTGTGAGCTCCCATCTGAGTCTCCACAACCAGCATCATGGCCAACAAAGCTCACTGTGTTTTGGAGAGAACGGGCTTCAGATGGTAGTCAGCACTTACTCATGGGTTCTTTCAGTGGGATGTAGTCCTGAGCTGGGCAGCATGTGGATGCAGGATGAGGTTCAGCGTTGCAAGGGCTAGGGGGTCAGCAGTGGTGTCCAGGCTTCTGTACTCATCGGCCTGTGGTCCCAGGAAGGCCTCAGATAGTCATGCAGATAACTCTGGTCATGATATTGAGACATGCTGGCAGTGGGAAGAGGGTGGGACTTGTAAGAGGGATTCTTGGGGACCAGCCTCAGGGAGTCCAGGGACATGTCTGTGACAGACAGTCCTTTAGATCAGTGAGAGATGAGGTGGAGAAGGGACATAGTGGGCAAAGGAGCAGGGGAGAGGCTGAGGCCCGCGCTGACAGTGGCCAGGAGCCTGCCCTGGCCTGAGAAGGAGGGGGCGGCCCATTCTTGTCCCCTGAGTCAGTCCTATCGCCTTGTTTCTGCTCAGGTACTTTGCATCAGTCTTTCTCCCACCAGGATATTCTGTCCCCAAGGATTCACGGGAACTTGCTGGTCACGTCTTCCCACTCGTGTGGTGACTCAGACACACTTACCCAGGAGGCCCCTCTGGCTCCCTCTCTGCACCACCGCTCCTCGCACCCAGCTGCACTCCCGGTTTTCCTCATACCAGCTGCCACCGGCTGAGGCTCTGGGGTTCGGTTGTGCCTTTGGTTGCTAAGAACAACAGCATCTGAGAGTAGGTCCTTTGTTGTGTCTGGTGCTGCTCCCTGCGTTTAGAACAGCACCTGGCACATAGCTGTTGTTGAGTTGCTAAGTCATGTCCAGCTCTTTGCGACCCCATGGACTGCAGCACACCAGCCTTCCCTGTCCTTCACTTTCTCCAGGAGTTTGCTCAAATTCATGTCCATTGAGTCGGTGATACCATCCAACCCTCTCATCCTCTGTCCTCCCCTTCTCCTCCTGCCTTCAGTCTTGCCCAGCATTAGGGCCTTTCCAATGAGTTGGCTCTTCACATCAGGTGGCCAAACTATCGGAGCTTCAACTTCAGCATCAGTCCTGCCAATGAATATTCAGGGTTGATTTACTTTAGGATTGATAGGTTTGGTCTCCTTGCAGTCCAAGGGACTTTCAAGAGTCTTCTTCAGCACCACAATTTGAAAGCATCAGTTCTTGGGAGCTCAGCCTACTTTGTGGTCCAACTCTCACATCCATAACTGACTACTAGAGAAAACATAGCTTTGACTATGTGGACCTTTGTTGGCAAAGTGATGTTTCTGCTTTTTAATATGCTCTCTAGGTTTATCATGGCTTTCCTACCGAAGAGCCAGCGTCTTTGGAGTTCATGGCTGCAGTCACCATCTGCAGTGATTTTTCAAGCACAGGAAAATAAAATACATTGCTGCTTCCACTTTTTGCCTATCTGCCATGAAGTGATGGGACTGGATGGCATGATCTTTGTTTTTTGAATGTTGACTTTTAAGCTAGCTTTTTCAGTCTTCTCTTTCACCTTCATCAAGAGGCTGTTCAGTACCTCTTCCCTTTCTACCATTAGAGTGGTATCATCGGCGTATCTGAAGTTGATATTTCTCCTGGCAATCTTGGTTCCAGCTTATGCTTCATCCAGCCTGGCATTTAGAATGATGTATTCTGTATTTAAGTTAAATAAAGGAGCTTCTCTGGTGGCTCAGATGGTAAAGCGTCTGCCTGCAATGCGGGAGACCCGGGTTCGATCCCTGTGTTGGGAAGATCTCCTGGAGAAGGAAATGGCAACCCAATATGAAGCCTTGACATACACCTTTCCCAATTTGGAACCAGTCCATTGTTCCATGTCTAGTTCTAACTGTTGCTTCTTGACCTGCATACAGGTTTCTCAGGGGATAGGTAAGATGGTCTGGTATTCCCATCTCCTTAAGAATTTTCCACAGTTAGTTGTGATCCATGCAGTCAAAGGCTTTAGCATAGTCAATAAAGCAGAAGTGGACATTTTTCTGGAATTCCCTTGTTTTCTGGGAGGAGGGAATGGCAAACAACTCCAGTATTCTTACCGAGAGAATCCCATGAATAGTGTGAAAAGGCATGTAGTGGGAACACACTATTTATCAAACAAGAGACATTGGTTTCTTTTCTAGTATGGCCAAAGTTTCATTAATAAAACAGCCTAAAAGACTCCTTCACTCACAGGTCAAATACACAGTACAAGTTTGCAACTCGATTCTGGGCACAGATGACTTGCTCTGCCTGTATTGACAGAGATCACCTGTTTGGGGTCCTTGAGCTTGGGAAGCAGCTGGAATGGATGGGCAGGAACTGAGAGGGAGAAGGACTTGCTCTCTTACCCTGCTCGCTGTCTCAGTGTTTTTCTCAGCATACCTTTGTGCCCCATGATGTTTCATGGGCATTCACTGGCCACTCTCTTAGCAAAAATGCAAACACCTTCTCTCCAGAGGGTGAGTGTTGTCAGGAATGGGGCATCGTCTCTCAAGACCGCCACTGTGCTGGTCCCTGCCAGTTCAGTTCTGTTCAGTGGCTCAGTCATGTCCAAGTCTTTGCAACCCAATGGACTGCAGCACGCCAAGCTTCCCTGTCCATCACCAACTCCCGGAGTTTACTCAAACTCAGGTCCATTGAGCCAGTGATGCTATTCAACCATCTCATCCTCTGTCATCCCCTCTCTTGCCTTCAATCTTTCCCAGCATCAGGATCTTGTCAAATGAGTCAGTTCTTTGCATCAGGTGGCCAAAGTATTGGAGTTTCAGCTTCAGCATCAGTCCTTCCAATGAATATTCAAGACTGATTTCCTTCAGGATGGACTGGTTGGATCTCCTTGCAGTCCAAGGGACTTCTCCAACACCACAGTTCAAAAACATCAATTCTTCAGCACTCAGCTTCCTTTATAGTCCAAATCTCAGATCCATACATGACTACTGGAAAAACCATAACTTTGAGTAGATGGACCTGTGTTGGCAAACTAATGTCTCTATTTTTAATATGCTGTCTAGGTTGGTCATAGCTTTTCTTCCAAGGAATAAGCGTCTTTTAATTTCATGGCTGCAGTCACCATCTGCAGTGATTTTGGAGCTCAAAAATATAAAGTCTGTCACTGTTTCCACTGTTTCCCCCATCTATTTGCCATGAAGTGATGGGACCAGATGCCATGATCTTCGTTTTCTGAATGTTGAGTTTTAAGCCAACTTTTTCACTCTCCTCTTTCACTTTCATCAAGAGACTCTTTAGTTCTTTGGTTTCTGCCATAAGGGTAGTGTCATCCGCCTATCTGAGGTTATTGCTATTTCTCCCAGCAATCTTGATTCCAACTGTGCTTCATCCAGCCCAGCGTTTCTTATGATGTACTCTGCATATAAGTTAAATAAGCAGGGTGACAATATACAGCCTTGACGTACTCCTTTCCCTATTTGGAACCAGTCTCTTGTTCCATGTCCAGTTCTAACTGTTGCTTTCTGACCTGCATACAGACTTCTCAAGAACCTGGTAAGGTGGTCTGCTATTCCCATCTCTTTCAGAATTTCCCACAGTTTGTTGTGATCCACATAGTCAGAGGCTTTGGCGTACTCAGTAAAACAGAAGTAGATGTTTTTCTAGAAGTCTCTTGTTTTTTGATGATCCAATGGATGTTGGCAATTTGATCTCTGGTTCCTCTGCATTTTCTAAATCCATTTGAACATCTGGAAGTTCACAGTTCACATACTGTTGAAGCCTGACTTGGAGAATTTTGAGCATTACTTTGCTAGCATGTGAGATGAGTGCAATTGTGCAGTAGTTTGAGCATTCTTTGGCATTGACTTTCTTTGGGACTGGAATAAAAACTGACCATTTCCAGTCCTGTGGCCACTGCTGAGTTTTCCAAATTTGCTGGCATATTGAGTGCAGCATTTTCATAGCATCATCTTTTAGAATTTAAATAGCTCAACTGGAATTCCATCACCTCGACTAGCTTTGTTCGTAGTGATGTTTCCTAAGGCCCACTTGACTTCTCATTCCAGGATGTCTGGCTCTAGATAAGCGATCACACCATGGTGGTTATCTGGATCATGAAGATTTTTTTGTATAATTCTTCTGTGTATTCTTGCCATCTCTTCTTAATATCTTCTGATTCTGTTAGGTCCATACAATTTCTTTCCTTTGTTGTGCCTATCTTTGCATGGAATATTCCCTCAGTATCTCTAATTTTCTTGAAGAGATCTCTAGTCTTTCCCATTGTATTGTTTTCCTCTATTTCCTTGCATTGATCACTGAGAAAGGCTTTCTTATCTCTCCTTGCTATTCTTTGGAACTCTGCATTCAGATGTTTATATCTTTCCTTTTCTCCTTTGCTTTTCACGTCTCTTCTTTTCACAGCTATTTGTAAGGCCTCCACAGACAACCATTTTGCCTTTCTTGGGGATGGTCTTGATCCCTGTCTCCTGTACAGTGTCACAAACCTCTGTCCATAGTTCATCAGGCACTCTGTCTATCAAATCTAATCCCTTAATTTATTTGTCACTTCCACTATATAATCAAAAGGGATTTGATTTACGTCATACCTGAATGGTCTAGTGGTTTTTGCCTACTTTCTTCAATTTAAATCTGAATTTGACAGTAAGGAATCAGCGAACTGAAATGGACTGGAAGGGGTGAATGTAAGTCAGATGACCCTTATATCTACTACTGTGGGCAAGAATCCCTTAGAAGAAATGGAGTAGCCAATCATTGTTAACAAGAGTTGGAACTGCAGTACTTGGATGCAGCCTCAAAAATGACAGAATGATCTCTGTTCATTTCCAAGGCAAACCATTCAGTATCACAGTAATCCAAGTCTATGCCCCAACCAGTAATCCTGAAGAAGCTGAAGTTGAACAGTTCTATCAAGACCTTCTAGAACTAACACCCCCAAAACATGTCCTCTTCTTTATAAGGGACTGGAATGCAAAAGTAGGAAGTTAAGAAAAGCCTGAAGTAACAGGCAAATTTGACCTTGGAGTACAGAATGAAGCAGGACAAAGGCTAACAGAGTTTTGCAAAGAGAACACACTGGTCATAGCAAACAGTCTTCCAACAACACAAGAGAAGACTCTACACATGGATATCACCAGATGGTCAATACCAAAATTAGATTGATTATATTCTTTGCAGCCAAAGATGGAGAAGCTCTACACAGTCAACAAAAACAAGACTGGGAGCCGACTGTGGCTCAGATCATGAACTCCTTATTGCCAGATTCAGACTAAAATTAAAGAAAGTAGGTCCCTGCCAGGCTGAACCCAATGATTTCTACCAGTTTTTCTGGAAGCAGAATTGCAGTCCAAGTAATCAGCACCTTCATATGTAGGGAAACAGGCAGGAACCTGCTTCCTCAATGACTGACAATGTAGAAAAGCAAACCCACGAAGAAAGAACGCATACTGGGATGGCAATGACCTCACACAGAGGGTGCCTAGACCTTTGTAAATATGGCCAGAAAACCTCAGAGTCCTCATTGAAGGGCTGCCCTTATACCTCCCACGAAAGCACAGATTTCCCAGACTTCACAGCTGGCTCTGTGTAAATGTGCTGGATACAGAGGTGTGTCTCAGCCTGTAAAAAGGACCCACTCTGTCATCTCAGTCTGTGGACAAGCAGGTACTTGCAGGTGGGGACAGGCACTTAAGGAGGGGAAGGCAGGCTGTGTGTGTATGAATATATCATGTGTGCTTCGCTGCAGCCTGCCAGTGGTTGGGCAGATGGGCATCTGCATACATATTTAACAGCATGTTGTAAACTTATACTTCAGAAGCAATGTGTTTTACTTATCTTGCTAATAATAAGGTGAGTTTAGGATTTGGACTTTCATTTGCATTGGTCAGGACTCTTTGATGATGAGTGACAAGCAAGAACCAGAAAAAAAAATGTTACGGGTTCACATAATTAAAAATTACAGGAGTCACCACCTTCAGGTCTGACTGGATCAAGGTGTTCAAGTAATCTCTGCCAGGAGCACATCTCAGTTTTGCTCAGGCTTGCTGTATTGGGGTTTCCTCCAGGTTAGACTGGCCCCTCTGCAGGCCAGGAACAGCCCATCATTCACCACCACGAGCAGCTTGGCAACAGGGGGACAGAGTTCTCTTTCTCCATGCTAGCTGAGATGGGCTTGTGTCACATACCCATCTGTGAAGCAGTCACTCTATGTAGGGTTGTGGTGGTTGTAAACTTTGTCTCACACCAGAGATGGATGGCTCCTCCCAGGAAGGCCCAGGGGCTCTTACCTTAAGGGGAATGTGGATGCCTTGAGTCCAATAATGACAGATTTGTCCATCAACCAGCCTTTAGGGTGGCAGGAGAGTGTCAGCCATGTGGATTCCATGTTGTGTGGGACTGACCTGTGCATGGTGGGGTGGCCCTGGACACTCATGCCAGTGGTACCCACACACTCACAGATGCATGTACACACACACACACACACACACACACACACACACCACTGACACCCAAAGGAAGCCCTTGCAGATCTCCAGAGCCTCTGTAAAGCTGGACTTCTGATGACCGTCTGAGCACTCACCCCTGTCTATTGTTTCTAAATTTACTTCCATTTTTGGAAGGGAGGATTGGAAGGGAGATAACCAATCCCAATGGTATATTTTGAGGGAAAGCAGAGCCTGGTGAAGCCTGTGTCTGACACCCACTCTCCAAAGGTGCACTTAGAGGTAAAATTTGGAGCTGGAATTCACTTTGGGCCCAGTACAGCACTCCTCATGTCTGCTCTCATAGGCAAATACACCATAGTCAGTGTAAACCATGGAACTCAGCATGGTTAAAGAGAGCACATGTTTAGATCGTCGTATCTGTCAGGATAATAATTTCGATAGGAAAAAGATCTATAAAAAAGGGAAAATTTTATAGAATTGAAGGATACAAGGTAGCCAGGATTATACCTTTTATGGAAGAAATATAAGCAGCAAATTTCCTTTAGACATTTATTTCTCATATAGTTGCTAACATTCATAGATTCTAATGCTTTCTCTCCACAAAATTTTTTAACCACTTAGCACCCTCAGTCTTATTATGTTCAGGGCATCATTGTAACCCTTATTGTGCACTAATCCCCATGGTTATATGATTTTTTTTATGCTCTAATCCTGTGGGTACAATAAGTGCCTTGAAAAAAACCCTTGATAGGAATATTCTAAGTAATGAAAAAAATCTCAATTTTACAGTTTTATTTCTTCAAATATTTACTTACTATCTTGTTTACATTGATTTATCAAGGAAGGAATCTTGTTTAAAGAAATAGGCCTAGTTTTGGAAAATAAAACATCTCTGTTTTTTATTGCCCAGTCTCTTTGGACTTGATAATACTCTGATATTTTTGCATAATTTGAGGGTATATCCTTTTGTTAGGGAAATTATGTTATCAGTGTAAATGCCACTAAAAGCAAATAAGTAGATCAACACCATTCTCATCTGTACTAAGAAAACGTAAGTTTGTTTTATAGTCCTGTAGCTGCTGTTGCTGCTAAGTAGTTTCAGTCGTGTCCGACTCTGTGCGACCCCATAGACGGCAGCCCACCAGGCTCTTCTGTCCATGGGATTTTCCAGGCAAGAGTACTGGAGTGGGGTGCCATTAGGTGTCTTTTAAATAATTTCTCCAGATTCTCCATTTTTGTCCACAGAACCTGTGCACCAAAATATCCTGCTTCCTAAAATCTCAAGGTCAAGGGTTGGTGAGCCTGGGGGGTACAGATGTAATCAGGGTTGAGAAGTGGCTGTCCTTGGACTCAGCTAAACTGGGCTATGACATTAACCTGAAGGAGAGAGAGGATGATGCCAGATCTTAATGTGATAATTCTGCCCTGGTTTCTCCTTGCATTAGAGCAAGCTGCTTTTTTAAACATTAGGTATTGAGTGGTACGTTCCTTTCCCCATAAAGGTTCTGTCATTGCTGGTTTGGCTTTGACCCCAGGTCTTTTTCTGGTCACTTTGACCATCAAGGACATTTCATGTCAGAGGTGTTTCCCAGGTCAGTGGACACTACATACTCTCAGCTCTTATCCAAACCTTGGGAGCCAAATGTGTTTCAGGATTCCTCACATTTTAGACAGACAATGCTATGCATGTTCTGAATGTTTCCTATACCCCTGGTGGACCATGGAAAAAGATTGCTTCAATATTTCTGCAGCAGGACTTTGGAATTTTCATTCTGAGTGGGGGTAAACAAGGTCTAAATAGAGTACCCTGTCTGTTTGGGGTGAACCATGAAAATACTTGTTATATTTTCAAAGAATTTTGAATTTTGAAATTGCAGATAAGGGGCTGTGGATGATGATGACGACGATGATTTAAATTCATACACTGTCTGGACAGTTGATGGCATCAGCCCCTGCTTTTCAGCACTGACTCAGATCCTTCCCTCCCTCCCTCCCTCTCTCCCTCTCTTTCCTTCCTTCCTTCTTTCCTCTCTTTCTTCCTTTTTTTCCCCTCTCTTTCTCTCTTTGCTTATCATTAATATTGGAAGAGAGGCAGCCTTGTACGGCCTTTAAGGACTCAGGTTTTCAAGTCAGTCATACCTTTGGACACATTCTGCTTCTGCTCCTCGCTGTCTGCCTGGCCATTGTTCCATATCACTCCCAGTGCTATTTTCCTGAGATGATCGTCACATGCACTTACTCCTCAAGTGTGTTGTTTTGTGAAGACACAAGAAGGTGATGGGTGTGGTGTTTCCCAGGGCATAGCTAGTGCTCATGAATGACACTGGCGATTACCGCTGCTGTTGTTATCACTCCACACAACATCACTCCACCTTTGCTCTTCCTTTTTAAACAGCAGATTTATTCACATGAATTTGTGTGTCTGTCTGTGTGTGAAATACATTTGGTCTTTTCTTACATGCAAATTATTTGACCATACCTGCCTGCAAATATCATCCATTGTAGTTTAAATGTTATCTGAGAGGTGTTGCACACAGCCATGCTTGCCCACGTGGACTGCTGTCTCCTGTGAGTTGTAGTTAGATGGATAGATAGTTAAACAGATAGACATGGATGATAGATAAATACATAGATAGATATGGATGATAGGAAGATGGACAGATAGAGATGGATGATGGATGGATGGTTAGATAGAGACAGATAGACATAGACTTTCATCAGAACCCCAAATTGTGGATATGAACCAACATGAGATGCTGAATTTACTATGGACCAGAGCACACCAGAGAATCTTCCCAACAGAGTGAATGGAAGAATTCATCTTATGCATGTTATTTCCTTACTTGGAAACCATAGCTCTGCCAGTGTAATTGGCTCAATTTTTATCAACTATTAGACATGTGGGGCTTCCCAGGTGGCGCTAATGGTAAAGAACCTTACTGCCAAATAGGAGACATAAACACAGGTTAGATCCCTGGGTCAGGAAGATCCCCTGGAGGAGGGCATGGCAACCCACTCCAGTATTCTTGCCTGGAGAATCCCCTGGATCGAGGAGCCTGGCAGGCTACAGTCCATAGGATCTCACAGAATCAGACACGCTTGAAGTGACTTAGCATGCATGTACATAAACATATATTTTTGATCCTAAAAGATACATTGGCAGATTTCTGTAGGCAAAGCGATTCTTATGATGGCTCTTATCATTTGTTACTGAAGGCCCTCAATCCTGGTTATTTCAAGATGCTTCACCTCCTCTCCAAAGGAGCTCTTAGGATTTCAAGCTGATTATTGCAGGCGCTTAAAGACAAAGCCTCATTTGGCCTATTACTGAACAGGTGGGATATGCATGCGGTCTTTGCAACTTTCTATTTGTCTCAGTAACTAAAATTTGTATTGTCTTTAGGACTAATATCTTAAATTCATGATTTTATTTGATTCTTTATTCACCAGTTTGAATATTATGGTTGAGTATGAGTACATAATACCACCCTTTCTGTGACTGGCATTTCGATTTTTCTGGGTAAATAGATCACCTCTTGATCTGTTTTCAGTTTTCTTACTCCCTGCCCGCAACCTCCCCGCTGCTCCCCGCCCAGCTCCCTTTCACTTGTGTTTTTCTGCACAGACTGCAGCGGTGTCTCCAGGGGACCTAGGCTCCTTGTTCATGTTTCAGACTTGAAAGTGGTATTCAAATGCAGCCGTGTTTTACAGATTGGCAATTTTGATGTAATTAAGCTTCATGAATATGAAGATTTTTGTCGAATTCTCACGATGCCCCATGGTAAGGATTTGCAATGAAACTCCTCAGTTCACTGTGACCGGTACGTGTCCACTGGGTTCAAGGGCAGCCTCGTGTTTACTCATAGGAAGTGCAAACCATGTATTAGTTCATTTTTAACCTTGTCAGAAGCAGCCTGAGAAGCACATTTGTCCACAGGGCTCAACAAAAAACAACGAGAAGGTCAGTGTCTCCCTGGATCCAGGGTCTTTCGGGAATGAAATGCTACACTGTGAACTTGAGCAGGGGTGACATTTGTGGAATTGCCTTTGTTATGTTTTCTTCTGCTGTGATTGGCTTTGTCCCGTGAAATCTCAGAAGGAGCCAAGTTCTCTGTCACTGGATTGGGCTTCTTCCTCCCTTCAGGGCTCTGGTGCAGCTCCTGGTAGGAAAGCTTTACCTAACCAATTTGTTCCCACCTAGCAGCATATTCTGCGCTGGAGATTACTGCTGGTTTGTCCTTGATATTTTCTTTTCTTTTGTAAATAGATAATCATTCAAAACTCAAAAGTATTTTTAAAAGTCTGCAGAGGAAATTCTAGTCCCAACCCAAGCCCTTCACCCCTCTATTCCCAGGTCTGCATACCCCCTTTCAAATCCACACCTGATGTTATTAATTTGTTATTGGTTCTTCCAGAAATTCTCTGTGTGTAAGCAAATGAGTAAAAATGGATCACTTTTTTTTTTTGATTGGAGTCTAATTGCTTTTCGATGTTGTGTTAGTTTCTGCTGTAAATCAAGGTGAATCAGCCATAGGTATACACATATCCGCTCCTTCTTGAACTCCCTCCCCACGCCCCCCGTCCCACTCCTCTCGGCCATCACAGAGCGCTGCGCTGCGCTCCCTGTGTTGCACAGCTTCCCACTAGCCCTCGGGCTTACACAGAGCCGTGTGTGTATGTCAGTGCTGCCCTTGATTCGTCCCACCTCCTCCTTCCCCCAGTGTGTCTGCAGGCTTTTTCTCTGCATCTGCATTTCTATTCCTGCCCTGAAACCGGTCCATCTGTACCATTGTTCTAGATTCTATATATATGCATTGATATATGATATTTGTTTTTCTCTTTCTGACTTACTTCACTCTCTATGACAGACACATGGAGCACTCTAATCCAACCCCCACATTCTGGCAGATCCGTTTCTGCCGTCAGTGTGGAACTAGTGGCTGTGTAGCTTCAGGATAAGTCTTCTGAGCAGGAATGTGGTTACTCCTGTGTTATGCAGCTTTCTGGCTCTCAGCTGAAAAGAAAACCTTGGATTGGCTCCATTTCACTGTCTTTTTATTTTTCAATTTGAAAGTCACTGGAACTAGCCCTCCAATGTTGTCATTAACTCCTTTTACAATTGTCAGTGAAAATGGCCCGAATAATTAGGCCAAGGAAGAATCGCATCTTAAGGGCTAATTATTGATGTATTCCTCCTGTCAGCCTGAAAGTTACCTCTGGGGATGGAGACTAGCCACTGAGTGAACACCGCTCATCACTAAGTTTCAGTCTACCCAAGGTCACCGGAAAGTGATTTTATATACTCCTCTATGGCCCAGAAAGAGAGCAAATCCTGCACAAAACTTTCTTATAATAAAGATTTGGCTAAAATAGGCATTTGAAAAATTTTTTTCTAAATATAATCAAGCAAATATTTTAATTTTTTAAATAGTTGCTTTTATGTTTCTTTTAGTCACTCTTTTGTATCTAACTCTCTGCGACCCCATGGTCTGTAGCCTGCCAGGCTCCTCTGTCCATGGAATTCTCCAGCCAAGAATACTGGAGTGGGATGCCATTTCCTCCTCCAGGGGATCTTCCAAACCCAGGAATCAAACTTGGGTCTCCTGCACTGCAGGCAGATTCTTTACCATCTGAGCCAACAGGGAAGCCCCTGCTTTTATATAGATAGGCACAAAATGACTAGCATGCCATACTTGCATTAAAAAGTTAATGTAGATACAGTTGACCTTATTAGTCTTTGTTTAATGAACAAATTGATATGTTCCCAATTTGGATCCACATTAGTTAAGATACGCTACAAGAGGACACATCTGCCATCACACCCTTACTTAAGCTGATCTGATAGAGTTCTGTTGATTTCTATTTCTTGCTTTCCTTGCTATGGGCCTGAAATCAGTAGACATGACCATTTCTGTCCACATGTCATGTGTAATTAAACTCCAGCCTTTAAACTGCCAACATCAAAGATCGTTAGGAAGAAAAATTATATTATTGCAGTTCATTGTCTTGAGGTAGCAGCCACAACAAAGGTGAGGCAGACACGTGGCAGTGATAGCACAAAAATTATCCGTCTTGTTCTTTAAAATAGAAAAACATAGCAGCCTGTACCCACATACACTTTTTATATTGAAGCATCGAATCGTGCATTCTGGCTTCTCCCTGTCAGCTTGGGGTCGGAGTAAGTAACGAACACAGTGCTCCTTTGACAGTTGCAGCCACCAGCAGAGCAGGTGACAAGAGCGCTGGTTGCACAACAGGGCGGGGCTGCAGCGTTTGCAAAAATAGATGAAGAACTTCTACGTTAGGATTTTGAAGGGACTCGTGAGGAACCTGAAAGTCATTAGCATTTATGTATGAACATAATGTAGAAATTTCAAGATAGATAGAATGAGGGCTTTAAAAGGGTGTAGAGGAGGGGACAAAATGAAATGGGAGTGCCATTTTAGCTTCCTGAAGCTGGGACCAAGGGATATGCCTGATCCTTGAACATCTCGTTTCTGGAAGAATGTCTGCCAGTGTGCTGTCTGCCTTGGTGCCCAACGCACCAGAAGGACACAGGCTTGGGCTTCTGAGGCTCCAAGCCTGATTGTAACAACTCAAAGTAATTTGATTCTGTCATTCTTCCGTAATTGGTTGCAATTTTTACCCAG
Organism: Bubalus kerabau; assembly: GCF_029407905.1. NCBI lineage: Eukaryota > Metazoa > Chordata > Mammalia > Artiodactyla > Bovidae > Bubalus > Bubalus kerabau. Next base: position 187,083,526 of record NC_073625.1, on the reverse strand, counting down.
AAGAAAGAATACGTGTGTGCATGCTCAGTTGAACCCGACCCTTTGCGACCCCACGGACTATAGCCGGCCAGGCTCCTCTTTCTCCCCAGGCGAACTCTTTACCATCTGAGCCACAAGGGAAGCCCGGTGTGGCACTAGTGGTAAAGAAACCGCTTGCCAATGCAGGAGACCAGGGTTCAATCCCTGTGTTGGGAAGCTGTCCTGGAAAAGGGCATGGCAGCCCTCTCCAGGATTCTTGCCTGGAGAATCCCGTGGAGAGAGGAGCCTGGTGGGCTATAGTCCATGGGGTCGCAAAGAGTCAGACATGGCTGAAGCAGCTTATCATGCACTCTACTCTTGTTCTTCTTAAAGAGGAAAACATTTCCCCAGTGCCTTCAGAAGATTTCCCCTTTTTGTCTCATTGGTAGAGTTGAGTCACATGCCCACCTCCAGACCAACCACTGGCAGAGGGAATTAGTTTTATTTATTTATTTATTTTAAATTTTATTTTATTTTTTAACTTTACAATATTGTATTGGTTTTGCCATGTATCAACATGAATCTGCCACAGGTATAATATACGTTTACTGTTTTTGACTTAAACATAATTCACCCACTAAAAAAATATAGTGATATTTGCTTTAGAACTGAATCAAAATATCTCTTGGGTAATCAACCAACTATTCCTGCTGTAGAAGAGATGTGGAGTATAACACACTGCAGTCCTGGTTAAGCTGAGGTAGAAGTGGGTTCCCAATGATAAGAGGATTTACGTCTTTAAATGAATGAGTAACTTTATTTTATTTTGGGCTTCCCTGGTGACTCAGAGGCCTGCCTCTAATGCGGGAGACCTGGGTTTGATCCCTGGGTCAGGAAGATCCCCTGGAGAAGGAAATGGCAACCCACTCCAGTATTCTTGCCTGGAGAATCCCATGGACAGAGGAGCCTGGTGGGCTACAGTTCACGGGGTCACAAAGAGTCGGACACGATTGAGTGACTTAATTTTCACTTTTCACAACTTTATTTTAACTTCATAGCAGCCTTCAGGTTGGAAGAAGCAAGGGAGTTGCTCTTACAAGTGTATAAACCAGAGGAGTAGGAACTCACTGATGAGATGATACAGATAAGACATGAGCAAATATTTAGGATTTATCTGCTTTTCAAACGAGAACCAAGACTTGTCAATTCTTAGAGCAGTTCATAGGGCTTCCCAGGTGGTGCCAGCAGTAGAGAATCTGTCTGCCAATGCAGATGTAAGAGACGTAGATTCGAAAGTCTGTATAATCAAAGCTATGATTTTTCCAGTAGTCACGTATGGATGTTGGACCATAAGTGTGGAAGAACTGATGCTTTCAAACTGTGGTGCTAGAGAAGACTCTTAAGAGTCCCTTGGACAGCAAGGAGATCCAACCAGTCAATCCTAAGGGAAATCAACCCTGACTATTTATTGGAAGGACTGATGCTGAAGCTGAAGCTCCAATACTTTGGCCACCTGATGCGAAGAGCCACCTCATTGGAAAAGACCCTGATGCTGGGAAAGATTGAGGGCAGGAGAAGCAGGCAGCAAGAATGAGATGATTAGATAGCATCACTGATTCAATGGATAACAATTTGAGCAAACTCCAGGAGATAGTGAAGGACAGGTAAGCCTGGCGTGCTGCAGGCCATGGGGTCACAAAGAGTCAACTAGACATGACTTCCTGACTGAAAACAGTAACAGAACCATTCAAGGCCATGTGTCAAAACCGTCAGGGGACTGGACAAAGAGGTGTGAAATTGTGAACCGTTTAGGAGACTCAAAATAAACATATTTCATAGACTTCTGCACCCCCACGGCTGCCCCACAGCCAGCCATGCTGCCGAGGAGAGTCTGGGATCTTCCTCCAGGCTGGGCTTGTGCTCTGGCTCCTGAGCTGGACAGTCAGTTTTGGGAACTGTCTACCTCAGCCTGGGAAAGCTCCTGAACCAAGCCTCTGCCTGACCCACTCCCCTTTGAATGATGTTCTGGCACATTCAAGGCTGTCTCCTTGCAGCCAGGATGATGATGCAGGTAAGAAGGGCCTAAACACCTCCACCCCGGGAAGTTGATGAACATTCTCACTTATGTCTGAGCCAAAGCACTTAGAGAGTGAAAAGTGGAAATGTTGCCTCAAGCATTGGGCGAAATGTGAGGAGTAGATGAGAATTAATTAGAGATGCTTGGGAGAAAATAAAGCCTTCCCTAAAGAGAAGGGTGTTGTTTTTGATATTTGACCCCTGGAAGCAGTTCAGTTCAAAAGGAGACAGAAGAAGTCATCACTTATGGTTTCATGGCACCCCATAAAGTGGTCAGTGATGGCTCCCTATTCCTCTTCTCTTCCATGCCCCCTGCAAAAGAAGCTGGATCCTATCCTGCTAGAGCCCCACTTTCTCCATCAAAGCCTCTGCCTCTCCAGATAAGTACCTGGGGGGAACCCCGCTTCCCTCTCCACATCTCTTTCTGGAAGCTGATACCCACAGGTTGAACTACAGGTGAGGCAAAGTGAGTGCAAAGAGAACTGGTGCCAACCAACCCAGAGAGGGGCCAGCCTCACCTGCAGTGATTGTGGGTCCACCATTCCTGCACAGCTTCTCGGTCTGGTGCCTTCACAGGGGCTTGTTACCCCTCAAACTTCTTCCTCTACCATCTCTAACACGGAACCGCCAGGTCACGTGGTTTTTAACCACTGCTTACCACTGTCCTCAGTCCCAGGTTATCACATTGAGGTTTCATTGCCAGGGCCAAAAGGACCATCTATTCAGAGCAATTATTTTGTTGATCCACAACAGTGTAACATTATCTGTGGTTAAATATTCTTTTAAAATTCTTTTAAAAATTCTTCTTTTGAATCTCTGTTTACAGAAATAGTCTAAACAGAAAACAGAAATAGTAAACAGCAATAGTCTACTTATTGAGACTACAAAGAGTCTAATGGCATTGCCAGTGGAGGAGGCAAAAGTGGTGAGGAAGTAGGAGGTGAGGAGCAGGGCATGTGGGATGCCCCTGCTGTTAGGGGGCGGGGTGTCCAGAGGTGGCAGAAGCAGGTGAGCTGGGGTTGGGGCAGAGACACCAGTCCTTTAAGTCCTGGTAATGTGGAGTGTGGCTGGCATCTGGGGGCATATCCATGCCAACTCCTCCTCCGCGGCCAGGTGCAGGGGCCAAATTACTGTCGACTTAGGGGTGATGAGTGACTTGGGGCCATGAAAGCATGTGATGCCCAGTCATGGCTCAGCGAGGGGTACCATTCGGCTCAGGGCAGCCTGGGCAAAGGAACCATCATGCCGGCAGTTTCTAAAATCAGACGTATAGGGATAATTTGGTGAGCAATTGGTTCTATGACTCCGGTAACCTGATGAAAACTTTTAGTGTACATTTGTGTTTGTGTGTGCAGACATATATTTGTGTGTGTGTGTGTGTGTGTGTGTGTGTGTGTGTGTGTTGTATGTTCTGCCACTCAGTCATGACTCCGTGGACTGTAGCCCACCAGGTTTCTCCGTCCATGGGATTTCCTAGGCAAGAATACCGGAATGGGTTGCTATTTTTCTCCTGTTTCTCCTGCATTAGCAGGTAGATTCTTTACCACTAGCACCACCTGGAAAGCCTGTGTGTATATATATGTATACACAAATAGAGAAAAAGGTTGGAGAAAGCTTTTAAATTTTTGCCTTAATTAATGATCAAGATAATCATGCAAGTTGTTGAGTATTTTAAATGTTGTGCCTAGAAGTATGTGCAGTGTGGTAGTTACCGAATCTGTCGTACTACTTTTTCAAAATCCTAATGTTTAACTGTTACAATAATGTGCAGTATACCAGTTTTGCCATCTTTGTTTTTCCATTTATTTTTCTTGTCAATCTGCACATGTTCTCTTGCATGCACCAACTTAACTTTCTTTATTCCTCCAGCTTGCATCAATGCCTTCCCCTCCCGTATGTAGTACATTACTGCCCAGCCCACATTGTGTGGACACTTTCAATGTGCAGGATGCATGAGTGGGTCATTCCAGGACCTCTGGACATTTGGAAGCAGCTGGATGGTGCTTCCATTTTTCATGCAAATGAATGGAATCATATAAATCAGCCAAATGTGGTTAGTGTTGAAAGCCTTTTCTGAGTTTCTGAGTCATAAAATGATAGATGTTACTATAATCTGATGAGTTTTGAAGGTAAACAGTGATAGAAGGAGTATTTTGAATGGACATGGTTTCTCAAGCAACTTGTAGTTTATGTTCTAGCTATACTGAAGTTTCTGTCTTTTAACTTATGCTGTTAAATCTACGTCCTGTCTCTAGAAATGTAGCCATTTTAGATTTGAAAGAAAGAAAAGTGAAGTCACTCAGTTGTATCTCACTCTTTGTGACCCCATGGATTGTAGCCTGTCAGGCTCCTCCATCCATGGGATTTTCAGGGCAAAAATACTGGAGTGGGTTACCATACCCTCCTCCAGGGGATCGTCCCGACCCAGGGGAAGATACACTTTAGATAGGAGAACCAGATCTTGAACTATGGTTTAGGTAATGTAATTTCTTGGAGAGCAGTAAAATTTATTTAATAATAATAGAAACATAAAATTCACCATATTACATCAATTGTTACTTTGTGTCATTAATCTAAGACCAATGTTTAATCAGATATTTTGAACTATTTGGAACATTTAATAGGCTATTTTTATAGTTATTTTCTTAAATATGCCTGATGGAGAAACACTAGAGAAGATTAAAAACCACTTTGCATAAATAGGATATAAATAAAATGCTTCCCTAATAGCTCAGTTAGTAAAGAATCCTCCTGCAATGCAGGAGACCTCGGTTTGATTCCTGTGTCGGGAAGATCTGCTGGAGAAGGGATGGGCTACTCACTCCAGGACTCTTAGGCTTCCACTGTGGTTCAGCTGGTAAAGAATCTGCCTGCAATGTGGGAGACCTGGGTTCGATCCCTGGGTTGAGAAGATTCCCTGGAGAAGGGAAAGGCTACCCACTTCAGTATTCTGGCCTGGACAATTCCAGGGACTGTAAAGTCCAGGGGGTCTCAGAGTCAGACAGGACCGACCAACTTTCACTTTCACTTTCACTATGGACTGTAGCCCAGCAGGCTCCTCTGTCCATGGAATTTTCCTGGCAAGAATACTGGAGTGGGTTTTCATTCCCTTCTCCAGGGGATCTTCCTGATGCAAGGATTGACCCAGGATCTCCTGAGGCTTCTGCATTGCAGGCGGATTCTTCACTGCTGAGCCACTATGCCTAAGTAGTACATTAAATCATAAAAATCGCGAGAAATGATGCTGATTGTTATTCCCATGCCTGGAAACATTTTCATTAATTGCCTTAACTTCCAGGACATCAAACAACTACCACAGAGGGAAGGAAAGAGAAATATTATGGAGAAAAGGTGCAGGAAGAGAGCATAAATTCTTCATGAAAGAGTCCATTAGACTGTAATCCTAGGAAAATGTCATCGATTTGACAGCTCCCAATGTGCGCATCTGCGGCCAAACCTGAAGCTGGAACAAAATGAAGCTTTTCTTTATTCTTTCATTTCCTGTGTCTGTATTTGTACAATGGAATAAAAGAGTATGAGTGTGTGACTTCTGGTACTTTAAAAATAATTTTTAGAACCTTGCAGCTTTATTTTTTAATCTATTTTTGAAAGAAAAAAATATTGTAAATTCCCTTAGATTTTAAATTATGCATCTTATTTTTTTTCACGTTCCAAGCTTTTCATGTTTGTGTATATGCTAATGAGAGGCCTAATTGCAGATAATTTGCCTCGATCTTTCCCCAGACGCTACTTGCGGAAGTGAGAAACATTGTAAATTCTGAGTTTGGCTTTACACTCTTATTAGAAAGGGTTAGTTCATTCATCCATTTAGAAAGCATTTATTGAGCACGTACTACATACTGGCTTTTCTCACTCTGTCAAACTGGGACCTCCAATTGAAGTTCTCCAACCACATTCATTTTGAATCTCTGTCTTGGCCCAATGACATCAGAATCTCAGGCCTGGATTTTGGGAAGCCAGGAGTTCAACGAAGTCCACATGATTCTTAATTTTCTCACTTTATTCTTTTTTTTTTTTTTTTAGTTTTATTAAAAAATAAGTTTATATAGGTTTAAGGTACACAGCGTGAAGGTTTGATTTATATATATTGTGAAATGATCACCACAATAGGTTTAGATAATATCCATCATCTTTGTTGTTGTTCAGTAGCGTCCAACTCTGTGCGACGCCATGGACTGCAGCACATCAGGCTTCGCTGCCCTTCAACAACTCCAGGAGCTTGCAGAAACTGACGTCCATCGAGTCGCATATGCCATCCAACCATTTCATCTTCTGTCATCCCCTTCTCCTCCTGCCTTCAATCTTTGCCAGCATCAGTATGTTTTCTGGTGAGTTGGCACTTTGCATCAGGTGGCCAAAATATTGGAGCTTCAGCTTCAGCATCAGTCCTTCCAATGAATACCCAGGACTGTTCTCCTTTAGGATGGACTGGTTGGATCTCCTTGCTAACCAAGGGGCTCTCAAGAATCTTCTCCAACACCACAGTTCAAAAGCATCAATTCTTCAGTGTTCAGCATTCTTTATGGCCCAGCTCTCACATCCATATATGACTACTGGAAAAGCCATAGCTTTGACTAGATGGAAATTTCTCAGCAAAGTGAATTCTCTGCTTTTTAATACGATGTCTAGACTTGTCAGCTTTTCTTCCAAGGAGCAAGCATCTTTTAATTTCAAGGCTGTAGTGACCATCTACAGTGATTTTGGAACTCCCCCAAATAAACTCTGTCACTGTTTCCATTGGTTCCCCATCTATGTGCCATGAAATGATGGGAACAGATGACATGATCTTCATTTTCTGAATGTTGAGTTTTAAGCCAGCTGTTCCATTCTCCTCTTCCACTTTCATCAAGAGGCTCTTTAGTTCCTCTTTCCTTCTGCCATAAAGGTGGTGTCATCTGCATATCTGAGTTTATTGATATTTCTCCTGGCAATCTTGATTCCAGCTTGTCCCTCATCCAGCCCAGCATTTTGCATGTTGTACTCTGCATATAAGTTAAATAAGCAGGCTGACAATATACAACCTTGAAGTACTCCTTTCCCAATTTAGAACCAGTGTGTTGTTCCATGTCCAGTTCTGTTGCTTCTTGACCTGCATAATGGTTTCTCAGGAGGCAGGTCAGGTGGTCTGGTATGCCCATCTCTTTAAGAATTTTCCAGTTTTGATGCACACAGTCAAAGGCTTTAGTGTAGTCCATGAATCAGAAGTAGATGTTTTATCTGGAACTCTCTTGCTATTTTTATGATACAACAGATGTTGGCAATTTGATCTCTGATTCTTCTGCCTTTTCTAAATCCAGCTTTTACATCTAGCAGTTCTTGGTTCATATACTGCTGAAGCCTAATTTGAAGGATTTTGAGAATTACCTTGCTAGCATGTAAATTGAGTGCAATTGTGTGATCGTTTGAGCATTCTTTGAAATTGCCCTTCTTTGGGATTGGAGTGAAAACTGACCTTTTCTAGTCCTGTGGCCACTGCTGAGTTTTCCAAATTTCCAGCAGGCATATTGAGTGCAGCACTTTAACAGCATCCTCTTTTAGGATTTGAAATAGCTCAGCTGGAACAATCAGTTCCACTAGCTTTTTTTGTAGTGATGCTTCCTAAGGCCAATTTGACTTCACACTACAGGGTGTCTGGCTCTAGGCGAGTGATCACACCATCATGGTTCAGTTCAGTTCAGTCGCTCGGTCGTGTCTGACTCTTTGTGACCCCATGGACTGCAGCATGCCAGGCCTCCCTGTCCATCACCAACCCCACTTGAGAATACTCAAGTGATGCCATCCAACCATTTCATCCTCTGTCATCCCCTTCTCCTCCTGCCTTCAATCTTTCCCAGCATCAGGGTCTTTTCAAATGAGTCAGTTCTTTGCATCAGGTGGCCAAAGTATTGGAGTTTCAGCTTCAGCATCAGTCCTTCCAATGAACACCCAGGACTGATCTCCTTTAGGATGGACTGGTTGTATCTCCTTGCTAACCAAGGGACTCTCAAGAATCTTCTCCAACACCACAGTTCAAAAATATCAATTCTTTGGCTCTCAGCTTTCTTTATAGTCCAAATCTCACATCCATACATGACTACTGGAAAAACCATAGCCTTGACTAGACAGACATTTGTTGGCAAAGTAATGTCTCTGCTTTTTAATATGCTGTCTACGTTGGTCATAGCAAGCGTCTTTTAATTTCATGGCTGCAGTTACCATCTGCAGTGATTTTGGAGCCCAAAATAATACAGTCCGTCACTACTTCCACTGTTTTCCTATCTATTTACCATGAAGTGATGGGACCAGATGCCATGATCCTAGTTTTCTGAATGTTGAGTTTTAATTCAACTTTTTCACTCTCCTCTTTCACCTTCATTAGGAGTCTCTTTAGTTTTTTCTTTGCTTTCTGCCATAGGGGTGGTGTCAACTGCATATCTGAGGTTATTGATATTTCTCCCGGCAATCTTGATTCCAGCTTATTGCTTCATCCAGCCCAGGGTTTCTCATGATGCACTCTGCATATAAGTTAAATAATCAGGATGACAGTATACAGCCTTGACATACTCTTTTCTTGATTTGGAACCAGTCTGTTGTTCCATGTACAGTTCTAACTGTTGCTTCCTGATCTACATACACATTTCTCAAGAGACAGGTCAGGTGGTTTGGTATTCCCATCTCTTTCAGAATTTTCCACAGTTTATTGTGATCCACACAGACAAAGGCTTTGGCATAGTCAATAAAGCAGAAATAGATGTTTTTCTGGAAGTCTCTTTTGATAATAAGTGCTTGTTGATAATCCAATGGATGTTGGCAATTTGATCTCTGGTTCCTCTGCCTTTTCTAAAACCAGCATGAACATCTGGAGTCTCATGGTTCATGTACTGTTGAAGTCTGGATTGGAGAATTTTGAGCATTACTTTACTAGAATGTGAGATGAGTGCAAATGTGTGGTAGTTTGAGCATTATTTGGCATTGCCTTACTTTGGAACTGGAATGAAAACTGACCTTTTCCAGTCCTGTGGCCACTGCTGAGTTTTCCAAATTTGGCATATTGAGTGCAGCACTTTTACAGCATCATCTTTTAGAATTTGAAATAGGTCAACTGAAATTCCATCACCTCCACTAGCTTTGTTTGTAGTGATGCTTCCTAAGACCCACTTGACTTTGCATTCCTCTATGTCTGGTTCTAGGTCATTGATTATACCTTTGTGATTATCTGGGTCATGAAGATCATTTTTGTATAGTTCTTCTGTGTATTCTTGCCACCTCTTCTTAATACCTTCTGCTTCTGTTAGGTCCATACCATTTCTATCCTTTATTGAGCCCACCTTTGCATGAAATCTTCCCTTGGTATCTTTAATTTTCATGAAGACATCTATAGACTTTCTCATTCTATTGTTTTCCTCTATTTCTTTGCACTGATCACTGAGGAGGGCTTTCTTATCTCTCCTTGCTATTCTTTGGAAATCTGCATTCAGATGGGTACATCTTTCCTTTTCTCCTTTCCTTTTTGCTTCTCTTCTTTTCACAGTTATTTGTAAGGCTTCCTCTGACAGCCATTTTGCTTTTCTGCATTTCTTTTTCTTGGGGATGGTCTTGATCCCTGCCTCTTGTACAATATCATGAACCTCTGTCCATAGTTCATCAGGCACTCTGTCTATCAGATCTAATCCTTTGAATCTATTTGTTACTTCCACTGTATAATCATAAGGAATTTGATTTAGGTCATACCTGAAGAGTCTAGTAGTTTTCCCTACTTTATTCAATTTAAGTTTGAACTGCTCAATAAGGAGTTCATGATCTGAGCCACAGTCGGCTTCTGGTCTTGTTTTTGCTGAGTGTATAGAGCTTCTCCATCTTTGTCTGCAAAGAATATAATCAGTCTGATTTCGATGTTGACCATCTGGTGATGTCCATGTGTAGAGTCTTCTCTTGTGTTGTTGGAAGAGGGTGTTTGCTATGACCAGTGCATTCTCTTGGCAAAACTCTATTGCCTTTGCCCTGCTTCATTCCGTATTCCAAGATCAAATTTGCTTGTTACTCCAGGTATCTCTTGAGTTCCTACTTTTGCATTCCAGTCCCCTATAATGAAAATGACATCTTTTTTGGGTGTTAGTTCTAGAAGGTCTTGTAGATCTTCATAGAACCGTTCAACTTCAGTTTCTTCAGCATTACTAGTTGGGGCATATACTTGGATTACTGTGATATTGAATGGTTTGCCTTGGAAACAAACAGAGATCATTCTGTCATTTTTGAGGTTGCATCCAAGTACTGCATTTAGGACTCTTGTTGACTATGATTACTACTGCTTTCTTCTAAGGAATTCTTGCCCACAGTGGTACATATAATGGTCATCAGAGTTAAATTCACCCATTCCAGTCCATTTTAGTTCGCTGATTCCTAAAATGTCGACATTCACTCTTGTCATCTCCTGTTTGACCACTTCCAATTTGCCTTGATTCATGGACCTGACATTCCAGGTTCCTATGCAATATTGCTCTTTGCAGCATTGGACTTTTTCTTCTATCACTAGTCACATCCACAACTGGCTGGTGTTTTTGCTTTGGCTCTATCTTTTCATTCTTTCTGGAGTTCTTTCTCCACTGATCCGCAGGAGCATATTGGGCACCTTCCCACCTGGAGAGTTTATTTTCACTGTCGTATCTTTTTGCCTTTTCATACTGTTCATGGGGTTCTCAAGGCAAGAAGACTGAAGTGGTTCGCCATTCCCTTCTCCAGTGGACCACATTTTGTCAGAACTCTCCACCATGACCTGTCCATTTTGTGTGGCCCTACACTGCATGGCTCATAGTTTCATTGAGTTAGACGAGGCTGTGGTCCATGTAATCAGATTGGTTAGTTTTCTGTGATTGTGGTTTTCAGTCTGTCTGCCCTCTGATAGAGAAGGATAAGATGCTTATGAAAGCTTCCTGATGGGATAGACTAACCAAAGGGGATACTGGGTCTTGTTCTAATGGATGGGGCCATGCTCAGTAAATCTTTAACCCAATTTTTTGTTGATGGGTGGGGCTGTGTTCCCTCCCTGCTATTTACCTGGGGCCAAACTATGGTGGAGGTAATGAAGATAACGGTGACTTCTTTCAAAAGGTCCCATGCAGGTACTGCTACACTCATTGCCCCCAACCCTGCAGCAGGCCACCACTGACCCACGCTTCTGCTGGAGACTCCTGGACACTCCCGGGGAAGTCTGGGTCAGTCTCTTGTGGGGTCACTGCTCCCTTCTCCTGGGTCCTGGTGCACACACGGTTCTGTTTGTGCCCTCCAAGAGTCTATTTCGCAGTCCTGTGTAAGTTCTGGCTGCTCTATGGTGGGGATAATGGTGACCTCTTCTGAGAGGACTTGTGCCATACCCAAGTCTGCTGCACCCAGCACCCCTGTCCCTGTGGCAGTCCACTGCTGACCCCTACCTCCACCGGAGACGCTCAAACACAGTTCTGTCTCAGTCACTGCAGGGTCCCTGCGTCCTGGTGCACACAAGGTTTGTTTGAGTCCTCTGAGTGTCTCTGGCGGGAATGGGGTTTGATTCTAAATGTGAATTCGCCCCTCCTACTGTCTTACTGGAGCTTCTCCTTTGCCCTTGGGTGTGGAATCATTAAGATTGTTTTTGTATAGTTCTGTGTATTCTTGCCATCCATCTTCTTAAATGGGTATAATTGTGAAATGAAATATTTTCTGCTTTATGCTCTACCAGTGCAAGTTTCTGGGCCCTAGTAAAACCAAGATAGCTGTCTGGAAGCCATTAGCTCTTTCTTTCCAGGTAAGCACTCAGGAGCTGGGGGGTTGAGAAGGATGTAAGAGGAACAGTAATCTTTTAACGTTCAGATTACCTGACCCTTCCTGCAAACTAGTATATAGCCTGACTCCTCCCCTGCCTCCTTTGAGTCAGCTCTCTTGTGGTCACCTGAGATACTGTCTCCCAGGCTTCAGTCCTAAGATTCCCATAAGTTCTCCTTGGGATGAGCAGTCATAGGATCTACTTTCTCAACATGTTTCCTATACATCACACAGCAGTTGTAAGTATAGTCATCACACCCCTAGGACTTATTTATCTTCCAACTGGAAGTTTGTACCTTTTGACCACCTTCCTCTGACCTCCCCTCCCCACAATGAGCCTCATTTTCACTGTAGAGCAGATGTGGTTGAAGTGGACCATATGTCAGGTCAGCTCATGCTGTGACAACAAAATAGGACAGAGTAGGTGGCTTAAACAACAAAAATTTATTTTTTGACTGTCATGGAGGCTGGAAAGCCAAGATCAAGGTGTGGGCAGGGTTGGTTTCTCCTGAGACCCTCTCCTTGGCTTCTCACTGCCGTCTTCTCACGTGATGGCTTCGCACCACCACGTGGTCTTTCATCTGTGAGGGCACCACTGGCATCTCTCCATATGTCCGTATTTCCTCTTCTTGTTAGGACAGAAGTCAGAATGTGTTGGGATCCACTCTAATGGCCTCATTTTAACTCAGTTACCTCTTTGACGATCCCAGCTGCAGTCACATTCGGAAGTACTGACGGGGGATAGAAATGGAGGGGAGTGAAAAAATTCAGCCCGTAACAGGGCAGAAGAGCCCACCTTTGGCTGCAATAGGCCAGTCTCAGCCATTCCAAGCCAGGGTTTCCCAGTCTGCTCTGTTAACGCTTCAGGTGATCTGTGGGTATAATTGTCTCACTTTAAATCATCACAGCTCAGTTGAGGCTCTGAGAAGTCCTCCGAAGGAGACTAGTGTAACTGAATCTAACTCAGGGTATCCCAAGATTATTGAATCATGGTGCTCCAATGTTTGCAAAATTCCTAAACAAAGTGAAACAAGAGGTCAGGGGCCTGAAAGAAGGCCACCCAAGTGTGAGTTACAAGTGAGACTGACAACTTGCTTTACCAAATTCAAGGTATTATAACATATTAAGTGTCTACTACTTGGCTACTAGTTGCAGGCAGTAGAAATCATGCAAATCCAACTCACACCAACATGGCCTGCATTCAGGAATAGCTATATTCTATTACACGCCACAGTTTCTCCCTCCATTCACCCATCTATCCATCCACTTGTTGTTCAGTGACTAAATCATGTCCAACTCTTGGCTACCCCAAGGACTTCAACAGGCCAGGCTCCCCTGTCCTTCACTATGTCCTGGAGTGTGCTCAAACTCATGTCCTTTGAGTCAGTGGTGCTATCTAAACATCTCATCCTCTGTCACACCCTTCACCTTTTCCCCTCAGTCTTGCCCAGCATCAGGGTCTTTTCCAATAAGTCAGCTCTTCTTATCAGGTGGCTAAAGTATTGGAGCTTCAGCATCAGTCCTTCAGTGAATATTCAGGGTTGATTTCCTTTAGGATGGGGCTTCCCTTACAGCTCAGCTGGTAAAGAACCCTCCTGCAAAGCGGGAGACCTGGGTTCGATCCCTGGGTTGGGAAGGTCCCCTGGAGAAGGGAAAAGCTACCCACTCCAGTATTCTGACCTGGAGAATTCCATGGACTGGGCTTGATCTCCTTGCAGTCCAAGGGACTCTCAGGAGTCTACTGCAGTGCCACAGTTCAAAAGCATCAACTCTTCAGTACGCAGCTTTCTTTATAGTCCAACTCTGACGTCCATACATGACTACTGGAAAACCCATAGCTTTGACTATACAGACTGTTGGCAAAGTGATGTCTATGTTTTTTAATATGCTGCCTAGGTTTGTCATAGCTTTCCTTCCAAAGAACAAGTGTCTTTTTTTTTATATAAATTTTATTTTATTTTTAAACTTTACATAATTGTATTAGTTTTGCCAAATATCAAAATGAATCCGCCACAGGTATACATGTGTTCCCCATCCTGAACCCTCCTCCCTCCTCCCTCCCCATACCATCCCTCTGGGTCGTCCCAGTGCACCAGCCCCAAGCATCCAGTATCGTGCATCGAACCTGGACTGGCAACTCGTTTCATACATGATATTTTACATGTTTCAATGCCATTCTCCCAAATCTTCCCACCCTCTCCCTCTCCCACAGAGTCCATAAGACTGTTCTATACATCAGTGTCTCTTTTGCTGTCTCATACACAGGGTTATTGTTACCATCTTTCTAAATTCCATATATATGCATTAGTATACTGTATTGGTGTTTTTCTTTCTGGCTTACTTCACTCTGTATAATAGGCTCCAGTTTCATCCACCTCATTAGAACTGATTCAAATGTGTTCTATTTAATGGCTGAGTAATTAATTTCATGTCTGCAGTCACCATCTACAGGGATTTTGGAGCCCAAGGAAACAATATCTGTCACTGCTTCCTCATTCCCCGCTTCCTATTTGCTTCTGAATGATGAGCCTAGATCCCATGATCTTAGTTTTTTGAATGTTGAGTTTTAAGCCAGCTTATCCACTCTTGTCTTTTGCTCTTATCAAGAGGCTCTTTAGTTCCTCTTCACTTTCTGCCATTAGAGTGGTATCATCTGCATATCTGTTCAGTTCAGTTCAGTCTCTCAGTTGTGTCTGACTCTTTGCAACCCTATGAACTGCAGCAGGCCAGGCTTCCCTGTCCAACACCAACTCCCAGAGTCTGCTCAGACTCATGTCCATCGAGCCAGTGATGCCATCTTCTTCTCTGTTGTTCCCGTCTCCTCCTGCCTTTAATTTCCCAGTATCATAGTCTTTTCCAATGAGTTGGCTCTTTGCATCAGGTGGCCAAAGTTTTGGAGCTTCAGCTTCAAGTATCAGTCCTTCCAATGAATATTCAGGACTGATTTCATTTAGGATTGAGTGATTTGATTGCCTTGCTATCCAAGGGGTTGTTGCTATTTCTTCTGGCTATCTTGATTCCAGCTTGTGATTCATTCACATGATGTACTCTGCATAGAATTTAAATAAGCAGGGTGACAAAATATAGCCTTGATGTACTCCTTTCCCAATTCAGGAGTTCCATGTCCAGTTCTGACTGTTCCTTCCTGACCTGCCCACAGATTTCTCAGGAGGCAGGTCAGGTGGTCTGGTATGCCCATCTCTTTAAGAATTTTCCAGTTTTGGTGCACACAGTCAAAGGCCTTAGTGTAGTCAATGAAGCAGAATTAGATGTTTTTCTGGAACTCCCTTGCTTTTTTTATGGTCCAGCAGATGTTCGCAATTTGGTCTCTGGTTCCTCTACCTTTTCTAAATCCAGTTTGTACACCTGGCAGTTCGTGTTTCCGGTACTGTTGAAGTCTAGCTTGAAAGATTTTGAGCATTTCCTTGCTAGGATGTGAAATGAGTGAAATTGTATGGTAGCTTGAACATTCTTTGCCATTGCCCTTCTTTGGGATTGGAGTGAAAACTGATCTTTTCCAGTCCTGCGGCCACTGCTGAGTTTTCCAAATTTGCTGGCATATTGAGTGCAGCACTTTAACACCATCATCTTTTAGAATTTGAAACAGCTCAGCTGGAATTCCATCACCTCCACTGCTTTTGTATCCATCCAGTAGAAAGCACTTTATTTTACTCCTGAATCTGTGCTTTGTGCTAGAACACAATTCAGCCTAATCTCCGCAGTCTCGGAGTCCGGATTCTGTTCTTTCCCACACACTCTGGACGTTCTATCAGGTAATGAAGGAAAGAGAGACAGCGCGCACTGGCTGATACGCACGGAGTTTCATGCAGCACCTTCCTTTGTGGGTTGTTAAGAATGGATACCTCACGTGAGGACAGGATTTCTCCTCCCCAAGTTGCGGGGTTTCTTGTCCCTGTTTTCTACTTACATGAGTGAAATGAAGCAGTCAGGATTGTCGGATTATATTTCTTTGTGAACGTAGAAATGCTTTCCTAAATTTCCTTTTACATACTATTAAAAAATATAAAAGTTCTTAGTGGCTTATCTAGTATTTTCATCACTCCTGGTGTGTGTGTGTGTCTGGTGTGTGTGGGGGGGCATGTATTTTTCGGTGGGAGGTGTATTTGTGTGTTTGTATGTTTTGGGGTGTATTTGTGTTTGTATGTGTAGGGAGTATATTTGTGTGTTTGTGTAGTGTTTGTGTGTGTCTGCATATGGTTTGTGTGGTATGTGTATATGGTGTGTGGCAGGTGTATGATGCGATATGTGTGTGTGGTACATATCTGGGGTGTATTTGGTGCAGTGTGTATGGACTGTCTACGGTGTGAGTGTGGTGTGTGCTTTATGGTGTGTTGCATATGTGTGTGTATGTATATGGTATGTGATGTTTGTGTGGTAAATGTGTGGTGTGTGTATAGGATGTATGGTATATGTGTGGTGTGTGTATACGTGTGTGTAAGGTGCATGTATATCTGATGTGTGTGTGCTATGTTTGGATGTGCAGATGTCTATATGGTGTATGTGTGTGTGTGGTGTGTGGTATGTGTGTATGGTGTGTTTGCGTGTCTGCTGTGTATATGTGTCGTGTGTGGAGTGAGTATATGGTATGCATTATGTGTGTGGTTTGTATATGGTGTGTGTGCCTGCATGTGGTGTGTGCATATGGTATATGTGTGGTATGCAGATGGTGTGTGTGTCTGTGGTATATGTGTGGGGTGTGTGTTTGTATATGGTCTGTGTGGGTGTGTGTATGGTATATGTGTCAGTGTGTGGTGTGTGCATATGGTGTGTGTGTGTCTGCCTGTGGTATGTGTGTGTATACGATGTGTGGTACATGTGTGTGGTGTGTGTATAAGATGTGTGTGTCAGGGGGGTGGTAAGGACTGAGAAAGGGGAGCTCTCTGATTCTGCTCTTTTCCTCCTTCCTTCTCTGTGCTTTCTTAGGTTTTGACACCGCTCTTGGCAGTCGGCCCAGCACACGGAGCTTGTGAGATGGCCTCCTGCTCACAGCCTGTGTTTCCTGGGCTCCCTTGGTCTCCGTAGCCAGCTTCCTGAGGTTACCCACCACCCCTGAAGGTTCCCACTCACACACACCACCCTGGCTATCCAATAGCTCACCTGACTTTCTTACCAGCTTCCTATTACTTCCTCTCTCAGTACGTTTATAGATAAAATTTTGTGACACAGTTTATACATATATGCAGGTAAGGTGGCAACACCATTGCCCTCTTTCCTGAATCACAGGAAGCTGTGGATCAGGGTGCAGGGGGCTAGGGCTCCACCACAGTAAGGGGCAGAGGCCAGGGTCACCTCCGACTGTTCTCGGGGCCGCGTGTGGTCACTGCGGCATCACCATTGGGTTCTGAGCATCACCTGCTTTGTCCGGGAGAAAGCCAGATAAGCAGACACTGCAGCATCGCCTACAGGAGAAAGGCCCTCTTGCCTCCCTAGCTCCCCCCAGCTCTACCCCGCCCGCATTTTCTGCCCCTGTGCTTCCCTCTCCATGGCTCCTCCGAGGTGAGGTGGTTTTCTCCAGCTGCACACTCACCCTGCTTTGCATTCTGCACCCCAGTACAGCACCATCTGAGGCTCATTAAGGAAACTAATCAATTCCATGCTTTGCACCAGCACAGCAGATTACTGCACAGGCAGGGCCATTAGCGAGTCCGTGCATTAACACTTGGCATTTCCATGAATCAATATGCGGCCCTTGTAGAACAGAGGCTTTTTTTTTTTTTTCTTTCATTAAGAAAAACTGATGCCAAACATCACTTCTCAGATATTTCCAAGTGTGTCTTTTAGGAAGGGGGAACAGAATTTTTTTTTTCTCCCTGCAAAATCATGCTTTTGTATGGGCCAATTGTAGACCGTGATGGCTTTTATTAATATTTCTCCTGGGACTGACTGTGTCATCCATGGGTAGAATTTGGACTCCATCCTCAGTAATCATGGTTCACGATTTTTTCTGAAGCATCAGAGGGAATCATAGGAGTGGCGCACATGTCCTTTTACTCACAGGGACCTACTTTAAAATAGATTCTATGTTTAATACTAGCTGAAATCTATGTGTAGTGAATGAAATTTCTATATGTGCTCTTTTCTCATTAATATTTCTTTAAAACTAGTACAATTTTCTACCTCATGTAATTTAAAAATGAATAACACCAGTTAGGAAACATGGTGGCTGACAATGATTTCAAGTATATTTCCCCCACTGGTATTATCAATACTGCTTATGCCTTGTCAGCAAGTAAAATGTAAATGTCATGTGATCTTAAAATTGGTGACATTTATTTACAGGGCTTCAGAGGGAAGTTTTAGTAGGCAGCTGTTACTCTCATTGTTTCCTACACAATGTACATGAAATTATTTTACAAGGTTGGGAGGGGAAATAGACCTCTCTTCCTAAAAACCAGGAAAACGATAGCAATGATCTATTTCTACAGTAATTCCTTTATTCTTGGCAAAGGTGAATTTCTGCTCTGCTTGGTCACTGGCACGAAAGGAATGCAGATGAGGGAAAAGGAGGCTTTTGTAAGAGAACAAGTCAGTATTTGTGGCCTGTGATGATTCAAACAATCAGTAAGCTTGGAAATTCCCTGCTGAAGAGCCATCACAGAACTGAAGGCTGACTCAAGATTTCTTGAGAACGCTGGTATCCTTTCAGCAGGATCTAAAACGAGAGCTCCGGCAAGACAGATCGAGGAAAAGGGCCTCTTTCTATTTTTAAAAAATACCCAACGTTCATGTTTTTCATATTTTCCTAGCCTGTAATTACTCTTAATCAAAGTACAACAAATAGTAAACAGTAAAAATGAAATAAATGTGGTGACAGTTTGCCAATAACGAGAAGAAAATGTTCCATCTGTCTAGCCGCGAGTAAAATGGGTGTAATTACTGCTCATTTTTCTCGTAATTGCTGAGTTATTAGTTTAAAGCTTACACCCAACTGGTGAACAGTGAGTACTGCCCGTTCCCTAATTATAGCTCTGCTTTGCCGAGCTTGAATCAGAGAAGGCGAGAGTGGGGAAAGCGATCTGAATTAACCCTGACAGCGTGCAGAGAATGGTGACTGGCTATTTAATTTGAATTTTATAAACTCCGGGTGCCTGTGCCACCCAAATATTAAACCACAGAGCTTGTCATTCTGTTTCAAATTATGTTTTATTTTTTAATGAATCGTCTTGAATCCATTTCCAGTGATGAACTTGGAAGGTGGTTTTTGCTGGAAACCATCCAAGCCGACCGCCACCCTTTACATGGTATTTGTTAAAGTGATACGCAGTTTATTTGTACCCAGGGCTCTAGGAGTGGTTATGTTCCTATTTTGTGAGCAAGGAACTTCCTTTAGGAAGTTCAGGATTACACACAGGTAGTCTGACCTGACAGTACAGAGTACACAGCAGGGAAAGTATAAAAAAGAAACATCTTCCTTGATCATTTCTGTCTGGGACGTGTTAAAGCATTCAGGCAAATATAGCTGCAATTTATTTATTTCCCTAATACATGATCTTATCTCTGAGGTTCACTTAAGAAAGACTGTTCTCATCCATTCTTATCAGAATGAAGACTATAGATGCCTTTGCCCATGACTGGTTTAGCAAGAGTAGACATTTCTGGGATAATTTTATTTGGATCTTTTTCTTTGGTCTAAATGCAGGGCTGTAGCTCCCTTCAGACCAAGATAGTGCTTGCAAGAAGGTGGGCTCTACTATGCACTGAACCCTAATTCTGGGGGTATTCCTAACAAAACCTGCGTTTGCAGCACACCTGGATCTAAGAACACTGGTGACAGGAAAGCCTGTAGAAAGGCCTAGTTACAGGCCATGGGGTATTTGTCGAATGAGACAGTGTAAAATGAAGTCGTGGAATCCTAGATTACTGGATGCTTGGGGCTGGTGCACTGGGACTACCCAGAGGGATGGTATGGGGAGGAAGGAGGGAGGAGGGTTCAGGATGGGGAACACATGTATACCTGTGGTGGATTCATTTCAATATTTGGCAAAACTAATACAATATTGTAAAGTTTAAAAATAAAATAAAATTAAATGCTTTTAAAAAAATAAAAAATAAAAAAAATAAAAATAAAAATAAAAAAATAAAAGTCCTGCTATGATAATTCTAAAATAAATAAATAAATAAATAAAACAGTTGGATTGGAGTGATTTTTTGTTTCCCCTGGCAAGTCAAGTCATTTGAGGTACAGAAGAGGAGACTATGAAAATATAGCATATTATGTTCATTTTATTTCTCTTAGCTTAATTGATGCAAGACATTTTTCTATGCTAGATATGTTATTATAAAAATAATAATTATGGCAAAACTTAGTGTGGGATATTCACTGGTATAAACCTTACACTTTCTAAAAGAGGGGAGATGAAGGGAGGTCTTAGTAGTTATTGGATAACCTAGAATCAGAGTCAAAGTCATTACTGTTCCTCCCCGATTCCTTCTCTCTCTGAAAGAGCAAGGTGCAGAAGAGAGAGCATATTTAACCTCCTGGTTGAGATAAGCTGGTGAAAATCATGGAACTGTATTTTAAAAATCTTCCTTCTAAGCCCCTGAGAACTGCAGCATCCCAGAGTTTTTTGAGCTGCGCATAAATGTCTTTGCTGCCAGGGATCACGGACGCATTATGCATAATCCTTTGGATGTGCTCACCAGCTGGGGAACAGAGATAGCGAGTGCTGGGGTTTTTCAGCTTTAAAAACGGTGCCCATACTTCACCCAAAAGCAGAGAAATGAAATGAGTATTTGCATAATCTATCCAGAGTCCCCTCGGTTTCTTTCAATCTTCTTATCATGTTTTTTAAAAAATCTATTAAGAGAATATTAGAACAAAATGCATTTTCCTCTTCAGAGAATTTATTTTGCCTCTGTTTTCAGGTCCTATAGGGCTTTTATTTGCTTTATTTATTTTATGCAAGGTTTTGTCTTTTTTTTTGTTTTTTTTAATTTGTTCCCAGCATTTTCTGTTTGCAACAACAGCACATGTGTAGGTCAATTCTTTTGACTTGGAAACTTAGTTCTGAGCTGCTGTAAAATTATTGTCTAAAAAGATCCCAAATAAATCGAAATGTGAACATTGTGGTAACTTAAATCCTGGGAGGGAAACAGAAAAATGAAAATTCACAATGTCAATGGCTTCTTAATTCTATGTCGATTTCTATCATTTACTCATAAAAGAAAATTTGGTGAAGTGCGTTCTTGTGTACTTGAAAGGGCTACTCCTGGGTCATCCTACACTCACACACACACAGACACACACACAGACAACATACACAATTGCACATACACATACTCACATACAAAGCCACACAGACACACAGATACATACATGATCACATACACGCTCACTCACTCACAGATACACTCAGATACACAAACGGAGACACACACACTGGTACACAACTCCTAATGTATCAATAATAAGCCTTCTTTCCAGAGTTTGTGCTGCTAAGGCCAGCTGGCCAATCTGCCTCCCTGCCTCCCTCTTTCTTTCTCAGTTGGATTATTTTCATTAGCTCTACTGTTTAAATCTTCCCTTTGTGCTATGCTCTGCTAAGTCGCTTCAGTCATGTCTGACTCGTTGCGACCCCATGGACTGTAGCCCTCCAGGCTCCTCTGTCCATGGGGATTCTCTAGGTAAGGATACTGGAGTGGGTTGCCATGCCCTCCTCCAGGGAATATTCCAGACCCAGGGATTGAACCCACATTTCTTATGTCTCCTGCATTGGTAGGTGGGTTCTGTACCACTAGCTCCACCTTTAACTCCTAGCAGTTGTCAGTCTGGATCATCTGCTGAAACCACTTTGTTGAGAGTCATCCACAACCATTTTGTTCTGAAAGGTCATGGTCGTCCCCTCTGGACCCCACCCTGGCATCTGGTGCTGCTGTCTTGGCCTTTCCTCCTAAGAGCCCTGTGCCTCACTCTCCTCTGTTTCTCTCCCTTTTCTTCTTTATTCACCCCTTTCTCTCCTATGGATGGAATTCCTCTTGGTTGCCTGCCCTGGCTGCCCCCTTTACCTGTTCCCCTTCTTCCTTAAACTGTGACCTCCATACAGTTCAGTTCAGTTCAGTTCAGTCGCTCAGTCGTGTCCGACTCTTTGCCACCCCATGAATCGCAGCACGCCAGGCCTCCCTGTCCATCACCAACTCCCAGAGTTAACTCAGACTCACGTCCATCAAGTCGGTGATGCCATCCAGCCATCTCATCCTCTGTCATCCCCTTTTCCTCCTGCCCCCCATCCCTCCCAGCATCGGAGTCATTTCCAATGAGTCAACTCTTCGCATGAGATGGCCAAAGTACTGGAGTTTCAGCTTTAGCATCATTCCTTCCAAAGAATACCCAGGGTTGATCTCCTTTAGAATGGACTGGTTGGATCTCCTTGTTGTCCATGGGACTCTCAGGACTCTTCAGAGCCACTGTTTGAAAGCTCTTCATAGGCTGTGGTCTTATCCCCAGTTTCTAGCCAACACCCTCCTTTCTTCCCTGTGTATTTACTGCCCAGATAGAAAAATTTGCATGTGTGGTTCCTGAGGAAGTAACGTTGGATGCCCAGGCTTTAAACTAATATGTTAACATTCACATGTTTCTTTCTCTTGGCATTTGCCACGTAATTGCTTGAGATTTTTGCATATCTTATTTTGTTGTTGTTATTTTACTGATTGCTAATTTGATTTATTCAGTAGCTAACTGCCCAACATAGGGATTTCCAGGACATTTTGAGAGTGAAGAGTGAGGGAAGATATTTGGAACTCTAGTTGGGCTGTTGCATCTGTGCTGTGGTGAGAGTGTGTATAATATCCATGTATCAAGTACCACACACTCAGACATGACCTGAAATGGGTATGGCTGTCTGATTGGGTGGAGTCATCCCTTGCCTCCTAGGACTACCAGGATTTGATTGGGTGGGATACGGTTCCTCTATCACCATATAAGATGCTATAGAAAAAATCAGTTCAGACTGCCACTCCCCTCTTCTGAAACCCAAGCATCACATTCAGAGTTGGAATCTATTAAAGTAACTGTTATTCAGCATTTATTTTTATTCTCTGAAGTTGTGTTTGTTGTGTTGTGCTCAGTCATGTCCTACTCTTTGTGACCCAATGGACTGCAGCCCGCCAGGCTTCTCTGTCCATGGAATTTTCCAGACAAGAATACTGGAGTGGGTTGCCATTCCCTTCTCCAGGAGATCTTCTTGACCCAGGGATTGAACCTGGGCCTCCTGCATTGGCAGGCAGATTCCTTACCATCTGAGCTACTTATTTGTGAACATATACGGGCTTCCCCAGTGGCTCAGAGGTAAAGAATCTGCTTTCAATGCAAGAGATGCGGGTTTGATCCCTGGGTTAGGAAGATCTCTTAAGAGAAGGAAATGGCAACTCACTCCAGTATTCTTTCCTGGAAAATTCCATGGACAGCCTGGCAGGCTGCAATCCATTGTGTCACAAAGAGTTGGATATGCCTGAGCACACACCAAGAATATATATATATATATAATTTGTTTTATATATATATACATATATAACACAATTATTTAATATATGCACACATATGTACATGTCCATACACATGTCTTGCATGTACATGTGTGTCTACATGTATAAGACAGCCCTTTTGTGCAAGTGTATATGTGTAAAAGCTCCTGCAGAGTAGGGACTGTTATTCTTACCATTTTACAGACAGAAACCCTGCTTGCTGAGGGGCCCTGTCCACTAGGTGGGGACCCCCAGCCCACAGAGATCGGATTTCACCTCACTTCATCAGAGTGAACAACTCTGATGGATCAGTACATAAGCAGGTAGTTTTTTTCTCTCCAGTTATGCTTGTGGACTCTTAATTAACTGCGGCCATAGGGAAAAATGTTTTTCTAATCAATGCTTGCGCATATTCCTGAGGTGGTTCCTGGTGAAGAGATAGAAGGGAAGACGTAGTGCTGCCCGCTCTGGGCACTCAGTCTCCTCCCCAGACCCTGTGCCCTCTGCTCTCACACGCCAGGTCAGGGCCTTGAGGGTCTCTTTTGCTGAAAGAGCTCCATGGCCTTTCCCTGGTTAATAGTTGCAGTCTTACATGTACCCCAGTGTCTACCGCAGCACTATTTACAATAGCTAGGGCATGGAAGTAAGCTAGATGTCCATCAACAGATGAATGGGTGAGGAAGTTGTGGTACACATACACAATGGAATATTAGTCATAAAAAGAATGCGTGTGAGTCAGGTCTAATGAGGTGGATGAGCCTAGAGCCCATTATACAGAGTGAAGTAAATCAGAAAGAGAGAAATAAATATCGTACATTAACACATATATATGGAATCTAGAAAGATGGCACTGATAAGCCTATTTGCAGGGCAGCAGTGGAGACACTGGAGAAGGCAATGGCACTCCACTCTAGTACTCTTGCCTGGAAAATCCCATGGATGGAGGAGCCTGGTGGGCTGCAGCTCATGGGGTCACTAAGAGTCGGACACGACTGAGTGCCTTCACTTTCACTTTTCACTTTCATGCATTGGAGAAGGAAATGGCAACCCACTCCAGTGTTCTTGCCTGGAGAATCCCAGGGATGGGGGAGCCTGGTCGGCTGCCGTCTATGGGGTTGCACAGAGTCGGACACGACTGAAGCGACTTAGCAGCAGCAGCAGTGGAGACGCAGACATAGGGAACGGACTTGACACAGTGGGGCAAGAAGAGGGCGGGATGAATGGCGAGAGTAGCATGGAAACATATACACCACCATTTGTAAAATAGAGAGCTAGAGTAAATATGCTGCATGACTCAAGGAACTCAAATCCAGGTTCTGCGACAACCTAGAAGGATGGGATGTTGTGGGAAGCGGGAGGAAGGACCAAGAGGAAGGGGACACGTGTGTACCCACGGCTGATTCATGTTGATGCATGGCAGAAACCAACACATTGTTGTCAAGCAGCTATCCTTCAATTAAAAATTAATTTAAAAAAAAAACAAGAAAAGCTACAGTCTTATACTGTCATTCATCATGTTTTGGTGTTATAGTCAGTACATCATATAAGACTTAAATGATGTTTAATGTGCTTTTTCTGATTAAACAAAAAATAACTAAGCTTTTCTGTCCTTACTTACATATTCCACTCCACTTATCTGGGTAAATATTTACTAAGTGCCTAATATATGACAGTATATGCTAGGGTCCAGAGATGCTCATGGTTTTTACAGTCCAAGAGATACTTAAATTAAGGCTACTCGCCCCATGATGATGGATATCACAGTTCTGTGAACATGACCATTTGTGACTTTGAGCCCAGCTCTGACAGATGAAAAAGTGCCAAGCAGGGAGGACAGAAAGGAAGGACACGGGAATGTCAGGGCTATGCCTTATGCAGACTCATGGGACCGGAAGAGTGTGTGTGTGTGTGTGTGTGTGTGTGTGTGTGTATGTGCGTGTGTGTGTGCACACGCACGCGTGCAGTATATGCATAGTGACATATTTATTCACTCTTTGCTTCAAAGCTGTTTTTGAGCACTCACTTTATACAGTAAGGCCTTATGTTAAACTTAGTTTGGCAACACAGTCCAAATGAATGCAACTTAGTCCCTCTCTTCAAGGGGATCAGAATTAAGTAGGTGGAAAAACAGATATGGTCACAAACTATAAAATAAAATACTAAGGCACCCATATGGGAGAGGAGAGTAATAAAACCACTCAAGAAGTTCAGATGCCTTCACTGTCAGGCTGCAGGGATATGTCAGAAAATGCTGCCATGAGCTGGGCCTTCATCTCTGCCCAAATCCTACAGCCCTGCTCCTAGACGCTGACTCTCCCTTCCTTGCCATACTTCCTAACAGCCTCACTCTGGCTCACTTTCTGGGTTATAGTCTCATTGCTCCTTGACTCTCTCAGTATAAATTAATTTCATTAGAATGTTGCCTTATTAATTTACTTCTAGCCTCTGGCATCACTTGTCTATGGAGTGAACTGTTGGGTGACATCAGAATCTGCTTTAACGAATGTGTTTCTAGAAGGGATTTTATCTCAGTATCGAATCTCAGACTTTATAGGAGCTCCATCCCTTTCTGTACGTTTCTTATGGTTTGTATATAAGCCACTAATTTAATATTTACATCCAAGTTAGGGCTGTACTTTAGGAATCTCCAAAGTGTATGAAAGTTTGCTCTTTTAGAAAAGAACACCAATTCCAGTTTTTTGTTCAGTCTGGCAGCAGCACGTGGTTGCACACATTGTTCATTCTCCTTTCTTTGCTGTAAGGTGAGAGTGGTGCAGATGCAGATTCCTCTTATTTTAAAACCTGGAAGACGAAACATAACTGAAAGAGTTGCTTGCATTTTTCAAGCCCCTGGAAAGAGAAACAGAAAACATGAAAAGCAGTGATCTTTCTATGCACTGAAGACTACTTTGTCATTTTACTTCTCAATAGATACAACTTTCCTTTCAACATGTAATAAATAACAAGATAGCCAGGAGTCTTGCAAAAAAGTATTGATATATACTATTTTCCAGGTGGCACAGTGGTAAAGAACCTGTCTGCCAATGTAGGAGATGTGAGTTTGATCCCTGGGTCAGGAAGATTCCCTGGAGTAGGAAATGGCAACACACTTCAGTAGTCTTGCCTGGGAAATACCACGGCCACAGGAGCCTCGTGGGCTACAATTCAAGGGGTTGCAAAGAGTCAGGCATGACCGAGCACATGCTTGCGAGAGGGTGAGGGTGACGCTTGGCAGAGACCTCGTTACTCAGGACTGTTTGGAAGGCAGGCGGCGCCCTGGTTTCATTGCTGAGAGTCGGAGCAGGGCTGAGATACTGCTGTGCCTGTGGTGGGAGAAGAGGGGCTGGATAAAGGCTTGGGGTAGATATTGTGCCTGGGATATGTTACTAAAGGAGAGATGAAGCCACTGCGATGCTTCTTGCTTTTGAGGCTGAGTGGCCAAGTTTCAAAGCCAGGGATGCATTGAGGAGACAGGATTGGTGAACGAGCCATGGGTGTGTCCAGGCCATCTTGGCTCTCAGGTGGCCTGGATGGGGCAGCTGTAGTGAGGAAAGCACCCACCCATTCCACCTCCTCACTTGGGCTTATGGGCTGCTTGTGAGGTGAAGGGGTCCCAGCTCCGCAGGTGGCACAGAGTATCCCTCCTGTCCAGTGGATGACCGCTGTGAGTGCTGCTGCTGATGGAGCCCCCTTGACTACTGGAGGCCAAGCTGGCTCCTACGCTGGCCTTGGTCATGGGCAGTGGAGGTCTCCCAGACATTTGGACCACGCCTATCCAGGCACCGTTCACTCAATCTGCCCTTCAGCTGTTCCTGGCTTTCTCGCTTCTTGAACAAGCTCCCTAAGGAGGTTGTTAGCATCCTTAGGATGCAGCATCTGGAGCCACATTCTGTCTGATAACCCCTCTATCTCCCTTTCCTTGCTCCTTTTCTCTCTCTCTCCTGCTCTCAACCTCCTTTGAATCTTGTGAACTGCTTTCTCTACATCTTCATTTATTTACAGAATGATAAATATAATTGTAGCCAGCCATAGGCAAATTCTTATCAGTGGGCTACAATAGCTGACTCGTTTGGGGGTGATTTTATCTATAATTTTTGCCCTCTTATGTCCAAAAGGCCTGCAAAGCCCAGTTATTGCAGCCACGGGGTCTTGCCCAGAGCCCTTCCATCAGCACCAGCGTCAGCAGTTCAGGAAGCCAGCACAGCTCCTTGGAGGCTCCAGGCATGGCCAGGGAGCTGCCCTTGCAAACTCAGACCTGTAAAGGGATGCCCACTTCCATTGCATGAACGTGCTTCCAAAGGCGTACTCTTGTAGAACCTTCCAGCACACAGGGAAGCGGGCTGGGCTAGAGTCCCTGTTTTATGAGCAAAACATCAAGGTGCAGGGAGTTTGAAGACCTGCCTGGGGCTTCCATGAGAGTGTGAGAGCCAGGGCACCGCCAACCCTTTATTTTCCCTTCTGCACCAGAAACCAGCATCTCACATTAGACTGGGAGGCCTTCTGGAGCATGAGGTGCCCACAGAGGCTGGAGGATCACAGGTTGTTACTGCATCCTGGGAAGATAGCTGATAACTTCCCTGGTATTCTCAGTTCTGAAATTCTATTATCCAGATACATTCAGCTAATCATGGAAAACTGCCTAAACTGCGTCCAAGTGAACAGAGCAGTTATGTGTTCAAATGACAGATTCTCATGTGTTAACTCCTTGCCAACCCCATCCCTATTGGGCAGGAAAGAAGGCAAAGGAAGAACGGTCCTGGGAAGTAATACCAGGGTCGCAAAGGTACTGAATACCTTGGAGGAAAACAGCAAGTCCTCCATGTGAGTCATCTGAGTACCACAGTAGGCTCAAAAGCCATGCCCAGCAAAGATGATGTTTTATTTTGAAGAAATAAAAATGTTGATGAGCGAGGCATGGAAATAATATACTAGAAGGAATCTGAAGGTTGGAAATGGGAATATGAGTGAGTAGAGCAGGTAAGTGTAATGGGTTTAATTATCCAGTGTGGTAATTGGACAAGAGGAGTCACACAGGATGGAGCAGACAGAGGAGGTGGTGAGGGGAGCTCAAAGGATGATGTTGACCCATAGGCTGATGGAGGAAGGGCAAAGGCTTTGGAGTCATATGGAGGGGATGTGGGGGATGTCCAGAGATGCACCTATAAAATAATTCCAAGTGGCTTGGCGGAAACTTGTGAGTCCAGAAAGCTCAATGCTGGCATACAAACTTTTTGCTTAATAATTTGGTGTATTTAATGGCTATAACTACTAAAGAATTTGGGGCAAAAGTTATGGTATCTGATTTTGGAAAATGACAATACTTTTACTCTCCAGATTTACTACAAAGATGGTCTAACTCTCAGAGTCTTTCTTTTGTCCCTTGACCTGGGTTTTCTGCAGGGTCTTCTCTCCCTGGTCAGCCTTTAAAACCCATTCTTTTTATCTGACTTCCTGGACATGCTGCCTCCCCAGGACATATTGGATCTGATTCCTGTTTTTAATCCCACAGATGATCAGAGACCAAGGTGTCCTCCACATTTCTCAACTGAATGTGCTTCAAGAGCCCTAGTTCAAGATCAAGTTATATTGTAATAATCTGTCCACTTTTGGGTAACACTCCTCCACATGCATGCGTGCTCAGTCACTTCAGTTATGCCCGACTCTGTGACCCCATGGACTGTAACCCACCAGGCTCCTCTGTCCATGGGATTCTCCAGGTAAGAATACTGGAGTGGGTTGCCATGCCCTCCTTCAGGGGTCTTCTCAATGCAGGGATCGAACCTGCATCTCCTGCATCTCCTGCAGTGCAGGTGGATTGCTTACTCACTGAGCCACTTGGGAAGCCCAACACTCCACCACGACATTGGCCAAAACAAGTCACATGGACAGTACTGATATCACTGGACTATAGCTATGTAATCTTCCCCAAAGGAGTCTGATTGGCTTCATTGCCTGGATACACAGTCTGCCCACGAGATACACAGTTACTCATTTTCATTAAACACGGTCCCCCAACCTGGGGGTGGGTGCTCAGTTGCTCAGTTGTGTCTGACTCTTTGCAACACCATAGACCATAGCCCACCAGGCTCCTCTGTCCATGTAATTCTCCAGGCAAGAGTTCTGGAGTCGGAGTCCATTCCCTTCTCCGGGGGATCTTCCCCACCCAGGGATCAAAACCGGGTCTCCTGCATTGCAGGCAGATGCTTTACCATCTGAGTCATTAGGGAAGCCCTCCACCAGGGTAGAATAAAAGGCAAAAAGCACAGCAGAGAGACTCTGTCCCAGGATGAGGAAGAGTCACTGTGGTCACAGGAGTGGGAAACAGCTTTCAAAGGGCTGAATCCCAGTGGTGGTCACTCTCTCACCCTGTGACCATCACCCTGCTTCTTTTTCCATATCTGAGTGTTCTCTGAAAGGTGGAGGTAAGATATCCACTTACAGATTTGCTGTGAAAGATGTTGTTCAGTCGCTCGGTCGTGTCTGACTCTTTTTGACCCCATGCACTAGATAGAGCATGCCAGGCTTCCCTTTCCTTTACTATCCAGTAAAGACAAGTGTTGGGAGAGTTATAACACCCTATAGCTATAGGGCAAAGAACCACTGCCAGCCCTAATGATCAGAGTAGGGTTTTTGCTGTAATTCTAGGTGACTGGAGTGTGGTTGATGGCCTTTGGAGGAAGAAGGTTCTAAACATATGCAAACTGCAGTTGAGAGTCATTTAACCGAGAGAGGTGGTCCAGACTAGACTGTCTGGGAAGCGAAGAAAGAGTTTTTATTTTATTCCAAGTTCAGTGGAGAGTCAATGAAGGTTTTTAACCTATCAGATCATGGCACGATATTGGGTGAAAGAGGTCACTCACTCTAATGGTTTTCTTCATTGAAGGAATAAATTGTATGGGAGGAAATGTGGATGCAGAGAGGCAAGCTTGGGGGCTATCTTAAATCTCCCATAGTCACGTGGGCTGGAGATGGAAGTAAATAGACAGACCTGAGACACATTCCTGAGGCAGAAGGAATAACGTCTGCAGAAGGCTGTGTTGAGGTGGGCTGAGAGGGAGGAAGGCGCGTAGAGGCAGGAGGATGGGCAAATCAAGTGGTCCCAATTTCTGAGAGGAAGAATGATCTCTGGGCAGGTTGAGTTTTAAATATAATAGACCTTCACGTTGAAGAGCCAAATGGGCAGGTGGGTATGTGAGTTTTATCTTGCTACATAAATCTGTGAGTTGTCAGCCATGTAGTTGTATCTAAAGTAATTGCTTGAATGAGATACTCTAAGGAGATAGGACAAGAGAACTCTGGAAGGATTCATAATAACGCTAAGAGCTGGAGATCAGGTTAAGGAGGAGGAGACCTCACTGCAGTGCCTGATAGATTAGGAGGAAGGGTAGGAATGTAGGGGAGTCTTGGACATAAAGAGAAGAATGGTTGGGTGGCGTTCACTGTATCAGATGCTTCTGAGAAGTGAAGATGAGATCCATGAAGTGTTCGCAGGGCTTGGCACCATCAAATGGTCAGAGATCTGGACAAGGGCCATCTCTGCAGAGTTGTGGACAGAAACCTTCTTGCAGAGGTTGAAGGTGAGTGGCTGGTGATGCTGTGCAGATCAGTATGTGATTTACTCCTTTGAAAAAGTCTGCTTGTGCAGGAGAAGCAACAAGTGGGGCCACAGTAAAGGAGAATGTTTAGTAAAGGGAATTGGGGTTTCTTGTTATGTGTTTATGTGTTTTTTGTAAAGATGAGATATAGCAAGCATGTTTCATGATGGGCACAGTGATCCAATAGAGGGTGGGATACTGATGAGAGAGAAAAAACAGACACCAGGGAGAGAAAAAAGTACAAGGAATGAGATCTTCAAGAAAGCCATGTGGTGGAGCCACAGAGCTCCAGCACAGGATCAGCTTGGAGAACGTAATGGGTTGGGTGCAGAGCTGAGTGTGATTCTAACTGAGGAAGTTCAGGTGAAGTTTCTGCTTAGACAAAGGGTGGAGGAGGGAGGATTATGAGAGCTTTTAGGAGAGAAGACAGAGATGAGCAACTTAAAATCACACCTCAGGGAGATGGAAAGAAGCCTGCTAGACACAGAATTGTGCTGAGTGCCTGTTCCCTGTGAGGAAGGCTCATGGAGACCTGGATTCTGGAGAACTTCAGTCTAACTGTGCTGTGTATTACAGTGCATCTCTCTATAATATATTTATCTATTCCCCATTATTTTTTTATTTTCCTTTGAGAACCTGGATAAAGTTGGACTCCATGAATTTCTCTGTGGTTTTTTACTCCTGTGTTAATTTAATTGAGGGTCTTATATCTATTGAATTTCATAAACATCTCTCATTTTTCCAGGTCACACATTCCTCTTTCAGAAATTATGTAAATGTTCATTTGTCAATTTGGGACACTTAAAAAATAATGACTTCAAATTTTACTTAACTTCAAGATTTATATGGTATTTGCATATTTTGTAATAAGACTGTATTTAATATATATCCAAACAATAGCAACTAACATAAATATACTTTTAGATTATAAAACTTAAATAACATATAATCAAAGATTATTTATTTTTTCTACATTACTTATAAAATGATTGGTATAAATAAATTGGGAAAATTGATTTATTTTACCTTCTCATCTTTTCCAAAATATGTTTGAGATATTTCACAATTTGCACTTGCCTAAACATTGGGCACGCATGAATGTGTGTGTATACAGAGATTTCTTCTTCTCTAAACTGGGAGTATCTAAACTAATTTTCTAATTTCCTGGGAATATCTGTTAGAGTCAACAATGTCAGTGAACCAGACTTGGGTCCTCTTGCCCACATCCAGTAAAGCTAATCTACTGACACCAGGTCATGGCGAAGGAACGTGCAGCTTTATTGCAAAGGCCAGTACGAGGAGAGGGATGACTTGTGCTCAGACCTCTCAAACTGCCCAAAGGGTTTCAGCAAAGCATTTTTAAAGGCCAGGTGAGGGAGGGCTGGCCCAGGGTTTATGGAATCAGCCTGTGCACACGTCTGTGATTGGCTGATGGTGAGGTAACAGGGCAGGGTCACAAGGGTCCTGGCTCATGATCACCAAGTCGTTAATTTCTTCCATTTAGTGGTGGTTTTAGCATCTGTAACACAACTCAGGAAGTGTACCTCAGGATACTGTTTTCTAGGAACTTCAGAGAGGAGCTACAGCATAGGATATGGGGGAGGGGTCTGTCCTGGGAAGGGAAGGTTCCATACTGCCCTGCTGAGTTACAACAAGAAACAATGGAGAATATTTAAGATCTGGTTTCTTAGCAACTTTGAATTATGTAGTACGGTAATGTCAATATAAAAACACAGATAGTACTATAACCATTTTTCTGGCTAATGTTATGGTGGACAGCATATTGCAGTTATAAATGTATAAAAACAATATATGGTACACCTTAAACTTACACACTCTAAAGGAGATCAGTCCTGGGTGTTCTTTGGAGGGACTGATGCTAAAGCTGAAACTCCAATACTTTGGCCACCTCATGCGAAGAGTTGACTCATTGGAAAAGACTCTGATGCTGGGAGGGGTTGGGGGCAGGAGGAGAAGGGGACGACAGAGGATGAGATGGCTGGATGGCATCACTGACTTGATGGACGTGAGTCTTAGTGAACTCTGGGAGTTGGTGACGGACAGGGAGGCCTGGCGTGCTGCAATTCATGGGATCTCAAAGAGTCGGACATGACTGAGCGACTGAACTGAACTGAACTGAACTGAAACTTATACAATGTTATTGTTTAATTGCTAAGTCCTGTTTTACTCTTTGTGACCCCAAGGACTATAACCTCCCAGACTTCTCTGTCTGTGGGATTTCCCAGGCAAGAATACTAGAGTGGGTTGACATTCCCTCCTATAGGGGATCTGCCTGACCCAGGGATGAAATCCATGTCTCTTGCATTCTCAGACTGGTTAAGCTGGTTCTTTGCCACTGAACCAACCACCAGGGAAGCCCAAACTTATACAATTTTATGTCAGTTATATCTCAATAAAAATAAGCTGGTAAATTAATATAGTTCTGATCACAAAGTAAACACTCAATAAATATTAGCAATTTTTTTTAAAAAAGAGCTAATGAAGGTAAATTATAGCCAAAAAAAAAAAGCATACTAGTAACTTCCTCAGGTACCCTGGCCTTTCTGGCCTGAAGCACATGCCCAGCCACCTTAACCCTCCTGGTGAGCCAGTACTTAAGGACACAGAAACACTGGTACTGACTTTCGCCTTCTCTGGGCTTCCTTCTTTTCTTTGGAAGAACGTTCTGTCTTCCAGGAGACCTTGCTTCGAAGCATCTTTAGTGCATCATGTGGCTCAGGTGGCCACCACTGCATCTGGAGATGAGGCTGTTTATTTCTATACTTTATGAAATCCTGTGCCTCCATTCTAAGGATCTGAGGAGTCAAGGGGAAAGGAAAAAAACAAACAAACTTTTTTTTCCCTTCCATCTGGCTATCTTACAGCCCTGTTGGGGACATATTACTTAAGGTAGATATTCAGATAAGACAGGTCTGAAGAAAGATTTTATATCTCTGAGCCTTATTCATCCTTTTCCTGCATGTGTTGCTTTGCCAGAAGCTAATTGAGAGTCAGTCCTGTTTTATTTCACTGTAGCCCAATGATGGAGAAGGCAATGGCATTCCTCTCCAGTACTCTTGCCTGGAGAATCCCATGGACAGAGGAGCCTGGTAGGCTGCAGTCCATGGGGTTGCAAAGAGTCAGACACGGCTGAGCGACTTCACTTTCACTTTTTATTTTCATGCATAGGAGAAGGAGATGGCAACCCACTCCAGTGTTCTTGCCTGGAGAATCCCAGGGATGGGGGAGCCTGGTGGGCTGCCATCTATGGGGTCCCACAGAGTCGGACACGACTGAAGCGAATTAGCAGTAGCAGCAGCAGCCCAATGATACAGGCAAGGACAATTTTCTACGTTAGCAAAGTGGGAAATGAGCGGCTAAGGGGTGATGTGGGGTCCCGGCAGGGAGGTGATGAACCCAAGGTCCCAGCAGGATGCTAATGTATGTTGTGGTCCTAGGCAGGCAGCCCTGGTGAGATAAGTCGGAATGTGTATGTATGTTCAGAATTTGGGGCCCCCAGGTTGCGCTTGAAGCCTAGCTCCACTTACTGGAAAATAAGCAAGTCTTCCAAGAGTGAGCTCATTTGAAAAATCTTGTGCTTTAAAAGATTCTTCCTGGAGACCACCCCTTGGGCTGTGGCATGAACTATAAGCATCGCTATCTAATCAGATCTGGGTGAGTTTCTGGTGGCCTACAATTTCTAGTGTTGATGTCTTCAACAACAAAAAAAACAAAAACAAAATTACCCACTCTCCCCAGGCAAGTGTTTTCTCATGACCACATATTTACATACTAAAGTGTATTCTGGAGGAGGAGGAAGATGAAAAAACGATTGCAGAGTTCACCCTTTGAATCTGTAGCTGCTTTCAAAAGGCCCCTGTTTCAAAGGTGGGTCCTCTGTGTCCTTCTGTTTGCAAAACCACACATAGGCACTCTATTTATTTAGTCTCTTATTTGAAAAGAAGCTTTCCTTCTGCCTTAGAAGAAGCTCATTACAGACAGATTTCACCTTTCTGTTGGAAAAGATGTCTCCTTGAAATGAAAATGTATGAATGTTAGATCCATAGCGTGTAGCTTCCGGGCTATCCTTTTGATCCAGTTCCGAATGCATTTGTTAAAAAGCCACTTTATTGATTTTTTTTAAGCTGCTTTTTGCCCTGTTTGGAGCATTTGTACATATGCACATCACAATTTTTGCTACATCAAAATGCTTAATAAGTTCACTGCACTCACGAAATAGCATACAAAACAAAGAGACTTTTCTCTATAAAGATTTCTGCCACTTAACCTCCAGTATGAAAGTTGTTTTTAATGTGCTCCCTCTGAATAGCTTCAGAATATTTTATGCAGTCTTCAGTGAGAGAGCCAGCCCAGGTCCACCTTCAGATCTCCTTTTCAGAAAGCAGTGTGCTGTGGATAAAGGGGAATTTGACAGAGCAAGAATAGGCATCTGATATCCATTCTGTTGGATAAAAGTCAGTTTACTTCAATTATTCATTTAATTGGTTACATTTGTGGGTGGCCCTTCATTGTTGTTCACTCACTAAGTTGTGTTTGACTCTTTACAAACCTGTGGATTACAGCCCGCCAGGCTCCTCTGTTCTCCACTATCTCCCACAGTCTGCTCAAATTCATGTCCATTGAGTCTGTGAAGCTGGCTAACCATCATATCCTCTGCTGCCCCCTTCTCCTTTTGCTTTCAATCTTTCCCAGCATCAGGGTCTTTTCCAGCGAGTTGGCTCTTCAAATCAGGTGGCCCAAGTATTGGAGCTTCAGCATCAGTCTTTCTAATGAATATTCACGGCTGATTTCCTTTAGGATTGACTGGTTTGATCTCCTTGCTGTCCAAGGGACTCTCACGAGTCTTCTCCAGCACTACAATTCAAAAGCATCAGTGTTTCAGCTCTCAGCCTTCTTTATGGTCCAACTCTCTCTCTAAATGGAAATTTAGCCAGGTAACTAAGGTGATGGTTCTTTATTAGGTCCAATTATAATACAAGGAGTAAGCACACTGTAACCTTTAATGTTGGCTTTTTTTTTCTTTTCTTTTCCTTTTTTGGTATTGGATACAGACAAGTCAGTGTTAAGTGCTTTTAATTCTAACAAATATTTCCTGAGGACAGGTGTTGAGCCAACTCAATCAAAAGCACTACCTGAAAGGCAAAGCTGGGTTTGTTCTAGTCCTGACTTCAAGTCACAGGAAGCCCAAAGGCACCCAGTGTGGGGTGTTCCAGGAACCTTCAAATACCCTTAGGGTTAGGGACTTTTTTGTTAGAAGACCCCTCATGCAGATATAAAAATGAACATAGCTGAAGATTGCATGTAGCTTATTCAATGAGGGAGCTGAAAAGATGTTGTGACCAGTTTAAAAGAGAAACATTTGAAACAGAAACATTTATCCATCAGGGATATTGAAATATATATGTGAATGGGGGCAGAACTGGCTTTTCCTTGGGGAGTGGGGACTGAGGAGAGGCATCATTAAACCCCTACCAAATGGGGCAGAATTTGTGTGAATATCAGTTACCTGCAAACCACAGAATTGTAGAGTAGCTCAAAGACAGTGACGTACAGAATCAGATCATCTCTGCAGGTTTCATAGTTATCTACTGAAGTACACATGTTTTTCCACACCTCCAGAAGAGTGAGTGGCTGACACACAAAAGCCATTATTTTATTTTATTTTACTTTAAAGGTGGGAAAGCATCCTCACGTAGGGGACCATGTGAAAGTCAAGGGGTAAGAAGTGAGAAGGAAGGTGATGACTGTGGGTTCCCAGTGGTGTTTGTGGGAACATACATGAACTTTAGACTAATTTAAGCTATTGAGTATTTAAAAATCCTAGTTTTATTTAGAGATCTTTTCCATGGTGGTGGTAAGTGACGTATGAAGTGACTTTCCAATTTCTTACCCCTTCCTATTCTATTTCTGTGGCTGATCCGTGGCTCCACTCAGGGCCAGTCCTGACTCCCTTCCCAATTCTTCTCTTTGTGCATCAGACTCTGCATTAAAGCAGTTCTTTAATGCATTTGGAGCCACCTCTGTGTTGTGTGTGTGCGTGTGTATGTTAGTTGCTCAGTCGTGTCTAATTCTTTGCAACCCCATGGACTGTAGACCTCCAGGCTCCTCTGTCCATGAGATTCTCCAGGCAAGAATACTAGAGTGGGTAGGCATTCCCTTCTCCAGGGATCTTCCTGACCCAGTGATCGAACCCAGGTCTCCTGCGTCGCAGGCAGATTCTTTACCAGCTGAGCCACCAGGGAAGCCCCTCTGTGTACTACCTCCAAATTTACCAAATACACTTAATGCAAAAGCAAGATGGAGACAAATATTTGTTAAGGGAGGAGTCCGGAAAGTTGAGCTCTGGTGGAAACCCTAACTCCCCTCTTCCCCAGCCCATGAGTGGACTCGTTCCAGCGAACACCTGCCCCTCCTGGTCAGCAAAAACCAGCATACAGGAAACAGAGGGCTTGGCAGCCAGGGCCCCATTAATATGTTCTGTAAATCAGGGCTTCTGGCCACAAGACCCTCTGTTCTGTCATGGGGATGTTACGGTTCTCTAAGGTGTCCATTTTCTTGCTGTTTTCCTCAGTTGCCATAATGAATTGAGCCCCCCTCTGGTAGCAGGTTGACATGTTGCCTGGAACACATTTTATGAAAGGATCTTCATAGCTGTGTCTTGAACCGGGAAGGCTGAAATGAGGGAGAAGAGATTCAGAGAATGTTGGGTATGAGGCAACATAAACTATTTGTTACTAATTGTAAGCTCACCTCAACATCCCAGACTCCATTATTGCAGTCAAGCTGGTTTTTTCTTTTTAAATTTATGCAAATATAATGAGCATATAATAAAATTCATTGTTTTAAAGTTTACTTCTGCAAATTTTGACAAATGCATAGAGTCAAATAACCTTTGCCATGATAAGATGTAGTTCAGTTCAGTTGTGTCTGACTCGACTCCCGGAGTTCACCCAAACCCATGTCCATCCAGTCGGTGATGCCATCCAGCCTCATCCTCTGGCATCCCCTTCTCCTCCTGCCCTCAATCTTTCCCAGCATCAGAGTCTTTTCAAATGAGTCAGCTCTTCGCATCAGGTGGCCAAAGTATTAAAGTGTCAGCTTCAACATCAGTCCTTTCAATGAACACCGATGACTGATTGACAATAACCCCCCCAAACACCCCAGACATCCTTCTGTAGTCAACTTCCTCTCAGCTTCTTCCCATCCCCTGTCCCTCCAAAAAACCCAACTCTGGTAGCCTTTTGAGTCTGACTTCTCTCACTTATCATGATGCGCTTGAGGTTATCAATATAGCCGTTATAAACATTCACTTACAGACTTTATGTGAACATTGTTTTTATTTCAGGTGAGTGAATACCTAAGAACAGCACTTCAGAGTTGCATGGTATTAATAAGTAAATATGTAACTTTATTAAGACCTGTCAAATTGTTTCCAAAATGGCTAATTCATTTTGAGTCCCCCCTAGTACTCTTGCCTGGAAAATCCCATGGGCAGAGGAGCCTGGTAGGCTGCAGTCCATGGGGTCGCAAAGAGTCGGACATGACTGAGTGACTTCACTTTTTACTTTCATGCATTGGAGAAGGAAATGGCAACCCACTCCAGTGTTCTTGCCTGGAGAATCCCAGGGACGGGGAGCCTGGTGGGCTGCCATCTCTGGGGTCACACAAAGTCGGACACGACTGAAGCGACTTAGCAGCAGCAGCAGCAGCAGTGTATGAGACACCTAGTTCCTCTGTATTGTCAGATCCTCACCTGCACTTGGTATTGTTGAATTTCTTCCTTCCTCCCTCCCCCTCCCTTCTTCCCTTCTCTCCTCCCTTCCTCCCCTTTCTCTCTGTCATTCTATAAGTTGTTACAATGTTGTCAGATGTGATTTAAATTGACTAATTTAAATGACTTAATGACTAATATGTTGGACCTTTCCCCCATGTACTTATTCGCTGTGTCTTTATCAAGGTGTCTGTTCAACTATTTGGACTGGGGTTACTTATCACCAGTTTTCTGTTTCAGATTTTATCTTTCACACACACAAAAAAATGCATTAAGTCTTGAAACTGTGGACTAACATATTTATGATGCTTGTGGATGTGATGGGAAAACAAGCTTCTAGAATAAATTATTTCGTAGATCATGTAGGAGAAGACATTAAGGTGATAATCAGCGGAAGCTGTCACTAGGAATAAGTTATGCTAAGGGGACCTGGTTTCCTTTTGGTCTGATGAGTTAAATTGTATATTAGAATAATTTAATAGGTGCAATATTTTATATCATACTTACAAGCAAAATGGAGAACTGTGAACTGCATAATAATAAAATTAGAGTGAATTCTATTTTTTTGAAAAACATTACCCCTAGAACATTGATTCTTTTTTTTTTTTTTTTTTTTGAGTCTGTCTACCTGGAGGGATGTTCTTAACCTGATGTAATTTACTAACCTATAATGTTCAAATTAGGTAATTCAGAATTTATTAAAGGCTCTATAGATAGTATCTGACACAGCACAAATGTGCAGGAAAGACTGGGACAGAGTAAACCCGGATGGGTGGTTGTCAGTTTACAGTCCTGTCTCCCACAGCCCCTTCACGCCTCCTATGTGGAGGTGATGATGGTGCCTGCTGTCAGGACATACCCCTTCCAGCTCATCCCACACCCTGTGTTACCCCTTCCAGCCTCCTCCCCTCCTTTCTCAGACCAAGCCCAATGGATGTTCCATAAGGGCAAAGACCACAGAGGGTTCATAGTTGGATTTCACTGGGTAACTGTAAAAACACAGTTTACTCTTCCTTTAGATTTATGAACATGAAGCTCACATTCTCAGAGAAGGCAATGGCACCCCACTCCAGTACTCTTGCCTAGAAAATCCCATGGACGGAGGAGCCTGGTAGGCTGCAGTCCATGGGGTCGCTAGAGTTGGACACGACTGAGCGACTTCACTTTCACTTTCACTTTTCCCTTTCATGCATTGGAGAAGGAAATGGCAACCCACTCCAGTGTTCTTGCCTGGAGAATCCCAGGGACTGGGGAGCCTGATGGGCTGCCGTCTATGGGGTCGCACAGAGTCGGACACGACTCAAGTGACTTAGCAGCAGCAGCAGCAGCAGCTCACATTCTGAGAGACATCAAGAAGCCCATTGCCATTATGTGCACTAACTGGAAGGTTTCTTCTTATCAGAGATGTTTCTTGAAACATGGTACTTTCCTTTCTTAAGGCAGTGTCATATTTTAATCAGTTGTTATTAAGCTCTTATTTCAGGAGAAAGAACTGTGAGTAAAGAAAATGTCCTTACAACAATTCCCCATTAGCGATCTGTTTTACACATGGTAATGCATATATTTCAAAGCTACTCTCTCAATTTGCCCCACCATCTCCTTCCCCCACTGTGTCCATAAGTCTGTTCTCTGTGTCTGAGTCTCTATTCCTGTGCTGAAAATAGGTTCATCAGTGTCATTTTTTCTAGATTCCATATATTTGCATGAATACATAATATTTGTTTTACTCTTTCTGACTTACTTCACTCTGTATAACAGGCTCTAGGTTCATCCACCTCATTAGAACTGACTCAAATGCATTGCTTTTTATGGCTGAGTAATATTCCATTGTACATATATATGTACCACAGCTTGTTTATCCATTAATCTGTCGATGGATATCTAGATTTGCTGCTATATAGCTCAGGAGTTCAGCTTGGTCCTCTGTGACAACCTAGAGGGATGGGATGGAGTGGGAGGGAGGTTCATGAAGGAGGGGATATGTGTATGCCTATGGCTGATTTAGGTTGATAATTGGCAGAAATCAACACAAAATTCTAAAGCAATCATCCTCCAATTAAAAACAAACAAATTTTAAAAAGAAAATTTCCTTGAGAAAGCAGAGGTATACTTCCTGTTGCCCTTGACTCTTCACTTTAATGTAGGCAGCTACGCTGATGAAGGCTCTGATGGTGAGGGGTGCCCGGGGACTTTCCATCTGAATGCCCTTCCTCTGTCTGAAAACTTGTCTGCCCTGTGAGTGTAGTGGGAGGAGGACACGGCAGATGCTGAGTCAGCGGAGTCTCAGGTTTTCAGATGTGCTTGTAGCTGCCATGTGACCCTCAGCCAGGGGTGGTTTTACCCCAGGACTCCTGTGACAATGTCAGCAGTCATTTTTGATGGTCCTAATTGAGAGGCAGCTAGTGACACCCAGAGCACAGAGGGCAGATTCTGCTAAACATCTCATAATGAGCAGAATGTCCCACAACAAGAGTCACTGGGGCCAAAGGGTCTACGCTGCAGAGACTAGGAAACTGCTCAAGTTGCAATACCCGGGAACCCATGAGGTCAAGAAGTAGAGACCTGGTCCAATGACATCCTGGACATTGGATATCCAGGGCAGACATAGCATCAGGGCCTGGGCATCTCCAGTGTCCAGCACTGCTCTTCATGGGGGCTGGGAGGGGGCAGGCTGTAACCACTAGTGTTCAGGGATGTGAGCAGTAGCAGCAGTCCACTCTGCGTCTTTCTTTTGTCCTGGGCCTTGATATGTCTTTGGGCTTTGTCTGTTTTTGGTGTCCTATGACCATGGTCAAGGTCAGTAACTCAGGACTCAGGGGAAGGTTATTATAGTAAAAGAATATACTGCAGAGTCACTGCAGGGAAAAGATGCATTGGCGGAGAAGACCGGCCCTGGCTTCCATAGTCCTCCTGTGTGATCGCACAGGGCACACAGTTCCTGTAGCTGAGTACTATGTGCCTTGGGCCAAGTGTCCCAGGTCAGGGAAGCCCTGTTGCGTCTTGGGGTCCAGGGCTTTTGGAGGTCTGGTCACATGGGAAAGTACCACCAGAAAGAAACATTGGTGACCACCTTGAATCATAATGTTGGTGCAAAACCACCCAAATGAACTTGCAGTGAGGTTGGAGTCTGGGCAGTAGACATTGCTCAAGTTCTCTGTGAATCTTAGTGGGGGAGATGCCCGTCCACATGGTATTCTTTTCTCCTTGGGCAAGACCAGTCTTGACAGCTTAGGAAGACCTTTTCTTCATATGCAGGAGGAGTAATTTGTTCCCCAGATTTTGATTATGTCACACTTATTCCTTTTCTAATTATCCCCTATTTGTTCAATATAAGATAATAAATTCTGACAAACAATCAGTGGAAGGGCATTGTGATGTGCTTCATTTTAATTGGCTTGGCTCTTTTTTTTTTCTTCTCTGCTAAATTATAGCCCATCAACATGAGGTTCCCTGCAGTGAGCAGCTAATAATGTGCCCAGGTGCAGTCAATTTTACTTCCTAAATAAGAAATAATAGCTGCAGATCCCCTGAATGTGAAATGCAAGAGTGGGCCGCAGCGTCTCTTCTCAGTGGTGCCAGACGCTAGGGCGAGTTTCACATCCTGATCTCCATTCTAACAATTTTCCTTTAAAAATGTGATTGCATTTAATTACACTGATAAATTAGAAACTATGACCTTCACTGACACACTGAAACTTTTAGTAACTTTTGAGAACTCTAATTTCATTTGGCATTACATTTAACACACACAAAGCTTTAAAAAATTAGGAGATGTGGGTGGACCTATAGTCTATCAGACAGAGTGAAGTAAGTCAGAAAGAGAAAAACACATATTGTTTATTAATACAAATAGGTGGAATCCAGAAAAATGCTATAGATGAACCTCTTTGCAGAGTAGGAATAGTGACACAGACAGAGAATGAATGTGTGGACATGGGATGAAGGGGAGGGTGGGACAAATTGGGAGACAGGGGTTAAGATATATACACTACCGTCTTTCAAAATAGATAGCTAGTGGAAACCTGCTGTATAGCACACAGAGCTCAGCTCATTGCTCTGTGATGACCTAGAGGGGTGGGATGGGGGTAGATAAGAGGGAGATAGGGTCAAGAGGGAGAGGATATACATATACATATAAATATAAATATATATATATATATATATATATATATATGTATTTATCTCAGTTCAGTTCAGTCACTCAGTCATGTCTGACTCTGCAACCCCATGGACTGCAGCATGCCAGGCTTCCCTGTCCATCACCAACTCCTGGAGCTTGCTCAAACTCATGTCTATCAAATCAGTGATGCCATCCAACCATCTTATCCTCTGCCATCGCCTTCTCCTCTTGCCTTTAATCTTTCCCAGCATCAGGGTCTTTTCAAATGAGTCAGTTCTTTGCACCAGGTGGCCAAAGAATTAGAATTTCAGCATCAGTCCTTCCAATGAATATTCAGGACTGATTTCCTTTAGGATTGACTGGTTTGATCTCCTTGCAGTCCAAGGGACTCTAAAGAGTCTTCCCTAACACCACAGTTCAAAAGCATCAATTTTTTGGTTCTCAGCTTTCTTTATGGTCCAACTTTCACATCCATTCACGACTATTGGAAAAACCATAGCTTTGACTAGACAGACCTTTGAGGACAAAGTAATGTCTCTGTCTTTTAATATGCTGTC
The DNA here is from genome assembly GCF_029407905.1 of Bubalus kerabau. NCBI lineage: Eukaryota > Metazoa > Chordata > Mammalia > Artiodactyla > Bovidae > Bubalus > Bubalus kerabau. The sequence continues at coordinate 187,040,152 of NC_073625.1, read as the reverse complement.
TATGTTTGTCATAGCTATTCTTCCAAGGAGCAAGCGTCTTTTGAGTTCATGGCTGCATATATATACATGTAGTTGATTCACTTCATTGTATAGCAGAAACTAATAGAACATTGTAAAGCAGTTATACTCCAGTAAAATATTGGAATGTAAAACGACTATGGATAGATACAAATTAAAGTATCACTGTTAAATGACCCAATGAACCAATATTCTATTACATTATTTTCCAAAATGGTACTAGGAGTTGTTTTTGCCTTTGTGTACCAGTTTTAGATGCACGGACCCAATGGAAGGTCAGTTATTGGGAACTCTTTCCTCTTTTGCCACATCACTGTTAATAATACTCGTTTCTGCCTAAAGCATTTCTAGTGGTTTGTAATTAGCTATGAGGTGAAGGTAAATGTTTTGGATTACTAGATTACTAGTAATCTGGATTTTTTCTAGATTACTTTTGTTATTTCTTTAGTGACAGATTTTATTTTCTTGGGATCCAAAATCACTGTGGACAGTGACTGCAGCCATGAAATTAAAAGACACTTGCTCCTTGGAAGGAAAGCTATGATAAATCTAGACAGCATATTAAAAAGTAGAGACATCATTTTGCTTACAAAAGTTCATATAGTAAAAGTTATGGTTTTTCCAGTAGTCATGTATCATAAAAAAGGCTGAGCATTGAAGAACTGGGTACTTTCAAATTGTGATGCTGGAGAAGACTCTTGAGAGTCTCTTGGACTCCAAGGAATCAAACTGGTCAATCCTAAAGCGAATCAACCCTGAATATTCATTGTAAGGACTGATGGTGAAGCTGAAGCTCCAATTCTCTGGCCATCAAATGTGATGAAAAGACCCTGATGCTGGGAAAGATTGAGGGCAGGAGGAGAAGGGGGCAACAGAGGATGAGATGGTTACATAGCAGCACCAACACAATAGACATGAATCTGAGCAACCTCCGGGAGCTAGGGAAAGAAAGAGCCTGACATAGTGTAGTCCATGGGGTCACAAAGAGTTGGACACGACTTAGTGACTGAACAACAACAACAGGCCAATCCAACTCTAGGTGTATAGTTTTCAATAAACCCAAATCTCCTATTTCTAAGGCTGTATTGACAGGTGTTTTTACCTTCACGTATGGCCATCTGCCAGGGCTTTCCCTATGGCAGCTGTAAAGAATCCGCCTGTAATGCAGGAGCCACAGTAGAAGTGGGTTCAATCCCTGGGTCAGGAAGATCCCCTGGAGGAGGGCATGGCAACCCACTCCAGAATTCTTGTCTGGAGAATCCCATGGACAGAGGAGCCTGGCAGGCTACAGTCCATAGGGTCGCAAAGAATCTGACACAATTGAAATGACTTAGCATGGCAAGGCACGACCATCTGCCACACAATTTCTGTGTTATTTTCATGACCAAGTGGCCAATGGCACTCCTGAGATCCCTGAAAACATGGAGAAAGTAGCAAAGGAAAGAGAGTTAGACCTCTTGGAGGAAAGCAAATATGAAGAAAATGACACATGTTGCTGCATCTCCCCTGCTCACCAAGGCAGACAGGCTTTCCAGTTCTACCTCCTCAGTTCAGTTCAGTTCAGGAGCTCAGTAGTGGCCAATTCTTTGTGACCTCATAGACTGCAGCACACCAGGACTCCCTGTCCATCACCAACTCCCAGAGTTTACTCAAACTCATGTCCATTGAGTCGGTGATGTCATCCAACCATCTCATCCTCTGTCGTCCCCTTCTCCTCCTGCCTTCAATCTTTCCCAGCCATCAGGGTCTTTTCAAATGACTCAGTTCTTCACATCAGGTGGCCAAAGTATTGGAGTTTCAGCTTCAGCACCAGTCCTTCCAATGAATATTCAGGACTGATTTCCTTTAGGATGGACTGGTTGGATCTCCTTGCAGTTCAAGGGATTCTCAAGAGTCTTCTCCAACACCACAGTTTAAAAGCATCAGCTGTCTGGTGCTCCTCAGTGGGACTTATTCCAACTAGTTCCCTCCATATCCATGGCCACATTCTGACTCAGCTACCACTGTCCTTGTTCCCTTGAAGCACACACCTTACTGCAGCCAAAGGGATATCAAAAACCACCCAATCATCCACTGCTTTGTAACAAACAACTCCAAAGTAGGTGGTTTAAAGTAACTACCATTTACTTTGCTCATGATCATGAGACTTGCATGGAACTCAGTTGCTCAACTCATCTCTGTTCTGAGATGCGTGGGCCTCAGCTGTGATGGCATGAATGGCCAGTAGAATGGAAATCTGTCCTCTCCTTGGGGCAAGGCTGATTTGGGGGCTCTTAGAGAAGGCTTCCTTGGAGAAGGCAATGGCACCCCACTCCAGTACTCTTGCCTGGAAAATCCCATGGACAGAGGAGCCTTCTGGGCTGCAGTCCCTGGGGTCGCGAAGAGTTGGACACGACTGAGCGACTTCCCTTTCACTTTTCACTTTCCTGCATTGGAGAAGGAAATGGCAACCCACTCCAGTGTTCTTGCCTGGAGAATCCCAGGGACAGGGGAGCCTGGTGGGCTGCCGTCTCTGGGGTCGCACAGAGTCGGACACGACTGAAGCGACTTAGCAGCAGCAGCAGCAGCAGCAGAGAAGTCTTCCTAGATGGCGCTAGTGGTAAAAAATCCACCTGCTGATGCAGAAGCAGGTTTGATCCCTGGGTCTGGAAGACCCCCTGGAGGAGGGAATGGCACCCCACACCAGTATCCTTGCCTGAAAAATTCCATGGACAGAGGAACCTAGCCTGCTATAGTCCATGGGGTCACAAAGAGTCAGACACGACTGAGTGCCTGAGTGCACACAGAGAGAAAATTCTTATTCATGGGCCGACCTTTCTCTTACTTTCTCTTCAGCTTATTTCCTTGTGTCCCCTGCACACGGTACCTTAGTATGGCTTTCTCACAATAGTTAGAGTATTCCCAAGGACCAGGGGTACCTAGAGGCTTCTTAAGACCTGAAGTTGGGAATCCTAGAATTTCACGGCCACCTAATTTTCTGGGTCAAGCAGGTCAGTAAGGCCGACTTGGATTCAAAGAGAGAGGAATCAGATCCCAATTCTCAATGAGCAGTGCAGCAAAGAATGTGAGCTGTCTTTAATTTCTCACAAAACACTTTGGCTCGTGTCACTGTCTGACTTACACCCCTCCCAGTCTTCCCATCGCCTTTCAGATAAAACCTAACACTGTCCAGCAATACAGTGCACGTTCCTGCTGACCAGCGTCTTCTCGGGGTGGGCTCTCCCAGCTCTGCTCTCTAAGCTTCAACATCTCACCCTCCATCGCCTCAAAGTAGAATGGTTCTTCCTACCTCATCATCTCCTCTCTGTGCCCAAGCCCCTTCCAGGTCAACACTGAAATGCCACTCGTAGGGGACACCTTCATTGGCCTTGGGTGCAGTCACACCCCTCTGTCACACCCTTTCTCAGCCCTCAATTTTATTAAACAATTAATCACGTGGTTTAGTGCTTGTATTTCTCGCTGGACTGAAAGCCTCATGAAGGCAGTGTTTTTAATGCTGTTCAATGCTATATATTTCTACAGCATCCAGCACAAAATAACAATGTATCAAATCAGTTAGCATCACATTAGCGGAAATCCAGAAAGAGCACTTATATGTGCATCTTCAGTTACACCAGTTTTGTGAACAGTTGTCTCCTTGCACCATTCCATGGGGTGTCCGTGGTCACATGCACTGCTGCACGGAACACTTCAAATGTCTAAAGATGAGGGCTGTAAGTGTAAACCACACGCTGTATGTCAAAGATGTAGCACAACAAAAGTGAATTTATCTCATTTATAATATATGTTACATGCTGAAATGATAATAGTTTTGATATACTGGGTTAATGAACTATATTATTAAAATTAAATTCACCTGTCTCTTTTTCTTTTTTTAAATTTTATTTTATTTTTTAATTTTACAGTATTGTATTGGTTTTGCCATATATCAACATGAATGCTTTCCATTTTTAATGTAACTGTCTTAAAAATCTAAAATCACGTACATGGTTCTCCTTTGTGGATCACATCATATTTCTATTGAGCTCTGCTGCTCTAGACAGAGGCTTAGTGGTGATATATGCCTGAAGAAATGCTGCAAACTGTCATGCTTTGGAATGTTTGTAATGAACATATCAAGGGCACTGAGAAGTCTTGTGAGAGACACCTGTTTACTCTACGCTAGTGTTTCCTGAAGTGATTTGGCCTTCCATGGGATCCTTTTTCTTTTCAGCACCTTGTGTGTTCATCTTCCATGAAACGTGCATAGGCGAACATTGTTAGGTACCTGCCTCTAAGTTGCCTGCAGTTGAAGTCACAGGCATGGTGCCTTCAGTAGTGAATCTCACTATGGAAATTAGAAGCAAAGCCTTCTTGTTGGGAGCTTGCTGTTGTTGTTCAGTTGCCCAGTCTTGTCCGTCTCTGCAGCCCCGTGGACTGCAGCACGCCAGGCCTCCCTGTCCCTCACCATCTCCTGGAGTTTGTCCAGGTTCATGTTCATTGCATCAGTGAAGCCGTCCAGCCATCTCATCCTCTGATGCCCTCTTCTCCTTCTGCCCTCGATCTTTCCTAGCGCTGGGGACTTTTCCAATGAGTTGTCTGTTCACACGAGATGAACAAAATATTAGACCTTCAGCTTCAGCATCAGTCCTTTCAGTGAATATTTAGGGCTTATCTCTCTTAATATTGACTGGTTTGATATCCTTACTGTCCAAGGGACTTTCAGGAGACTTCTCCAGCACCACAATTCAAAGGCGTCAATTCTTTGGCATTCCTCTTTCTTTTCCGTCCAGCTCTCACAACTGTACATGACCACTGGGAAGACCATAGCCGTGATTATATGGATCTTGGTCAGCAGAGTAATGTCTCTGCTTTTCCACGAACTGTCTAGGTTTGTCATTGCTTTCCTGCCAAGAAGCAATCATCTTCTGATGTCATGGCTGCAGTCACCATCTGCAGTGATTTTGGAGCCCAAGAAGGGGGAATCTGTCATTAATTCCACCTTTTCCCCTTCTATTTGCTGTGCAGTAATGGAGCCTGATGCCATAATCTTAGTTTTTTTTTTTTTTTTTAATATTTAGTCTTAAGCTGGCTCTTTCTCTTCCTTCACCCTCATCAAGAGGTCCTTTAGTTACTCTTCACTTTCTCCCATTAGAGTGGTATCACCCACTTATGTGAGATTGTTGATGTTTCTCCTGCCTATCTTGATTCCAACTTGTAACTCATCCAGCCCAGCATTTCTCATGATGTTCTCAGCGTATAGATTAAACAAGCAGGGTGAGAGGAAAACATATAGGACAGATTCGAGGACTCTCCCAGAGTTGTACAGTCCCTTACATAAGGTAAACATATGTGCTTCCCTGGGTGCTGGAAGTCACATCTGTCTGAGATGGTCAGAGCCTTGCCAGGGCTTTGGACTACCTACACTGGGCTCTTCTCAGGAGTCTGGACTCTTTCTTAGTTTGCTTCATTTCTCTGGTTTGCTGAACAGACGCATCAAGGTAGGATGCAACTTCAGGTGTACATTGTGTGTGGAGAGATGTGTGTCCAAGAGGTGGGGTGAGGAGGGAAGAATGTACGGACTATGTCACAGTCAAAGCACCATGTTGTCCTGCAGATCCCTGCCAGAACGTGAGTCTTTTATTCTTTCTCCCAGAAATGGTGGGTCTTTCCTTACCAGGCATGCCAGATTTTGCTCTTGATTGAAAGACAAGAGATATAAATGTGCCATTTCTCAACACAGACTCCTCAGGATTGCCCTCTGGACTGGGTCCTGAGCCTTTGTTTTTGTTTTACTTCATTTACTTAATGAAGTAACCTTTCATTAGTCCTCATGAAAGGTTTCTGATGCCTTTTGATACTGGGAAATGGTCCATCTACCATAAGGAAGGATTGTAGCTTCTTATAAATTAATTCCATTTTCACCATGACCCTCTTTGATAGACCATTACCAGAATCATCTTGATATAGGAGCCCTGAGAGAGAAAAATTCTAATCAGAGCTTGAGGTCATCTTGGCATTCTCATCACCTTCCACACATCCTGGGACTAACCTTTCCCAGGTAATTTCTGCCCATCTTCGTTGTCAAAGACAGTGCTGGGCTCTGTAATTAGCTCGTAATTCCAATAAAATCTTTCCATTTTAGAGCTCTGTATCCCTCCGTTCAACACTTCCAATGTCATTTTGTGTCCCCTTCTTCAACAAAGCTCTGTACTTTCCAAATCATCTTCCTTTTCTCCAAGGTCAGGCTCTCCTCCCCACCGGGCAATTAGAAATAATGTTGCATTGTGTTATTCTACACAGAGCAGAGATGCAAACCATTTTCTCTGAGCATGAATCTTATTTGTCATCCTTACTACAAATCACAGATAACCCCAGGCCAAGTGTCGTCAGGTATAAGAAGGACGAAATCTAGGCAGAATACAACAAAAAGATATTAATCGATAAAACTAGCCAGGTGTTTTATCCTCTGCATGCTTAGTCACTCAGTCATGCCTGATTCTTTGCAATCTTTTGAACTGTATCCTGCCAGGCTCCTCTGTCCATGGGATTTTTCAGGCAAGAAGACTTGAGTGGGTTGCCTTTTCCTCCTCCAGGGGATCTTCCCAACCCAGGGATCAAACCCACATCTCCTGTGTCTCCCGCATTGGCAGGTGGATTCTTTTCCACTGAGCCACTGGGGAAGCCTGTTTTATCTTGCTTCAGTATAAATTTTATGACAACAGTTTTGCTTCTTCTGGCATTGAAAATCCCATACGACATGCACATTTTAACTCTTTCTAGAGCCAGTTGGAAAGGAAATTCTGATATAGAAAACTGAAGCAGTTCATTATATTCAAAATATTTTACACAAAAAGAACATGAGAATTACAGTAGGTGCATAAAAACAATGGGGGAAGAGAGGTGGGGAAAAGAGGTGGCCTGGTGCCCTTATAACCAAAAAATGCTGTATTATTCAATAAAATTCCAAACTTAACTTTTTTTTTTAATTAAGTCAACGTATAGTTGATTTACAGTGTTGTGATATTTTCAGGTGTACAGTAAATGATTCAGATATACATATATATTATATAAATATAAACAGCACCTTTTCAGGTCCTTTTCCATTTTAGGTTATTACAAGATATTGAATATAGTTCCTTATGTCATATAGTAGGATCTTATTGTTTAACAAATTTAACTTCTTAATACATGAATTTATTGTTTAAGTTTACCAACAAGTAAAGTAAATCAATATTTCCTAGATTATGTTCCACTAAACATTTCTCTGGGAAAATTTGGAATTTGTGCATTTGAATATGGACTTTGATGGTCAGCGGACTTAAAAATTCTTCAAAGGAGAGATGTCTCATTGAAAGAGGACGAGGCATAAATCTCTCAGTAAAAGTGCTGAGAGTTTTGTAGTTAAAGACCCAATTTTATTTTATCTAACCTGCTTTTCTAAAATAATTTATTTTGAGATACATGTCTTACTTTTCCTCAGAGTACAGTTTGCTGCTGCTGCTGCTGCTAAGTCGCTTCAGTTGTCTCCAACTCTGTGCGACCCCATAGACGGCAGCCCACCAGACTCCTCTGTCCCTGGGATTCTCTAGGCAAGAATACTGGAGTGGGTTGCCGTTTCCTTCTCCAATGCATGCAGGCATGCTAAGTCGCTTCAGTTGTGTCCGACTCTGTGCGACCCCACGGACAGCAGCCCACCAGGCTCCTCTGTCCAAGGGCTTCTCCAGGCAAGAATACTGGAGTGAGCTGCCATTGCCTTCTCCGAGTACCAGTTTAGGAAAGGCTAATTACTAAGATCATGGCATCTGGTCCCATCACTTCATGGGAAATAGATGGGGAAACAGTGAAAACAGTGTCAGACTTTATTTTGGGGGGCTCCAAAATCACTGCAGATGGTTATTGCAGCCATGAAATTAAAAGACTCTTACTCCTTGAAAGGAAAGTTATGACCAACCTAGATAGCATATTCAAAAGCAGAGACATTACTTTGCCAACAAAGGTCCATCTAGTCAAGGCTATGGTTTTTCCAGTGGTCATGTATGGATGTGAGAGTTAGACTGTAAAGAAAGCTGAGCGCCGAAGAATTGATGCTTTTTGAACTGTGGTGATGGAGAAAACTCTTGAGAGTCCCTTGGACTGCAAGGAGATCCAACCAATCCATTCTAAAGGAGATCAATCCTGGATGTTCATTGGAAAGACTGATGCTGAAGCTGAAACTCCAATCCTTTGGCCACCTTATGAGAAGAGTTGACTCATTAGAAAAGACTCTGATGCTGGGAGGGTTTGGGGGCAGGAGGAGAAGGGGATGACAGAGGATGAGATGGCTGGATGGCATCACCGACTCGATGGACATGAGTTTGGATGAAATCCGGGAGTTGGTGATGGACAGGGAGGCCTGGCATGCTGCAATTCATGGGGTCGCAAAGAGTTGGACAGAACTGAGCGACTGAACTGAACTGAACTGAATTTATATACTGATACCTGATTTGGAATAGAGTGATTCTTTTTTGTTACTTCCCTCAGCAGACCCCACCATTCTTCCTTAATTTTATCAAATGCATTTAATCACAGAATATTTTGTTGTCCATTCCACCTTCAAAGATATTTTTGAAATACTAGTCTTCATATGTAAGTCTGTTAAAAAATATTTCTATGAAATTCCAAAATTACAGCAGTGATATATAAAGTGGTTTGCCAGGTTTTTAGGACCATTCATGTTCTGCTGTCAATATGAACATATTTCCGTGGAGTTCATTACTGATGATATGTAGTTTTTATTCAGTCTTTTCTGACTCTTAGAGTTGTCAACTCTCTCTTTTGAAGAGTCAAAGAAGCCATCCATCTCCCTGCACCCTCCGCCACACCCACGTTGAAAGCTCCATGCTTCTCCCTGCCTCTTCACCCTCAGCTCCATCAGCTTTCCCCCATCCCTTTGCACCACTTCCTGCTCCCTCTGGGACAGAGAGCAGACCCACAGACCTGCCAGAGTCCTACTATCCTAACCCTTCAACTTGTTTTCATTTTGACCCTAAACAACTTCACATTGCTTTCTAGTAAGCTGAAATCCCTGGAAAGATGAAACATTTTCTAGACCAATTCGGAATTAAGCACAATTAAGTTGCACAGGGAAGTCAGAGTCAAATAATTTGAATCACATTTTTTTTTTTGAAGATGTTCTTTGCAGACTTCCTGTAACTGATTGGAACCATTGATCTTGCTGTGATTTTGCAGCGCAAACATAACTGTGGTTGTTTTATTATTTCTTCACTAATTAAGTGAAATATAATTGTGCTTTTAGGGAAATTTTTTTTTTTAAATTATGGAATTTGTTGATTTTAAAAGGCTACCTAGGAATGTAAGCCTGGGGATTATTGATATCAGTGGAAGAAAATGACACAGTGCCCAGGACTAAATTCAGAGCAGGGAGATTTTAATTCCATGGAGGCTAAAAGGTACATCTGATGGAAGCTGTGAACTGACCCAGAGACGTGACCTACTTGGCAGCTCTAACTTGCATCACACTCGGCCCTCCCTGGCTAAGTGATCTTTGCCAAGTTCTTTAATTCCCAGGCATTCTTGCAGTAAAACTGTGGGTAGGCCTAGAATCAGAGAAGGCAATGGCACCCCACTCCAGTACTCTTGCCTGGAAAATCCCATGGACAGAGGAGCCTGGTGGGCTGCAGTCCATGGAGTCTCGAAGAGTCGGACACGACTGAGTGCCTTCACTTTCACTTTTCACTTTCATGCATTGGAGAAGGAAATGGCAACCCACTCCAGTGTTCTTGCCTGGAGAATCCCAGAGACGGGGGAGCCTGGGGGGCTGCCGTCTGTGGGGTCGCACAGAGTCGGACACGACTGAAGTGACTTAGCAGCTTAGCAGCAGGCCTAGAATGGAGGACAAGTTCAGCCAAGATCCAGGCTCAGCAGCTGGAATACTTGTGCTTGATCTACACAGTGTTGCCTTGTGTGATCATAAGGGTACCAGTGTACAATCTAGACTTGCAGCTCCTCTTGAGAAACTGTGGATCTGGCGATGCAGGCTCTAACTCCCAGCTGGCCAGGCTCTGGTGCTCTCCCCTGGAGTTCATCAATGTCCCCACCATCCCTAGGCAAACCTCATACTCAGACAAAGAAGTAGTCAGTCACCATTTATATTTATGATGTGCTGCTGATTCCCTATAATAATTAGGAAAGATTAAGTGATGTGTAGCACCCACATTTCTATGCAAAGTTAAATATTTGTTTCAAGGACATGAGATACAGCATATTTTTTCAACATAAATAAGATTTATACAATTTTCACACAACAGTAGGATACAAATTCTCTTCAAGTGCCCAGAGACTGTAAACTAGAAGACACTGGAACATCCAGGGACATAAAGCAAGGTGTAAACATTTCATGGTCTAAAGGTATTGAAATCATACAGAGTTTGTTCTCTTGGCACTGTGGATTTATGTTAGAAATCAATATCAAAAGATATTTGAAAATAACTCACATCTTTTCAAGTGCAATGTGACATTTACCAAGACAGATTTAGCCACTGAAAGCCTCAATAAAGTTAGAAGGCTGAAAAAACACAGAGAGTGATTGCAGAGAAGAAAACATTTAAATGAGAAATTAATATCAAAGATACTTTAAAAACTCCATGTATTTGGAAATTAAACATCCACTTTTAAATGATGGGAGTATCTAAGGATCCATAACAAGGAAAATTAGAAAATATTGTACCAGAATAAAAATGAAAAGAGAGCTTTTCAGAGAATTTACCAGGATTTGTTGCATGCAACTGAAGCTGCTCAATGCAAGTAAATACAATGTGGAATCTTGACTAGGATATGAAAACGAAAAATGGCCACTAGCGTAAAATTTTGTGAAATTTGAATAAAGTCTATACTTTAGTAATAATACTGGGTACACAAGCATATTTTTTGTGAACATAAAGAATAACTGTTTAATACATAACTCAAGAGTCTTTTTTTGTTTTGTTTTGTTTTTTTGTTTAAGATCTTTCCAATTTCGCTCATGTTTGCATCATCTTGTTCCTTGGTGGCATTTCAATCTGTGGTCTTTAGTCTAGGGCAGGGGCTACAAACCATGGCCCAGAGGCCAAAATTCAGCTCACCACCAGTTGTTTTAAATAACTGTCTAAAATAAATAAATAAATAAACTGTCTATTGGGTGCAGTTGTGCTCATTTATTTGCATATTGTCTATAGATGCTTTCACTTTCCAACTTCGGACTTGATTAGCGGCAATGCCATATCTTGCAAAGCCAAAGCTCTGTTACTGGACCCTTCACAGGAAAAGTGTACTGACTTTGACTTTCACCCCTGACATGAATCAAGCTTGGAAGTTACTATTTATGCCCTCACAACAAGAAAAAGGCTGAACAAACTGAAAGTCAATGACTTTTCTTAGATTCTTCAGAGAATTGAGGTCACAGGGCAAACCACCACTCTGAAATCTGGAGAGGTGGCCCAAACAGGGAATGACAGCCAAGTCCAGCTTCCTGAAAACAGAACAGGCAGGAATATTTAAATGGTAAGTTTGGCAAATTGCTGGGGACTAAGGGTGGGTGACTTGAGAGTTAAATTTCCTGGGAGCTGCCCGCATACTTTCCTGGGCTTTACCTTTAGCAACTTCATCATGTTCACAAATGAAGACCAAAGAAAATCCCCTTCTATTTTGAGCAAATAGAGAGTAACCATCTGAAATAAGTACAGTGCATTCTCCATCACCAAACTCTACATTCCAAGGGGAATTACTTCACCAGAGGTTTTTCTGACCTAGGAAAGAACAGTTAGACACTGCAGTTCCTTCTAGCTTTCCTCTTTTTTTTTTTTTTTAATAGCGTTTATTTTTGGCTGTGCGTCATTGCTGCTCGGGTTTTGCTCTAGTTGTAGTGACTGGGGGCTCCTCTCTAGCTGTGCTGTGTGGGCTTCTCATTGTGGTGGCTTCGCCTGTTGTGGATCACTGGCTCTAGGGCGTGCAGGCATCAATCGTTGCCCTTCCTAGGCTCTAGAGCACAGGATCAACAGCTGTGGCACACAGGCTGAGTTGCTCTGTGGCATGTGGGATCTTCCCAGACGAGGGATTGAACCTGTGTTTCTTGCATTGGCAGACGGATTCTTTACCATTGAGTCATGAGGGAAGCTGTAACTTTCCTCTTAATTCACATAAAAGGAGGTAAAATGTTTTTAAAAAGCAAAAAAAAAAAAGCTTCTGAAGGTCATAACCTGAGGACTCAGGGACACTAAAATTATGACTAAAATTATGAGATTTAATCCTGTGTCCTGTGTTTATTTGCTCAGTCATGTCTGACTCTTTGTGACCCTTTGGACTATGGTCCACCAGGCTCCTCTGTCCAGGCAATAATACATGCCGTCCTCCAGGGGACCAACCCAGGGACCAACCCTGGGTTTGTCTAACCCAGGGACCGAACCCAGGTCTCCTGCATTGCAGGATTCTTTACTGTCTGAGCCACCAGGGAAGCCCATATGAGATTTAATCGTAAGATTATAGAAATCTTCCCCTTCCTAACAGCATCACATCACATCCACAGAACTCCAAAATAGTATCAGTGTAACTGAGAGAGCAGTGGGACACAGTCTGTGTCCAAGAAGGAATTTCTAAGGCAATAAAAAAAAAAATAAAACAAAGATATTAGAGGAAACTGACACATCTGGCATCCACAGCCATACCAAACATTAAATACAACCCGGATCCTCACCAGACTCATAAACATTCACACTAAAAGACTAATTAGACCAGCTTCTATTATTCTATGTAACATGTCTTTCTGTCTGTCAAGAAAAAATTACAAAGAGTAAAAGACAAATAAAAATACATATGAAGAGACAAAACAAGAGTCAACACTAGACTCAGGTATGACATAGAGATTAAAAATAACAGAATGGGATTTAAAATAACTATGACTAGTATGTTGATAATGGAAAAGGTAGATGACATTTAAGAATAGATGGGCAATGTAAGCAGAGTGAAGGATAGTCTAAGGAAGAATTTAAAGGAAATATTAGACATAAAACCAATGTAATAAAATTAAAGAATGCTTTTCATGAGCTTATTAGTAGACTGGATACAACCAAGAAGGAATCAGTGAGCTTCAGGTTATGTCAATAGAAGCTTCTCAAACTTAAAGGCAAAGTGAAAAAGCAAGAATATCTATGAAATGTGGGAAACTTGCAAAAGGTACAACATCAGCATAATGTGAATACCAGAAAGAGAGCAAAGAGAAATAAAAGCAGAAGATATATTTAAAGAAATGATAGCTGAGAATTTTCCAAAATTAATGGCAGACACCAAGTCACAGATTCAAACGTCTCAGAGAAAACCATGTAAGATACTCAAAAATTCTACACCTAAGCATGTCATATTTAAACTTCAGGAAATGAAAGAAAATGAGCAAACACTGCAAGAAGCCGTAGGGGAAGGAAGAAAATCTTACCTGTAAAGGAACTAGGATAAGAATTATAGTGGACTTTCTGCCACACATTGTATAAGCAAAAACATGCAGTGAAATATAAAGTGTATTGAAACAAACAAAAAATACCAATATAGAATTCTATATCTATTGTAATGATTTTTCAAACATGGAGCAGAAATATGTTCTTAGATAAACAAAAACTGAGTGACTTTATCCCCAGTAAGCCTGCCTTACAGAAAATACTAAAATAAGTTATTTGGCAAGAGGGAAAATGACATATATCAGAAACTTGGATCCACATTAAGAAAGGAGAAGCAGTATAGAATAAAGATATACATAGCACATGAATCACAGAAAAAGTATTAAGAGAATTTTAAAAATATTTTAAACTCAATTAGAATGAAGCTAACACACAAGAAGTTGTGGGATGCAATGAAAGCATTGCTTTACCATAAACTCGTAGCATCAAATGCATGTATTAGAGGAGAAAAAAATTTAGAATCAGTCATATAAGCTTCCACCTTAGGAAAATAGAGAAAGAAGTGAAATATAAGCCTAAGACAGGCAAAGAATAAATAAATAAATAGCAAGAAGCCAAGCTAAAACCTAGTTATTTGACAAGATCAATAAAAGTAGTATACATCTATCTAGGTTAACAAGAAAAAAGAGAGAAAACACAAATTACTAATAATAGAAATAAAAGAGGGCCATTACTAATGATCCTATGATCATTGAAATGATGATAAAGAAATATTATGAAAATACGTATGCCCACAAATTTGGTAACTTAGATGAAATGAACTAATTCTTGGAGACAAACTCCCAAAATTCTGCAAGCAAAAATTGATAATCTGAATAGGGCTATATCTATTAAAGAAACTGAGTCAATAATTAATAGTCTTCCAAAAAAGATGACATGAGATCCAGATGGTTTCTCTTGTGACTTTTACCAATTCTCTACAGTTTCTTCCTGTAAGTTGAGATAGAAGATATGTTTTTTTTTTCTTCCCTCCTATGAAAGCAGCATTACCCTAATACCAATACCAGATAAAGACATTACAATAAAACTACAGAACCACTCCCCTGAACATAGATGCAAAGCTTCCCAGTGAAATACTAGTAGATCTAATCAAACAATGTACACAGTGGCCAAGTGGGCTTAATGGAGAAAGGTTCGTGGCTGCCGACCAAGATTGGCAAATCTTTTTTTAAAACTTAACCTTTTACAAATTAGTAGAATTTATTTCTACAACAGTTGTAGATTTATAGTAAAGGGGAATCAATAACACAGATTCCCCATGTACTGCTCATTACCTCTTCCTACAATTTCCCTATTAACATCTTGCCTCAATGAGGTTAATTTTCATTTGCTTGTTAAGGATGTTTTTCCAAGAAATCAAGCTTCCATGTAAAAAACACAAGGCTGTTGTATATTGGACATTGACATTGGAAAGTAAATTATTTTGATTTGCCTTGTATAGCATTTACACTTGAGACATACCAGTGACATCTGATCAGGCAGAAGGTAGTTTAAGCCAGCAAAAGACAAACTAGTTTAGAAATGACTGCATATATGTCTTCCATATGTTGTCAGTCTTACTATTGATTAAAGGAGCATTGTATGACATGGTGGTGGATTCTTCAAATATGTCAGATTATTGGTATTGGTAAAAAAAAAGAAAAGAAAACATATATATATATATATATATATAATCTGGAAGAGCTTTCATTACAAAGAGAATGATACGGTGTTTTGTTTTAAGGGCAAGACAAATACAGAAGGCAATGTTATTTATTTTTACTAGAGCCTCACACGGACTCACCTACTATCTTGGGATGGATTCTGGAACACTAAGGGACCTGAGCTACTATATATATATTTGTATGAAAAGTTCAACAAATGAGGCAGGTATTTTATTTTTTATTTTTTGAGCTATTTTATTTTTTCCTGAAGAGTGATCTTTAGCCATGAAACTGTAATACGAGCTGGGCCTTAAATCACAGGAAAAGCAATCTATTTCCCTTAAAATGTGTCTGAATAGAGTTCAGTAGTTTTTCTTAATGTGTAAATTTACTATCATCTGGATTGTTTTGGAGGATTAATGTTCAAGAATGCTTTCTTGCTGCAAGGAGTTTCCACAATTCTGTATTCTGTTTTCTTCCGTTGTTGTTGCTTTTTCTCTAAGATATTTACTTGTAAAGCATACAGCGTATTTACTTTTTCCAACCTTTCAAGGAAAGACATTTGGTTCCTCATGCTATAGAACTCTGAACAGACAAAAGTTTTCTTCTTTTCATCTGAACAGAATAAATGAATAACTGAAAAACACAATAAACTCTTTAACCAAGATTGAGCATCAGAGGCCTATAAGTGGCCTCAGATTTATCGACTTCCACCCAACAGTGAAATCAGAATATTGGTAATAATATGCTCTAAAATCAGTACTTTCTAAAAGGTTGTCATTTAGGGGAAGAAATTTTGTATTTGCAAGTATGTATCAGGGTTTCCTGGGTGACTCAGTGGTAAAGAATCTCCCTGCCAATGCAGGAGACAAGGGTTCTCTCCCTGGGTCAGGAAGATCCCCCGGAGAAGGAAATGGCAACCCATTGCAGTATTCTTGCCTGGGAAATCCTATGGACAGAGGAGCCTGCTGGGTTACGGTCCATGGGATTGCAAAAGAGTTGGATGTGACTTAGTAACTAAACAACAGCAAGAAAATTGTGTGTCAGGAAGTTTGATAGTATTACCAATCTCAGGGATATAAGATTGTTTTTCTAGAACACCCCCTTTTCTAGGTGGTGGTACATATTCTTATGGAGCAAGCAAGTTTGTTGTGTTGATTTATCAGTATTCTTGCTCACATTGATGCACTATTTCAAGCCTTTCCATCGTACAGGGCTAGGAAACCACAACAGGGACCGCATTTTACTCAGAGTGCTCCCCCTCTTTGGACTTTGTCCAAAGTAAAGCCAGAAGCCAGCTGGGAAATAAGAAAAAGGCCACACACACAACACACACAGAACAAAGAGGCCACAATTCCCTGCAGCAGTCAGGGTGACAGGAGACACCAGGAAACTCCACCCTGACCACATCACCAATTAGCTGTGTCTAAAGACTTTACCATCAGTGACACTTGTGTCCCAGGACTCTTGTGATGTTGCAAGGTGCTTGCTTCCTCTTTTTTTCCTCCTTTCCTTTATTTTAAAAAATGCATTGTCAGAACTTTCCTTTCACTATAACATTAAACAGACTTTGCATCTGGTCCCCTTGTGAACCAGAATGAACATGGTTGACTTGTGTCTCCTCTTTTTGGTGATAATTGTCCTTTCTTTAAAGAGTTGGAAAAAAAATAAAGAGTTGGCAGGAGAAGCAATGAATTAAACACGAGCTGTTCTGATCAGCAAAATATTAAAGCTTTCCTCTCAAAGGAAGAAACCTTTTCACTTAAAAAGTACCTATCATTTTACAGATTGTATGGATTAAATGGAAGTAAACTAGAAAGTAACAAATGTTAGTTTCTTCTGGGTCAAAAAGGTTTTCTCGTGACTGCTAAGTCACTTCGGTCGTGTCCGACTCTGTGCGACCCCATAGACGGCAGCCCACCAGGCTCCCCCGTCCCTGGGATTCTCCAGGCAAGAACACTGGAGTGGGTTGCCATTTCCTTCTCCAATGCATGAAAGTGAAAAGTGAAAGTGAAGTTGCTCAGTCGTGTCCGACTCTTCGCAACCCCCTGGTAGGATTGCAGCCTACCAGGCTCCTCCACCCATGGGATTTTCCAGGCTAGAGTACTGGAGTGGGGTGCCATTGCCTTCTCCTGTTCTAGTGACTATCCCTATATAAATATTTACACATATGGGTGTTTGCATCTGAGTAATTTTGATCTTTTCAATGGCTCAATCTATTTTGAATAACCTCATTACAAATAGATCAAAACAAAACCATGTTGTTATGCTGAAATCATGTTCAATCAAAGTCAGGGGTCTTTTAACAGCAAGGAGGAAATTTCACAAATGTTCAACAGTGTATTCAGACCACCTCCAGAAGAAAGTTTATGCCAAATTCCAAGGGAGGGGGAAAAAAAAAAGTATGGCTCTAGTTGTTTATAGTGAAAATAAGTTATCAGGAAGTATAAATTATGTGTGTTGGGGGAGAGTGGTTCTGAAGAACGTATTGACTTTCTTTGTAGTTTTGATCTTTTCAACAGTTTGTTCATATTCCTAGCCACGCAGCCCCTGCATGCAGGGGCAGTCTGCCTGTACCTTCAGCAGCCTGAGCCAGCAGCATGCCTTTCAGGGGAGATGGATCTTCAAAACCCCAATATGTGCCTTTCCTCAGAAACTTCGTAATGCAGAGAAGGCAAACATAATTGTCCATTTCTCTGTTCATCTATTGTGATGTAACTACCGTGGGCCCCATGCTGTCCCAGATTAACTTTTTGTTGTTTATTTTTATTTATCTTTTAAATTTAATTTTTTACTGGAGTGCAGTTACTTTGCGATGTTGTGTTAGTTTCTGCTGTATAGCTAAGTGAATCAGCTTTATTTTGTTTTTGTTGTTCAGTCACTAAGTCATGTCCAACTCTGTGGGACCCCATGGACTGCAGCACGCCAGGCTTCCCTGTCCTTCACCATCTCCCAGAGCTTGCTCAAACTCATGTCCATTGAGTTGATGATGCCATCCAACCATCTCAACCATCCCAACCCTCCACTGGATCTCTGCTTACAGAAAGGAAAGAGTGATGATGGAAAAGCGTGGTCTATACAGTTAGAACGGGCTCCTGATCCTGGTTCTGCCTTTCACTAACCAGTGATCTTGGACAAAACACAACCCTTTATGTTTCTCTCCCCAGAGCCATGACACTGAATGATGCTTTCAGGTCTTTGCACGCAGTTTCATAATATTGAAGTACCTCATATGAAGGTGGGGATTGGAAGGCTGCTAGGTGAGGCTCCCACATCAGGCTGACATAAGTCTAGGAATTTGTGCTTCATTCCATGGGCCAATGATTTTAAAAAGTATTGATAGCAGCGACCTAAAGTAATATAGCTAAAAGCTTTTTGTGTGAATTCCCAACATAAATACATATATATATATATATATATATATATATATATACACACAATCTAACATACATATTCAGTATGGTGTAAATTATTCAAAAAGTTTCTAAGGCAGTTCCAAACTTCATTTTTGAGAGGAAAATACTTTGTGTCCTAATTTTGCACAATTCAGGACCTCTTTCGGTTCTTCAAACATTTAAATTAGACAGATGTATTTTGTATGTTCCCAAACCTTATTTCAATTCAGTCACTAATACATTGTCTGCTGTTCATTGACTCAACAAATATTTACCAAATGCCTCTGGGGCATTCCTGTGAGAAGGCTCACAAGGGCTGGGACAGAAATATACAGACTGAGATTTGTGCTTTTGTGGGAATCACAATCTGTGAGAAAGACAACAAATGTATAATCTAGGGGGATACTGACAAATGTACTGAAGGAAATGACCCAGGGGACTGTGGTAGAGCATGATAGAGGAGATGGTAAAAGAGTTCTCTAAGGGTTCGCTGGGCCAGTGAGACTTTAGTCAAGACCTGAATGAGAAGGCAGAAGCCAGGCAGAGGGAATGGCATCAGGAATCACCTGATCAGAAACAGAAGGAAGCTCTGAAGCTAGCAGAGACACAGAGGCAGGAAGGAGCCCAATCCACCTGAAGGACAGAGAGAATGGTTGTTTAAGAGAAAACACGTGAGGAGGAGGTCGGCTGTAGGTGAAGTGGGAGAGACCAGCGGGGAGAAATGAAGCCGAGCCCTGCAGGCTACAGGGAGCCATGCCCATTTTATTTTAATTGCAGAAGGAAGCCATTGCCCCAAACCAAGTCAGTTTTCTCCTTTTTTTTTTTTTTTCTTTTTTGCCAATTTGAGTCTCTTCAGCTTAGTAAAAATGTCATTAGGATGCACAAGCCTGTGCAACCATGTGACTTTGATAGACAAGTAGCTAATGGGGTTTCTTTGTCCATCACCTATAAAGATGGTGATTTCCAGCTTTTTGGAATAACTCTATCTTGACTTGGGAAAAGTATCAGAACACCTTGAGGAACCAGCATATTCTAAGGCTAATTTCTTACCTGAAAAAATATACCATTTGCATATATGAAGGTCAGATTAAAAATACAAAATTATGTTTGGTGCTAAAACTCTATTGGGATACTATCCCTTTCCTGGAAAGTGTGGACCTTCTTCTTAAATGGAGCATATGTAGCAATTCTGAATGCCACTGGGTACCTGGGCTGTGGGGAAGGATCCTGGCGGAGTAAGGTAGGAGTCAGGCCCTACCACTTCTTTGCTATGCTTTCTTGGGCAAACTATGCAATTCATATGGCATGCAATTATCTCATTTGTAAAGTGGGGCTGATATCTGTTTCATAGATGTACTAGGAGGATTCAACAAGCTGACCAATAGGGAAATGATTGGTAAGCTGTTAAATGGCATATAAATTCAAGGCATCTTCTCCAAATTCCCTGGATCATTCATATTGTCAACACATACTTGGCATATGATTAAGGGATTGCAATGGAAATCATTAAATTGAATTCAGTATGTCCCCACCATAGCTATGTACACATCCCTGGAAGGACTTTGGGGGTCCATGACTCAGAGTTGATGACTCACCTCGTTATTTCTGAACTCATCTGGAATAGAATTCCTCCAGGGTTCTCAATCCTGCTCACACTTTCCTTCTCACAGCATAATTTATACTCTCAGGTCAGACCCTCTGGGTGTTTCAAATATTTATAATACTGCAGTGAAATACAAGTTAAATGATATTTTCCAACTTTAATCAAATGAATATGTGGACCCTCATGGTAAGGAGGCTTGTAACACACCAGCATTGTGTGTTGAGGTAGCATGTGGTTGCTAAGTTCATTGTTGCTGTGGTGGTTATGTTGTTGTTACTGTTGTTCAGTTGCTAAGTTGTGTTCGACTCTTTGGACCCCGTGGACTGAAGCATGCCAGGCTCCTCTGTCTTCTACTATCTCCCAGAGTTTGCTCAGATTCATGTCCATTGAGTTGGTGATGCTATCTATCCATCCCATCCTCTGCTGCCCTCTTCTCCTTTTCCCTTCAATTATTCCCAGCTTCAGGGTCTTTTCCAATGAGTTGGCTTTTCGTATCAAGGGCCAGAGTATTGGAGCTTCAGCTTCAGCCTCAGTCCTTCCAGTGAATATTCAGGATTGATTTCCTTTAGGATTGACTGGTTTGATCTCCTTGTTGTCCAAGGGACTCTCAAGAGTCTTCCCCAGCACCACACTTCAAAAGCATCAATTCTTCAATTGTTTATGGTCCAACACTCACATCCATACATGATACTGGAAAAACCGTATCTTTGACTTATATGGACCTTTGTCAACAAAATGATGTCTTTGCTTTTAAATACGCTGTCTACTTTTGCCATAACTTTCCTTCCAAAGAGCAAGTGTTATCTAATTTTATGGCTGCAGTCACCACCCGCATTGATTTTGGTGGTTATAGCTGTTTCTTATTTTTGGTGTCATGGAAACACATATACTGTGCTTCCAAATCCTTTCCTCACCAGAAGGAAGATTTGTGTTTTCTTTTATTCCATCCTTTATCCCGTCTCCCTGATGGGAGGTTTTAGATGATTATTCAAGTTAGTAATCATGGTGAACCTCGAGAGGGTTGTCTTTTGTTTTTGCATGTGAATTTAGTCAGCTGAAATCCTGACCCTGCCTACATTTGCTTTCTTTAATATGTTGTAGCTGTGTTTTTTCTCCCTGCGAACATCATTGGTTGGAATCAGGCCTTCAGCTAATTCCCTAACAGGCATGTGAGGAGGAATCTTTGTATCACAGACTTTCCCTTTTGCTACCTATGTGAGATGTCAGTCAGCAG
The DNA here is from genome assembly GCF_029407905.1 of Bubalus kerabau. Lineage (NCBI taxonomy): Eukaryota > Metazoa > Chordata > Mammalia > Artiodactyla > Bovidae > Bubalus > Bubalus kerabau. The sequence continues at coordinate 187,018,796 of NC_073625.1, read as the reverse complement.
GAGAACCTTTGTCACCATGGACGGGGTGTAGAATGAACCAGACAGAAAGTGGAAGTCCAAAGCTGAGCACTTTATCACCTCCTCCAGCCCCAGGTGTATGCGAGGAACCTTCACCTCCCTGGGCACTGTCCCCTTATCAGGACCCCCTTATCAGATCCCTTACCAGGTCCCCTTATCAGGTCACTGGACTGAAAGATGGTCATGCCTTTTTTCCAGTTATTGTACTGCTTGTCAAAACCCTGGAATTCTATTTATTCATATCACACTTGTGAAATTGAGGGTAGTGTCAAAGAACTTACAAAGTCAGAGAACTCTTTATATGGGACACCCCTGGCAGTCCAGTGATTAAGAATCTGCCTCACAATGCAGGAGGCATGGGTTCGATCCCTTGTCAGGGAACTAAGATCCCACATGAAGCAGAGCAACTAAGCCCATGAGCCACAACTAGAGAGAAGCCCACGTGGGAAAAAAAAAGATCTGGCATGCCGCAATTAAGACTCGATGCAAATAAATAAATATATTTTAAGAAAATCTTCCTCTAAAAGATAATTCTTTATGTGAAAGGGGGCATTGAAAAAATGGAAGAAGTGCCCCAAACTTTTCTCTGAGCCTGAGAAAATCCAGGGCTTCACTCAACTCTCACTCTGCCCTTGGTTGTCTCCTCCTGAAACCCCCTCAGAGTCCTGGCTCCAGCACCCAGCCCTGTCTCTCCTACCGTGCTTCCTTTCTGAGCATGATCATACCTGGGGGCCAGGATGTGTCTCTGTGTTTATTCTCTCTGGAGGGGAAGCTCCTGGAGGACAGAGATCTGCATGGCTTCACTCTCTGCTGCTGTGTCCCCAGCACCCCAATGGTGACTGCACAAAGCAAGCACTCAGATTAAATAAGAAGAATGATGACTTCCTCTTATTGATCATATTCCCCATACTGTACATTTGATACCATTAATTTACTTGTTTAGTCACTTTCACTTTTCACTTTCATGCATTGGAGAAGGAAATGGCAACCCACTCCAGTGTTCTTGCCTGGAGAATCCCAGGGACGGGGGAGCCTGGTGGGCTGCCGTCTATGGGGTCACACAGAGTCGGACACGACTGAAGTGACTTAGCAGCAGCAGCAGTAACTGAAAGTTTGCACCTCTTAATCTCTCTTACTATTTCTCTCATCCCCTATACTCTCTTTTAAGATAACTTTCTGAACTGATTCAGATTCATTTCCACCTCCTCTTGATTGGCTGTGTAGAATATATCTTTCAGAGGCAGAAGTGAGGAAAGAGAAGGACCCTGGTCCCTACCCGGGGTAACTGGATGGCTTGGATAAGAAATGGACCCTCCATGTTGTTTGCCTATCTAAGAAATGAGACTTATAGTGTTTGTGCAGAACTCTTGATTGTAGCACAGTGTTCAAAAAGTTATCTTAACAGAGAGGAGTAGGAGGGATGAGAGAAATAGGTGAGGGAGATTAAGAGGTGCAGACTTTCAGTTACTAAATAAATAAAGCAATGGCGTGAAATGTACAGTATGGGGAATATGATCAAAAATCAGGTAATATCTTTGTATGGTGACATATGAAAGCTAGACTTATCATGGTGATTTCTTTGAAATGTAGGAGAAGCATTGTCCATGCGTTGTGCATCAGAAACTAACATAGTGTTGTGGTTCAGTTAAAAGCCAGCAAACAAACTCATAGAAAAAGAGATCAGATTCGTGGTTACCAAAGGCAGAAGTTGGGGGAGGAGTGGGAGGTAGATGAAGACGGTCAAAGGTATAAACTCCAATTATAGAATAATAAACTGTTGGTTGTTGTTTAGTCGCTAAAGTCATGTTTGACTCTTGAGATCCCGTGGACTGCAGCCCACCAGGCTTCTCTGTCCGTGGGATTTCCCAGGCAAGAATACTGGAATGGATTGCCATTTCCTTCTCCAGGGGATCTTCCCGACCCAAGGATCCTACCCGCATCTCCTGCATTGGCAGGTGGAATCTTTATGACTGAGCCACCTGTTAAGCCAGAATCCTAAGTACTAGGAATGCAATGTACATGATTAATATAAGTAACTCTGCTGTGTTTTATATCTGAAAGTTGTTAAGAGAGTAAATCAGAGTTCTTATCACAAATTTCTTTTTCTAGTTCTCTTACTTTGTACTTATATGAAATGATGGGTATTCTGTAAACTTAATTATTCGTGATGCATGTAAGTCAAATCATTATGCTGTATACCTTAAACATAATACAATTATATCTCAATAAAAAAGAGAGGGAAAAGTTAATAACTATAAGAATTTTTGTTTTAAAAAAGGTATGGTCTCTTGCTAGTTTTGCCATATTTTTGACGTTGAGACATGTTACTCAGAATAATGGCAAGTGATACCATTGTTGGTATTGCCAGGTATGCTACCTGTCAGCACATTACCGTCCCAGCGCTGTGCTGAGCCTTTAAATCTGTCATCTCATTTACTCTTCTCGGTGATTCTGCGATGACAGGGCTATTATTCCCACCACTTTATGTATGAGAAATCTGAGAGTGTAGCTAACTTCCTTGGTGCTCACAGAGCCTGCAAATTTATCAGCAAGGATTGAATCCCCTCCTCAGTGCACTGGGTGGAAATCCTACAGATACCTGTGAATGGTGAATGTGTCCAAGTCTGGGTAGAGAGAGGTTCCAACGGTGGAGCATCACTGAGGCGATTTTGAAAACTCACCTTCTCCAAAGTGTCATTGTCCAACATTCTGTTAATATTCTTTGTGTATATATCTCCTGGAGAAGGAAATGGCAACCCACTCCAATGTTCTAGCCTGGAGAATTCCATGGACAGAGGAGCCTGGTGGGCTCCAGTCCATAGGGTCACGACGAGTCAGACATGACTGAGTGACTAACTTTCACTTTCTTTTCATATTCCTGAGTAAACTGCAAACACGGTATAAGAATCCAGGCATTTGGCTCCAGGTATGACCTTTCCATTAGGTATGGAAACTGTTTAATCTTGAGTGTACTTCTTAGGTGCCCTGGGGCTTCAGATCACTCTTGTGGCTGCCTTAAAAAAACAGCAGAAAGTGCTTACCAGTCCCCATGCATTCAACTCTGGGAAAGAGGAATTCATATTTAGATTTATTTTTGAATCCTAAAATAGGTTGGTGGATAGAGGGAAGGGGTGTATTAATTTATAGTGGTGGATTAAAAATAGAGACAGTCCACAGTACAGACATTTTGCCACTATTATCCAGACACAGGCCACCAGAGGACAAAATAATATAATGTATCCATTATTTTTAAAAGTTAGTGATGAAAATGGTTTTGAGATGATTATAGGTGCTAGGTTCCAAGCTCTGTACTTCATCATTTTCACACATTTGATAACATCATATTCATTTTTAAAGATGATTTCAAAAATTATAAGCTTGTATTTAAAAAATTTTTTTCTTAGATGAGATACCTTATGTTTGAAAAGGATGGTAATTCATTATTGTTTATTTTTTCATTTTGTTTGGCGAGAAAGCATGAATAAAACATTAATTGTACTGGATTGATTGCCAAAATATCAAAGTCATATTTTTGGAGATGAGAGCTTCAGGTTAGATTGCTGTTTCTTCATTGATTATTCCCATGGAAAAAGTGAATTGTTGATAGATTACAATTCCATTGTGAATAATCATTATTTTCATAGTCTTTGAAAAATGGTTCAGAGAAGTGGAGAGGGCTACAACAGCAGGGCTGTGATGTGTTGCATGAAATAACTTGCCAGAGTCTTTTTTTTTCCCATGTAAATATAGTCTTGAGTTTCTAATTATTAAGATGGAAAATCTGGCTCTTGAAAGTAAGACTACAGAATCATAATAACTGACTGTGATTTCTTTTTCTTCACATAAATGGTTTCACTTTCTTATTTATGAGAATAAAGTTTTTCTTCTTCACCCTTGGTCAAAATAATTTCCTTTGTTCTGATGCAGTTATTTTTCTTTTCAAATATTTTCCACATGTAGAATAGAACAAATTTGAATAGCACTCCTGGAAAAAAAATATTATTATTGTTTTGTTTAGATTGTGGGAGAATGAAAGATTAGACTATGAGCATTCTATACTGTAATTATATATATTAAATGATTGTTTTTTACTTTTCTAATCAAACATTTTATCAATCAATTTTTATGAACCTGTAGTAAAACACAAGTAAAGAGTCTCCATGATTCCAACAGGGGGAAGTCTATTGCTCTAAAAATGGCAATTTCACTACAGTTTTGCTTTATCACCACTAGCTGAAATTTATGACATCCATCAATGCTTATCAAAACTCTTCCCATCCTGATCCATATGTGGGGTTAATTACAAACATATTCCTTCTTTTAAAGATGTTGTGACCAATGTAGATATTGACCAGGTGATATTCATAAAGTAATTTTTCCTGAACATGTGACGATTTATAATGTCATGAGGTTATGTGGTGCAGTTGAAGGAGAGGAGACAGAAGTGAAATGGCCCCCGCCTCTCCCCGGGGTGGTCAAGCGGTCCCCAAAGTCCCTGGTGTGGATCTGAGGTGTAGAGATCAGGGATGATGTGAGTCCTGGCCTGACAGCCAGACACAGTGTCACTTGCTCACCGGGCAAGAGGAGAAGGGAAAGGCTTGTCAGTGTTTTCTGAGCAGGAGTCTGTGTTTTCATTTCTCCTTGTATCAGTTTTGCAAAGGCTCTGAGTACCTGGACCCCACGCATCCCAGTAAATGGAAGCAGGTGAAAACAAGGACATGTGAAGTCGTAGCTGTGTGGGCAGTGCTGCACCAGGATCAGCTCTTTGTGCTCCAGAATCAAATGATTGACTGTTGGCGGGGATTGAAATGCGCTCGCTGAGCTTGGGGACTTTGATCTTCACCAAATCCACTGAGACAGCTGAAATTTCATGGAAAGGTGACAAGGATTTCCTAAACCAAATGCAAATAGATGTTTAACTTTCAACTCAAGCTCATGCTCCAAAATCTTTGCAAATGCATGAAAGAAAACCCTGATTTGTAAATCAGAGAATGTTTTTTTTTTTTTTTTAACAGAACATTGCTTTTTGAATGGTCTTAAACTTAAATTCCAGCCTCTTAAAAATTTTTTAGTCATTATATCGCTGATGAGTCTTATGAGATTTCAATAATAGATGTGTGTTATGTAGAGATAATGTTATTTGGAGGCCTTATTAGAATTGGGGAAAGACTTAACCAAATGGCAAATTTAGTTTTCTGTGATAAAGACTGTGGACTTTCATTCTTTTGGTAATCCAGCCAGTTATGGATTATACATTCTCTTTTTTCTTTAATTAACTGATGCAAATAAAATATTGTATGAAACAATAAACATAGAAAACATTTTCCAACATGAATACATAATGTAATTAACCTATACTTATGAACATCTCATTTAAAAAATCAGTGTGTTGATTAGCATTTATGTTAGGAAAAATGTGTAGTGTTAAGAGTTACAGCCCAGATTTTGTCATGAAAATTATGTGCTTTTGGCACAGACATGGCCCTCACTTTCTGATCAGAAAAGAATGTGTGGCTAAAAATTAGATGATTTCAAGGTAATTTCCAGTTAAAAGTCTATGATCTGTGACCTTTTTTGTATCCTTTCCACTGGATCCTTGTTTCATTGATGAGGTTATTACAGGTTTTGTTATTATTAATTTCCTCCCAGAGATATTATTCTCTTTGTATATGTTGTTAGTCGCTCAGTTGTGTCTGACTCTTTGCAACCCAATGAACTGAAGCCTGCCAGGCTCCACTGTCCACAGAATTCTCCAAGCAAAAATACTGGAGTGAGTTGCCGTTTCTTCCTCAAGGGGATCTTCTAACCCTGGGACTGAATCTGAGTCTCCTGCACTGCAGACAGATTCTTTACCATCTAAGCCACCAGGGAAGCTTATTATTTAGGGTTTGTTTTTTATTAAGTAAAATGATTTTATTAGATTTTTTTTTTTTTTTTTTTTAATGTTGGCAAAGGTTGAACCGTTGAACCACTCACCTGTTCTTTTAAATTTCCGTGCGGTGGAATCAGTGCCTGGTTTCTCTTTGCGTTATAATAGATATCATGTTATATAATATTATATAATAGATATAATAGATATCATGGACGCTGCCCCGATGGAGTCTTTTCTGTCATTTAGTGCCCATCCTTCCCCTGTAGTTAATTTTATGATTGGAATCTGGGATTGTCAGTTACAGAAATTTGCATCAGAAACAAATTGAGTTCTGTGTCCATACTGAGAGACCAGGCTCCTTCTGCAGTGGTCAGTGGATCCCCATGAAAGCTGGGCTCCAAGCCTGGGTCTTTGTCTGCACGCTGTCTGCCTTCCTGGTAGATATCTACTGCTGTGCTGCTGGGAACGCCTGACTACACCCCAGCGTGTGTGCTGGGTCTTTGTGCATCAGCTAGAAGCTGGTGGCAAATGCAGACTCTCAGGACCTGCCCGAGACCTCCTGCATTGGAGCCCACCCTCTAACAACCTCAGGCGATTCTTACACTCACTCACATTAGAGAATCTCGTCTAAAGCATCCTTGTCCTTCGATGGACCTTTTGCCAGGAGTTTCTGAGTGTTTTCTCCTGGATGCACCTTTGTTACTCTCCTTAGCCAACTTTGCCTCTGGGATGTTGAACAACCAGACACGACCCTCTCATTTCATCCATCACTACTGATGATAAGTGCGTGGGGTTGTTTTCCTTTCATTACCAAGTCCAAGCTTGCTCTGCAAATCGCACGACAGCCAATGAATCCAAGCAATGAGGCATTGAGGCAAGGAAGAGACTTTATTTGAGGAGCCAGCAGACTGAGAAATGACAGGCTAGCCCCTCAAAATAACCATCTTATCAGGGTCTGGATGCCAGGAGGTTTTATAGATCAGAGATGGGGGGAGGTGAGGAAGCAAAGTAAAAAGGCTGTTACTCTTGCACACATCTCCCAGAATGGCAAACCTCAGGCAGAGGATGTATTAATTTCTTCCTTCCTGACATCCACAAGCTACAGGGCTCCGAACAACGGCAGCTTTAGCTTAACAGTCAGGCAGAGGGGCAGAATTCTCTGAGGCAGGCCATTCGTATGATTATAATAACTAAAGCAGTGAAAAGCACAGCAAAGAAACAGTTCCAACATGGTGTCAGACTTGGCTTCCTCCCTTCAACACTTTTACTATTAGACAAGGAAAAACAAACCCTCTCTGACATCATCCATGTTCCTTGCCACTGTAATGACATACTGAAAAAGAAATGTATTATTACTCATAATTTTTTGAACATAGGTCTTGGTGAGTATTTTTCTTTAACATGTAATAAAATTTCCTCATTGATCTAATGGGCTCCAGTACTTCCCATTTCTCTGTTCCTTTTTGTCTTCTTATACCTATGAGTCATCAGAGTCATCAAAATGAATTTTGACCATTCAGATTCACAGTTCCCACCTCTAGAGTATCGCTTGGACCACAAGACCCCAGAGATGGTTACCTGTGAAAACCTTCTCCAGGGTTTCTGATGATGTGTGCATATTCTAGTGATGCGGCCTGTTGACCTGGCTCTGCAGAGCCCCTTTCTCTTCTTTGAGTGATAGGTATGGAGTGAGAACTAGTTATGCTGATGGATATAGAAATGCTTTACAAACTGCCCAGGGTTCCTCACATCACCGTGGCACCCTTTGCTTTTTCCTTATATCCAGCAATTCTTGCTAATTACTCAGTTCCATGCTTTTTCCAAGCACCTCCCAGCACTTCTGTGATGGGAGTTGATTTCAGGCCTTGTCATTTTACACTCCAGCTTCATGTCTGAAGCAAAATCCAAACTGTCTTCCATCTGACCTGCAGACAGATTTGCAAATATTTATGATTTGTTTATTTCCCAGGCCTGACCAGTGATCTCTAACTCACATGTAAGTTTTTGAATTGAGGCTACTGATGCCACCATCCAACTCTGTCTTAAACTAAACCCTCACATGATATCCAGGAAAGGAACTGAACCAACAGGAGGGTTCATGGGAATATGGTCAGATTTCCTGTGCTCCTTGTCTTACAAATTTCAACATGACACTCACAGGCCATGGGGATCAAGTTGTAGGTCTTTCTTTGCCTGATATAGAGCTGCTTTTCCTTTCAGTTTTCTTGAGGCGTAATTCCGTCCACACCAGCAATTTTGCCCCATTCCTTAACATGGAGTAATCTTGCTTTCAAAACACAGAAACTCTTTGATCACTAAATGTACCCCCTTTCATCTTTTACTATTCTTTTCTTGCCAAATTCAGAGTGATACTCAATGGTCAAACTCTGAGATGCTGAGCCCTCAGTTTGAACATGAGTCCACAAATGTGATGACTTTGTTGATGTGGGCCCCAAACATCACTGCACTATAGACAGTCCTTTATCACCATATTATGTGACACTTCTTTGGGCACCTTTAAGAATGAAATAGAGGTGGAACTATGAGGTGATGAGAACATTGAGGATTTTTCATTTTTTTAAGTTGATGATATTCCTTCACAATTGGAATGATTTCTTTCTGTTTCAAGAAGGCTTTTGGGCTGATGGACCGTAACCAGGTTCATGGGTTACACAGCATTACACTGAATAAGAAGACAGAGACCATGTTAGCCAGCATTTCTAGAATTTACCTTCATCATCTGTACACCAAGGTAACACACACAGGATACTCTATATCCTGCCTTCTCCCTGTATGAGGACTCATTACACAGGCATATAGCACAGTTCTTCTGCGATTATCCAGTTAGTATGTTGGTTTCCTTGAAAATTTAGGAAAGACTCAAGGAATTTCCTTAGAGCCAGTTGGCTGATCAAAAGAAAGTTCACATTTTTGAAAACACAGGATGTGATACTAACTGAGCCATTGAAAGGAATGAAATCATGTCATTTGCACTCTGTAATACAGAGTGAAGTAAGTCAGAAAGAGAGAAATATTGTTATTAACACATATATGGGGAGTCTTGAAAGAAGGTACAGGTGAAACTATTTGCAAAGCAGAAATAGAAACACAGGCATGGAAAATAAACATATGAACACTAAGGGAAGAAGGGAGGGGTGAGATAAATTGGGAGATTGGGATTAATATATCTACAGTATTGATACTATGTATAAAATAGATAACTGAGAATCTACTGTAGAGCACAAGGAACTTTACTCAGTGCTCTGTGGTGACCTAAATGGGAAGGAAATCCAAAAAAGAGGGGATAAATGTAAACATATGGCTGTACAGCAGAAACTAACACAACATTTTAAAGCATGAAAGTGAAAGTGAAGTCTCTCAGTCGTGTCCGACTCTTTGGACCCCATGGACTGTAGCCTGCCAAGCTCCTCCATCCATGGGATTTTCCAGGCAATAGTCCTGGAATGGATTGCCATTTCCTTCTCCAGGGGATCTTCCCAACCCAGGGATCGAACCCAGGTCTCCTGCATTGTAGACAGACGGTTTTAAAGCATATATACCCTAATTTAAAAAAGAGACACTGTGAGACTGTGTACTGTGATGTTCTTCAGCTACACATTTTTGTATGGCTGTGACTGTATTTTGTTTTGATGATTGTATAGCCAGAAGGTAAGTTAAGAATCCAAAACCCTAATACTGAAAAATATGTTTTCTAACCAATTTATGAAATCCTATTTTTTAAACACCTGTATGAGAGTGGTAGTGGGAATAGTAAATTACAAACAGCAATATGGTTGGGAGAAATTTTTAAAAATTAAAAAAATACAGGTATTCGCTCCCTCTTTGCTCTTTTCTGTTTTCTCCTGCCCGTTCCTCTGGCTGGTCTCAGGGTCCGCAGCATTGCAGTGATGTTGGGAGCCAACCACTGGGGACTGCTGAGCTAGCTGTCACGTATCAGGAGGAAAGGAGGACAAGGAAGTGCCTGCTTCCTCCACTGGCCCTGCCCAGAAGAATGTTCCTGTCTGAGGGTTTGTTTGTGGCCTTTAGTTCCAAAAGTTGATATGCCACAAATGGGAGTCAAATTGCCAAACAGGAAATCGATGGAAATCAAACCCACTCTGGAATTGTTAATATAATCTGTTCTCAACCTAGAAACCAGTGAGCACAGCGCAGGGCACAGTATGTACTTGCCCTAAATAGCCTTTTATTTCACTGGCTGGACCCATTACATGCCACCGCTTTCCGTTTATAAAACGGATCTCTTGGAAAATACGGTACTGGTTTCATAGGCATCCTTTTATGATTCCATCTTCTACTTTTCTGAATTCTTAAGTGGATTTTCTGCAGTAGTTCATCTACAGTCAGTTGTCCTTGGTCTTTTCGTTTTCTATTGCCTTCTAAAATTTTGTAATAAATTTAAATTCTCTCTTCTCTTCATGATTTTAATAGTCTGCTCCACTGTTCAGATATCAGTGTGCCATCTATATTAAGATCATCTCTAAGTTTACTTAAGGACAATCACTCTGTTGCACCTATTACTCTGTCTGACCCAAGGCTCTGCTCTCTTGTGTGTTTTTCCAAATCTAGAGTACTTTGTTTTAAATGCCGACATTTTGCTTTAAGACAGGCAATGCTCAAACACCATCTCAACTTCTAGTAAGTATTAATGAATAAGGCCTCGTGTTATCTAACCAGAGTTTCATTTTCTGCGGATCTTATCTTTAGGTACAGGAGACGTGTGCAGAATCCCAATGACTGGAGATCTCTGAAATATTTATTGTGTGTGTCCATATCTGTTTTCCACATTGCTATCTCTCCTGTGCTCAATCTCAATGGTGCATTTTAACACTTTCTGGGTACTGTTACTAAGGTTGTATGTTTATTACAGGTATGTTTATGACATATAACCTAGAAGTGTTTCATTCTTGCTCCTTCTTGCTGGAAGTATTAGCTTGGTTTCTGAATCTGAAGTGTGCATGCAACAGACTATATGTTTCTCTGTGTGTTTTATACCCTTTTGGCTCTAAAAAATACCTATAAGCTGAAAGTCATGAGAACACATTTGATTTAAGTGTGTTTTGATGTCTGCTTTTTGAATAACATTCTCATTATTTAAACTCAATTTTGCGTGCTGGTTCATCTCTTTTCACTGATATTTGATATAAAGATTTTGATTTAGATTATGAACTCAGCCATAGGGATATACACATTGGAACTGGCTTTTGAATGAGTTACTTTGTGAGTTTTTATTACATATAATCCCCAAGACTATGGAGCCAATCCAAGGAGGGGTTAAACAGGTACCATTAAAAACAGGAATTATGAACATAATCCTAAGCCACAGAATGACATTTATCTAAAGTAATTAATTACCTTGTGATCCAAACACATTTCAGTAGTATTTGTTAATCTTGCAAGCATATGGGATCAGGGAATTAAAAATAAGAAGCAAATCAAATAAATGTGACTTTGAAAGTGAAATATATACTTGAGTTACTAGTTTATATTTTTAAAGGAAAAATTAAAAATACATTTTACTAATATGAAAAAGGTCATTGTTAAGCTTTAACAGAGAATGAAACTAATTTAGTATTAGCTATGAATTACCAATTTGAATATCTTTCCATCTGTTTCAAGGAGAAATCTATGTGTGAAACCTGAATGCTCCAGTGCTAAGGGGGCCCATTTAATAGCAGGAAGATATCCCATGCCAGGTGGACAAAGCTAGAAATTCACCTTTTGGAAAGAGGGAAGGAAAGCTTAAATGGTTATCTGCCACTTCTTCGTGTCTCTCTCCTCATTCCAGCTCCCTGCACACACGTGGGGGAAACCATGAAAGTAGCTGCACTTTTAGGATAAGTTTTGAACTGATACCTGAGTTTGAAACACAGTTTCCCCACTAATTAGGTGGGCAATCGTGACTGTGCTATTTGAGGTCCTCGAGCATCTGTTTCCACACCTGTAATACAGGGATGACAACCTCCCGGCTGGAAGAGGAAAGATGTAAACAGGTGCTATGTAGGCACTTCTGGCTCAGAGCTTGACATGAAGTCCCATAACCTAGTTGGCTTTGAGCAGTAGCAGTGCCCATATGTAGCAGAGAGTGCCCTCTGGGTGTTAAGGAACACTAGACTTTCTGTCCCCGCCCCAGTAGGCTGCAGGGCCCACCTTGAGCTTTGAGAGAAGACCAAAGTGTTGCCTTCTTCATTTAAAGGATTCTCTTACGATTTAAAAGGGCTAGAAGTTTAGGATTAGCAGATGCAAAATTATATATAGGATGGATAAGCAATGAGGTCACAAGCAACTGTATTCAGTATCCTGTGATACACCACTGGAGAAGAATATGAAAAAGAGTGTATCTGTACAGCTTGGTCACTTTGCTGTACAGCAGAAATTAAACACAACATTATAAATCAACTATACTTCAATAAAATTAAAAAAATAAAATGAAAACTAAAAAATAAAAGTACATCAAAGAAAATACCAACATTTTGAGTAAACACTGTAGAAGAGATATGTTCAGGGACATCAGGGACAAGAGCATATACTCAGTATTATTAATATTAGAAACACTGTAATTTAAACCACTGTAGAATGTAATATGGGGCTTCCCAGGTGGTGCTAGTGGTAAAGAACCTGCCTGCCAATGCAGGAGAAGACTCGAGTTTGATCCCTGGGTTGGGAAGATCCCCTGGAGAAGGGCATGGGAACCCACTTCAGTATTCTTCCCTGGAGAATCCCATGGACAAGGAGCCTGGTAGACTACAGTTCACAGGGTCGCAAAGAGTCGGACACAACTGAAGCAACTTAGCACACACACGCAAGCAGAATGTAATAAAATATTTCACAAACCATCAGAATTTAAAAAAAAAGATTATCAATAAAAAAAGAACTCAATTTAACCATAGTCATGTCTTCTTCCTCATTCCTGTTTATTATTTGTACTTGTTGAGATTATTTTTCCTATAGGATTGGTCTTTTTAGTAATATAACTTCTGTTTCATTTTAATTTTTTGTTTTGTATTTCATGTCTTTGTTCCAATTTCTTTAAGTTTACCTCATTCTTCTAGTTTATGGAACTGATTTTTGACTGACTTGTTTCCAGTCTTTCTCTTTTTTAAAAGGAAAAGCATTTCAAGCATAGACTTGTCTCTAATGAGCACTGTAGCTACATTCCACAAGACATTTAAAAAAATACACCATTGCTTATTTTTAGTAGGTCATTTAAGCACATTTATATTTCCTTGAATTTCTGGCATATTTGGTATTTTCCATTTATCAATGTTGTTGTTTCATCTACTCCCCTGTAGAACTTTGCTGCTGTTTGTTTGATTGCTGGTGGTGTCTCCATTTCTTCTCTTGGTGTGGAAGTTACAGCTTCTACTAATTCTCTGTGTTGCATTTTGGGTGATTCATCATATCAACTTTTTCTTCACTCTTCCTTTTTCTTCTATGTCTAGCCTGAGGTTTGTTGGTTTTTTGTTTGTTTGGGGTCAGTCTTAGAGGATTCTCTGTTCTCAGTTTCTAGAGGATTCTGGGACTCTTATTGGAGAAGGCAATGGCACCCCACTCCAGTACTCTTGCCTGGAGAATCCCATGGATGGAGGAGCCTGGTAGGCTGCAGTCCATGGGGTCGTGAAGAGTCGGACACAACTGAGTGACTTCCCTTTCATTTTTCACTTTCATGCATTGGAGAAGGAAATGGCAACCCACTCCAGTGTTCTTGCCTGGAGAATCCTAGGAACAGGAGAGCCTGGTGGGCTGCCCTCTATGGGGTCACACAGAGTCGGACACAACTGAAGTGACTTAGCAGCAGCGGCAGCAGCAGGGACACTTATTTGGTACAAGAGAGAAAATAAGGTGATCAGGATGGTGAGGGAGCTCCATGTTGTAGAGAGAACAGAGAAGTTAAAAGAAATAGAGAAAAGAAAAAAAAAAAAAAAAGGGCATTTTACATCGGAATTCTGGAAGAAGACAGTTGGAGAGGCAATATTTGAAGAGATAAAGTCTGAAGGAGAACTTCGCTGGGGGCCCAGTGCTTAAGAACCCACCTGCAAATGCAGGGATTCAGTTCAGTCTCTCAGTCGTGTCCGACTTTTTGTCACCCCATGGGCTGCAGCATGCCAGGCTTCTCTGTCCATCACCAACTCCTGGAGCTCAAACTCATGTCCATCAGGTTGGTAATGTCATCCAACCATCTTGTTCTCTATCGTTTCCTTTGCGTCCTGCCTTCAACCCTTCCCAGCAATCAGGATCTTTTCCAATGAGTCAGTTCTTCCTATCAGGTGGCCAAAGTATTGGAGCTTCAGCATTAGTCTTTCCAGTGAATACTCAGGACTTATTTCCTTTGGGACTGACTGGTTTGATCTCCTTACAGTCTAAGGGACTCCCAAGAGTCTTCTCCAACAAATGCAAGGGACACGGGTTCAATTCATGTGCCATGGAATTCTCCAGGCAAGAATACTGGCGTGGGTAGCCATTCCCATCTCAGGAATCTTCCCAACTTAGGGATTGGTCCCATGTCTCCTTCATTGCAGGCCGATGCTTTACTGTCTGAGCCACCAGGGAAGCCCTTATTTATCTACTCATTAAGTGGTATTCAGTCTATTCATATTTAATGCCATCATCAACAAAGCTTGTATTTAGTTCTTTCATCTTGATATATGTTTCTCTTTTTAATTTTCTGCCTTACTGTAAGTAACCAGGTAATTATTTAATTTATATTATCTCTTTAAGTATACATTTTTGTATTATTTTGAATGTCACTAGAAATTACAATATGTTTCTTTAACTTGCCACAGTTCAATTTCCAATTATATCATCAAACTCTTTGCAAGATGTAGGCATGCCATGATTATATACATAATTCCACTTATTCCACTCCCACTCCTTGTGCTCCTTTATTCCTCTGCTTTGAATGAATGTAGCCTAAATCTATATTTGTTATATATATATATATTACACAAGCATAGATATGTGTCTGTACATACAAATACACACATATTAAAAATAAATAAATCTCTTATTTTTACCCATACATTGCACTTTCTATGATTTTATGTTTGTTTTTTTTTTTTCTTCTTCAGACTTGAACTTTTTTCTGGAATTGTATATTGTTCCCTGAAGAAGTTCTTTTAGCATTTCTTATACTACAGATTTTCTGGCTACAAAATCTGGTTTCCTTTGACTGAAATTGTCTTAATCTAGCTTCCATTTTTTGATGTAAACTTTGGTAAGATATAAAATTTTATATAAACAACTTCTTTAAAATTGTATTTTTGAAAACTTTATTTCACTGTGAGAAATTCAGTCATCACTCTTTTCATGCTTTCCTTACATATGACCTGGCTGGGGTTTTTTTTTTTTGTTTGTTTTATTTTTGGCTACTTTAAGGTTTTCTTTCCAGTTTTGGTTTTCAGCAGTTTGCCTCTGATGTGATAGGTGTGACTTTAAAATTACTTTTTAAAGGCTTATCATGTCGTTTGCTGAGCTTCTTGGATATGTATATTAACATACTTCATCAATTTCAAATTTAGTATCTTGTGTCTTAAAATAATTTTTATCCTATATCTTTCTTCTCCCCTTTGGGGATTTCAATTATTTATATTTTTTGATCATATATTATATGTCTTGGGTATTTTGTTTTATTTTTTTACTTTTTTATTTGCTATCTGTTATCAATATAGTGTCTATTGACTTGCCTTTGATTTCTCTGATTCTTTTCTCTGTCCAGTCTGCTAATAAGCTCATCAACTGCATCTTCCCCTCGGACATCACATAATTCCATCATGATAATTCCATTTCATTTTCCTTTTTACTGTCTCCACTTATGTGGAAAGTCTTTATCTGCTTATACTTGTCATCCACGTCTTCCTCTAGATCTTTCATCATACATTCTTTAGAATCCCTGAGTGATAATTCTAGCATCTGAGTCACTGCCATATGTGTTTCTATGAACTGTTTCCTCTTTTAAATGTAGTCCTCTCTTCTCACTTCTTTGTGTATCTTGTGATTTTTTTTTTTTTTACACTGAACATTGTGATGGGATAAAGCATGTCCACCTCCTAAGAGGGACATGCCCCATGAATTTGATGGTTTGAGACTGAGTTAATCTAATGGGTAGCTGAGCTGTCCCTGGACTCTGTTGTGGAGTTAGAATTTTAAGGTAGACTCAGTTCACCACTGAATTTTACACATTGTGGAGGTGGGGTTGGGACTTTGCCTTCAGAAGGCTTGGGGTCTGAGTACCAGTCAGACTCTTTAGATCTCTTTGTGCATCACAAGGCCAGCTACGAGCTTTCCAAACCACGGCGATGCTGTTTCTGCTTTGCAGCCTGCCTGCCAGCATTCTGAGTTTCTGGCGCACTCTCTTTGCTCTCTAGACCCATTCCTAGCTTTATGCATCTAGGGCATCTCTTTCTGCCTTAGGGCATGGCCCTCTCAGCCTTTGTACTTGGTGAATGTCCAGGGATTTTGTAGGGATTCATCTCAGTCCTCCTGTTCTCCCAGCTTTCAGCATTTACTATGTTGCTAAATATATTCTTGCCTTCTTAATTTCCTACCATAAATTTCCCTTTTTCTATTTATTAATTACATATTAATAAATATTCTATGTTATTAGTATTATATTTACATTTATGACATCTTCCTATATTGATATCTTAAATGCAATTGGGGGGGGGGGAAAGGAGGCATAAAAAACAAAGAAGCATGCTTGCTTTGGCAGCATATATACTAAAATTGGAACAATACAGAGAATATTTGCACAGCTCCTGCACAAGGATGACACACAAGTTTGTGAGGTGTTCATATTTTTAACTGACCCACAGACATAGAAAACAAACTTATGGTTAGCAAAGGGGAAAGTGGGGCAAGGATAAATTAGAGGTCTGGGATTAACATATACACACTGCTCTCTGTCAAATAGAAAACCAGCAAGTACCTACTGTATAGCATCAGAGCTATATAATTGAACTGTATTTGATATTTTGTAGTAATCTATAAGGGAAAATAATCTGAAAAAGATATATGTATATATATAATATATATACACACTTGTATATACATTTGACTCTCTTTGCTCTACTCCTGAAACTAACACAATATTGCAAATCAACTATACTTCAATAAGAAAAACAAAAGAAGAAGCAAATAAATATTGGAGGAAAAATCCCCCAATTCTATAAACCTTATCTAAATAGATAATTTCTCATACTTAAGTTTGGAAATGAAATTATATAGCTCTGGTTCAAGGTGAATTATCAGTGAGGGTCCACTAGAGAAACAGAACCAGTCAGAGATAGATGGATAGATGATAGAGATGGATTTCAAGGGATTAGCTCACACGATTATGCAGTTGTGGTGAGACTGAAATCCATAAGACAAGCCATCAGGACCGGGTGGATGCTCTGGGGCAGGGTCTGACCCTGCAGTCCACAGGCAGGATTTCATCTTCAGGGAACGCTCTTTTTGGCTGTAAGTTCTTTCATCTGACTAGATGGTGCTTACCCAGATTATCTGGGGTAATCTCTTTTACTTAAAGTCAATTGGTTGTGCGTGTTCATCACATCTACAAAATAACCTTCACAGCAACAGCTGCAGTAGTGTCTGAGTGTCTCGGTGCTACGCCTAGCTCTAGGTTGACACGTAAAGCTGGCTGTCGCAGTAGGTAAGGGCATATCCTGAAGCTGAAGCTGAAGCTCCAGTACTTTGGTCACCTGATGCAAAGAGCTGACTCATGGAAAAGACCCTGATGCTGGGCAAGATTGAGGGCAGAAGAAGAAGGAGCAACAGAGGATGTGATGGTTGGAGGGCATCACTTGCTCAATGGACTTGAGTTTCAGCAAACTCCAGGTGAGAGTGAAGGACAGAGAAGCCTGGCATGCTGCAGTCCATGGGGTCACAAAGGGTTGGGCATATTCTACAAGGCAGTACAGTATGTAGTAAAGAATAAACATTAAGGAAGAAAATAGATGCAAGTGAGAAAATGAAACGGTTCCTAACTGTTAATCATCCCACAGAAATGCAGGCTGGGTGTCCTCGACAGTGCCCGGGTCTGTCATTCAAGCGACCTCTCCGTGTATCACGATGCTCCTTTCTTATAAGTCTGAGAGGAATCCTACTAGACAGGGGACTAAACATTCAGTCTGGGTTCAGGTGTCAGCTGCTTCTGGGACTGTCGGAGAGAGCCAGCTGCCCAGCACCTGGAGACTCCCAGGCCCACGGGAAGCCCTTCTGTCAGGGCGAGAAGCCTCCCTCAAATGCAGCCCTTATGCCCACAGAAAGGGGGCTGCTTCCAGCTGGCCCACTGCCCAGGTTGCCTTGAGTGAACTCCTGGGGCCCCTCTCAGATCATTCTGCTCATTGCACCCGAACAGTCTTCAGGGGATACATCAAAATGTTCACAGAAGACATTTGGTTTTGGCAAAATATGGTTATTTGGTTACAGTACTTTTTTCCCCACTACCTTTCTGTATTTACAAAAGTTTTTACAATGTAAATATATTAATTTTATAATAAAAAATCAATACAATAGCATTTTTAATTAAAAATTTTATTTATTTTATTATTGGTGTTTAATTGCTTTACAATGTTGTCTTAGTGTCTGCTGTACAACAGAGTGAATCAGCTAAACGTGAACATACATTCAGGTTTCCCGGGCGGTGCTAGTGGTAAATAACCTACCTGCCAATGCAGAAGACATGGATTTGATCCCTGGATAGGGACGATCCGCTGGAAGAGGGCATGGCAACCGACTCCAGTATTCTTTCCTTGAGAATCCCTTGGACAGAGGAGCCTGGGCTACAGTCCATGGGGTCTCAAAGAGCTGGGCCTGACTGAAGTGACTTAACATTCACATACATATATCTCCCCCCTCTTGAACCTGCCTCCCACCTCCTACCCCTCCATCCCACCCCTGTAGGTCATCGCAGAGCCTGAAGCTGAGCTCTCAGTGCTTCCCACTAGCTCTCTGTTTTATACATGGTAGTGTAATATATGTCAATGCTCCTCTCTGTTTGTCCCACCCTCTCCTTCCCTTCCTGTGGAAATTAGTTTATATTCTGTAAGGAAGAAACTAGGATTGCTAACACTGTTTTCCTTTTCCATGTATGTCTTCACTTATAATTACCATAAACATCTTCCCAATACAGCCTGGAGGATCTGTGTGGTGGCGGTGGTCTATGAGGACAAAAAAGGATTGCCTAAAACCTGGGAGAAGCCCCCATTTTTAGGAAATGGGAGAGTTTGTAAATTCAGAATGTTGGGAATGGTGACTCTAAATTCATTGGGCTTTTTTTCAAGTAGACCAGCCAATCTTTAAAAAGAAAATGTGTCTATTTCCAGTTTTTTAAGGAATCTCCACACTGTTCTCCATAGTGGCTGCACTAGTTTGCATTCCCACCAACAGTGTAAGAGGGTTCCCTTTTCTCCACACCCTCTCCAGCATTTATTACTTGTAGACTTTTGGATCGCAGCCATTCTGACTGGTGTGAAATGGTACCTCATAGTGGTTTTGATTTGCATTTCTCTGATAATGAGTGATGTTGAGCATCTTTTCATGTGTTTGTTAGCCATCTTTATGTCTTCTTTGGAGAAATGTCTATTTAGTTCTTTGGCCCATTTTTTGATTGGGTCATTTATTTTTCTGGAGTTGAGCTGTAGGAGTTGCTTGTATGTTCTCGAGATTAGTTGTTTGTCAGTTGCTTCATTTGCTATTATCTTCTCCGGAGGGAGGAGGGAGGAGGGTTCAGGATGGGGAACACATGTATACCTGTGGCGGATTCATTTTGATATTTGGCAAATCTAATACAGTTATGTAAAGTTTAAAAATAAAATAAAATAAAATAAAAAAAAAAAAAAAAAAAAAAAAAAAAATAATCAAAGTAAAAAGAAAATGTGAATCATATCCTAAAACACTTTGTGCCTTAATAAAATTAGCTCAGTAACTTTGCTAATATGGTCTCTCTGTTCATATTACTTTATGAGAAAGTGATTGGAATAAAATTTAGATAAGACATTCTGGCACATAAAGAATAATTGGAAAGGGAAAGCAGCAGGTGGTACACATACATTCTATATCCATTTCTGAATGCTTTAGTCAAAAATAGTTTATACATGAGAAGTGGAAGAGATGACCAGACAGAAAAAAATATTAGGCAACACTACCAGGAATATGGAAACAGAGCAGAACCTTGTGGGGCATTCAGGACAGAAGCCTCGCTCCCTGCCGTGTCCTCTGCTTGTCTTTTATCTGGAGAAAGACTTTATCCAAAGGATAAGTTTAATCAGTGATATAAGAAAATGCAGAAACAAAGGAAAAACAAACAGTGCAGAATAATAATAGTTCAGTCATTAAGCCAGGTCAAGGACCTTTAGTTGCTCTTCCAGGGCTATAGATAATTTCCTGAGCCATGGCTTCTGAGCTGTCTTATAGATACTGAAACCCCCACCAGGTGGAAAAAATTAACTGCATGATGACCAGACTGTGGCCATGATACAAGTTGCCATGATTCCAAGAAATGGCCTCGAAGTAATGGAAACAAACCGACCCTGGAACTGAAGACTAACTGTACTGAAAACAATCAAGGTGACGCTGGTCAGACCACCGATGACCAATTTCAAGATGACTGTCACAGATGACTGTGCTGTTTCTGCATGTAGCCCGCCTCTCTCTGCCTATACACCCTGAAACCCTCCTCGAAAAGCTCTTGCCCACTGATGGCAGAGGGAAATTGGACTTTGGACATGAGTCCACCTTCTCTCCCAGTGGCCAGCATCCAGAATAAAGCTACTTTTCCTTTCTACCAACACTTTCCTCTCAAGTATCAGCTTTTTGAGCCATAAGCAGCCAGACCAGAGTTCAGTAACAATACTAGATTAAGAGGTATAGTCTTGAAGAGAAAAAATTCTCTTAGAAAGTAACCAAAAATATCCCAAAGGCTGAATGTTAATGTTTTTCAGACCAGTGTTTCTGATCATTTTCAAGTCAATTCAACAAGTAATATTCCTGTACACTAATGTGTCAGGAATAATGATACAGTGGTAAACAGAACATACTAATGCTTGCCCTTGTAGAGCTAATGTTCCAATGAGAAGAGAGATGATGGACATAAAAAGTCAGTTACAAAGTATGTTAAACTGATAAGATAGGGCAGAGGAGGTGTGGAGTGATATAAAATGAGAATTATTATAAGAGACAAAAAACATTCTACTTGATCCGTCGCTTAAAGTGGGTCCTGTTTGGTGGAGCCTAGTTCATGATGGGTAACTGGTGAAATTGGCTCCGATTTCTTGAGACTTAGTCTGAGTGCTCTGGTTCAGTGTTAAGAGCAACAGAGGAGAGAATTCTGTGGACTTGTCACTCCACAGCAGACGCTGTTTTTCTTGTAATTTGATGGGAGTAGGAAGAGTAGAAACAAGAGTCCTAGTTATGTCTTAGCAATGAACACGTGGCTGTTAAGAAGTGAGCTGCCATGTGCAAAGCCAGTGTAGTCAATGGGTGCTGAAATATCAGGATTCTCGCGTGAGTGACCCCAATGCCAGGGCCAGTTTACCCCCTAGTATAACAGGCACAGTATCTAGGCCCACAATAATTTTAAAAGCCCATGAAGATGTTTTAATTTCTTTTCAAATCAGAGTAAAAAAATGAAAACAATCCAGTCCAGATTTCATTTGTCTTTATATTTCTAGTCATAAAACATAATTTTAAGCAATTTTTATGGAGGAAAGACCTACGAATGTCTTAATGTGGCCCTTCCCATAGCCCTGTGCCCCTCATAGTAACAGCCTTCCCTCTGCTTTATTTGTATTGAGAGAATTTCTCCTCACGGAAGGAAAGATGCTTATTCATTTGGAATAGGGACATCAACCCACACCTGAGCCCATCCTCCTTCTGTGCCATAAAGAGATGCTCAGCAAAGAACTTCAGAAGTGAACATCTTTCAGTACTATCTTGTAAATATAGGGTCCCAGTTTTGCAAAGCTTCTAGAGAAGTAACACCATCAAGGGAGGAACATGAGTTTTCTATTGTAATTGGAATTAAAAAAATTAACAGTATTAAGTTACACACAGCATTTCATTTAAACAAAATGTATGTTCAGAATTTCTGAGACACATTCATTATGTAAAATTAATTTTAATATGAATTGGAAAAAGTATTGTGAGTTCAATCTTCACGATGGAGAGTATGTTTTCAGAGGTTGTTTTGGGGAGGAAACTTCTGTTCCATTAAGAATTTGTTCCATCAAAAATGTCTGTAAGCTTTTCGGAAGGGTGGGCAGAAATGTAGCATTTAGATAAACCAACTGTCATTTTGGATCAGTGTTTTTAAATATTCTTCATAGTGTGATTTTATATTAGAGAGAAATGCATTTAAAAAGACAGAGAGAGATGCCTATAGAGATGCAAGGAGACCATCACTGTGCTCATTTCCCCACTAGGTCACACTGTGATATTACTGTTGTGCAGTTGCTAAGCTGCCCCTGACTCTTTTTGACGCCATGGACTGCAGCATGCAAGGCTTCCCAGTCCTTCATCATCTTCTGGAGTCTGCTCAAATTCATGTCCATTGAGTCTGTGATGCCATTTAACCATCTCATCCTCTGTGCTTTCTCTTCTCCTTTTGCTTTCAAAATCTTTCCCAGCATCAGGGACTTCTCCAGTGAGTTGGCTCTTCACATCAGGTGGCCAAAGTATTGGAGCTTCAGCTTCAGCAACAGTCCAGAGCTGTGATGCATATCACTTAAGTGAGTGAGTAAACTCATTCATTTAAAAGTAAATTAACAAATACATGAAGGGATGACTGAGTTAATAAATGAGTGAACACTCCCATGAAAGAGTAAATGAATGGAGGAAAGCTTGAGTGAGTGACAGAATTCTTGATGAATGAATGGATGAACAAATGAGTAGATGTCTGTGTTAGTGGTGATGTGATTTTCTTTTCTCTTTAGCTGACTTTTTTTTTCCAGAGAAATGTGGCATCAACCTCACTGAATGTTTCAAACAGTGATTTTTTTTTTTTAAAAGCATTTTGTGCTACATGATGCATACGCCTTGGACTAAAGAGAGAACTGCAAACAATTTGGAACTCAGTTGAGGATAAATGTGCTAAATCCAGTCCATGATAAATTCAAATCACTCTAGAGCAGTGAAGAATGTGTTGGATGGGGGGCAGTTTGGTGGAAAGCCAATCTGTGACGAACTCAGGCCTGAGAACCAGCACTTACCCAGAGAGCCTTCCACTGTTCAAGTGTAGCTGAGGCTCACAGGCCCAGCTATTGCTGTCTTTTAATGCAGAGCAGCTTACGTGGGATTCCCTCGATTACGTTATTAAGATTCCATCCTGTTACTTCTCATCTCTCCGCTTCTCTGTGTGATGAAGTGTGAAACGTATGCTGGGCTGTGGCACCCTGCCACCTTCTCAGGAAATGTTCCCAGACAGGACTGGCTCTTCCTGAGCCGCCGTTTCCCAGAGTCGACGGTGCCAAATGCAACTGGGCTGTCTCCTGAAGCACATGCTTACGGCAGGCTAATTGGAAAACCCTGAACCATGAAATTTAGGACAATAGTAACATATGTGGAAGTGAGAAAGGGATGAAAGCTAAATGATCCATTTAGCAGAGGGGAAATAGGGCTCGGTTTCAGTTGGGATGTCAGTGTCTACACTTTCAGCTTGAGAACTCACGTTTTAGTTTTATCTATGTGCCTCTTTTCATGAAGCTTCTGGTGGCTGGTGTCTCAAGTTTACACGGTGGTGCTAGTGTTAAAGGACCCACCTGCCAATGCAGGAGATGCAAGAGATTTGGGTTCCATCCCTGGTTTGGGAGGATCCCCTGGAGGAGGGCATGGCGACCCACTCCAATATTCTCGCTTGGAGAATCCCCCTGGACAGAGGAGCCTGGTATGCTGCAGACCACAGGGTCGCAAAGAGTCGGACTTGACTTAGTGACTGAAAACAATAAAGCTTACACATCTACATGAAAGGATGTAGGTGTGTGTGTCACGGGGGAAAAGCATGTGTGGAACTGACAGGAGATGGAATGTTTTCCATCTCTTAACGTTTAATCTTGCCTTTTAATGTAATGGTAACAAAAAATGTAAAGTGGAGCCAGGAGCCTGTCCACAATGCAGAAATCAGGCTGCTGATTTTATACATCTTGAAGACATCTTCAAAAGACTGATGGCAAACATATGGTTGTGGATAATTCAGAAGTCATTCACAAGGTAGGGACAGTGATCAAGCTTTGTGGAAATAATTTCCAATTCAAATCTGATATGTTATTTATCCTGCTTTTCCTTATCCTGTCCCATGAGTCATATGGGATTTATCTCTATGGCAACAATGCCCTGAGACTTCTCCATAACACACCAACATCTCAGCATTGTTTTGTTGGGATTGATGTCCATCGAATGGCTGAAAACCTGAGTGATCTGGAGCCAGATCCAAGGCCCAGGACCCTGCTCTGACCACTGAGAGTGTTTATCATGTACCTACAGACCACTTCTGTTTCTCTTCAGAAGGGTAGAACCTTCTCTTTGTTCTGTTCTCCAGTTTCAGTGCCTTCTCATCTAATGGCCCAAGATGCTAGGAAACTCTCAGGTGATACAAGCCTCACTGGCCACATGGCTCATCCAGACACAGATACCCAGCATCCCTGGGCACGAGAACATGTCTGGCCAGGAGGAGAAGCTGTGCCTTGGCTGGCAGAGGAGAGTACAGTCCTTGGACACAGTACCTGTCTCTTTACTTGTAGTTTTGGCAACATTATTACCTTCAAGTATTACTGAAAAGGGGCCACCTTGGAGTAATGTGCTCAGGGAAAGTAACATCCTCCCAGTGCTCTGTACCCCTGCCTCTCTCCCCTCCAGCTTCCAGGTACCCACTCAGGAAGTGCAGAAAGGAACCAGGTCAATATGGTACACCATGTAGGCACACCGATTTCCTTGCTGTTGCTGTTCAGTCACTAAGTCGTGTCCAGTTCTTTGCAACCCCGTGGCCTGAAATACATCAGGCTTCCCTGTCCTTCATGATCTCCTTGAATTTGCTCAAATTCATATCCATTGAGTCGGTGATGCTATCCAACCACCTCATCCTCTGCTGCCCCCTTTTCTTCCTGCCCACAATCTTTCCCAGCATCAGGATGTTTTCCAATGAGTCAGTTCTTCCCATCAGGTGGCCAAAGTATTGGAGCTTCAGCTTCAGCATCAGTCCTTCCAATGAATATTCTTTTAGGATTGACTGGTTTGATCTCCTTGCAATCCAAGGGACTCTCAAGAGTCTTCTCCAGTACCACAGTTCCAAAGCATCAATTCTTCAGCACTCAGACTTCTTTATGGTCCAACTCTCACATCCATACATGACTACTGGAAAAACCATAGCTTTGTCTAGATGGACTTTCGTTGGCAAAGTCATGGCTCTACTTTTTAATACTTCTCTGATTTCCTTAAGGTCAAGTAAATTCTCATTCTAATTCTGTAGTGGAATAAGCTTATGTCTATTATGGATGCAATGTTGTTTCATACATTTTATTTTATTTTAGTTTTATCTCCCAGTTCTCTTTTTTTTTTGACAGTGTTCATTTATTTTATTTTTTTTAATTTTACAATATTGTATTGGTTTTGCCATATATCAACATGAATCCACCACAGGTATACACGTGTTCCCCATCCTGAACCCTCCTCCCTCCTCCCTCCCCGTACCACCCCTCTGGGTCGTCCCAGTGCACCAGCCCCAAGCATCCAGTGTCATGCATCGAACCTGGACTGGTGACTCGTTTCATATATGATATTATACATGTTTCAATGCCATTCTCCCAAATCATCCCACCCTCTCCCTCTCCCAGAGTCCAAAAGACTGTTCTGTACATCAGTGTCTCTTTTGCTGTCTCGTATACAGGGTTATTGTTACCATCTTTCTAAATTCCATACATGTGTGTTAGTATACTGTATTGGTGTTTCTTTGTGGCTTACTTCAGTCTGTATAATACACATTTTAAAGGCAGGCACAAAACTTCAAAGAATTGTGGGGCCCACGGCAGCACTATTGGGTCTCCCCTCGTCCAGTTCCCGGCATATTTCAGAGCGGCAAGTCTCCTATGGTGCCTCAACCTTTTATGTCTCTCTCTCTCTCTTCATCCTCCTGCCAAAGTCAGCCATCTTCTTTTTCCTCTGTCAGGGCCTCTTTTTCTTCAGCCCTCCATCCCCCTGCTTTTCAGCTTCCACCTGCCCCAGGTCTACTGAAAGTCTTTGGAAGTCATTCATCCATGAGTCTGCTATTCACCGGCCATCCAGGGCACAGCCCTCCTCTCAGGCCAGCTTCAGGCCCAAACAGATGTGGCCAAGGAGGTGAGTCATGTAGGACAAAGCATGGTCCTTATAAGGAAGACCTGGGGTGGAGAGGTGCCTTTCTGAGCTTCTCATACACAGAGAGGCTATGGGCAGTTTCCCCTTTCCCTCTTGAGGGACCATTTCTCTCTCTGGGTCCTAGGCAGGTTTTAATATCACCCCTCCTTTCACTGCCAACAGAAAGGCTCTGGGTCCTACCCTCAAAGAAGCCCTGAGGGCCAAGTGCACCCAACCAGACATGCACTGACTGTTGATGCATGCCCATCAAGCTCCTGATGGGCAGGCTCCCTCCAAGTCGTCTACACAGCAGTCCCTGTAATTAGGACAGGCTTACAGAAGAGAGGAAAGTGGTTCAAAGTGCCCTGTTCTGTAGGAGGTGGGGCTGGGTGTGATGTGGAGAGGTACCTGGTGCTATCCCCAAGGATCTGCCCAAAAATAGGACAAAGGAAAGCCTGAAATGCTGATAGAAAAGCCTCAGGAGGAAGAGGGTAGTGGGAGATGCACTGAATAAATAAAGCAGCTTTGCTCTTCAGCCTAGCTTATTTCTATGTAAAATCGGAACTGTTTCCTCAAATTTACTTACTCAGCATCCTTGAAGAACATAGGTGAGACAAATTTACCATCATTTACATTTCTGTTCCTCTTGGGGAAGGTCATGCTTTATATATATTATATATATATATATATATATATATATATATATATTTTTTTTTTTTTTTTTTTTCCTGCAGATGGTCTGTTTTTACCCTAAAGTCTTTTGTTTCTAGTGTGTGCTTCCCTCTAACACAAGGTTTCAGGAGGGGGAAAATGCCAAAAATATTTCATGGCGATTTCTTTTTCCATGTTTGGGACGTCTGTCCAGGTGCATATATTGTGGTCATCGTTAAAATTTTAAAAGCAGGGCAGAGAGGAGGTGTCACGTTGAGGGATGGGAAGGCTGAGGCTCAGGGAGTTCTGGTCCTTCTCTCACGCAGTGACCCAGCCTTAAAACCACAGCTTCAGCTCCTCCCCCTACCTCCCAACTTCTCCATTAAGAAACTCTTTTTGCTTTGGTTTTCCTGTTTTTGTACCTCTGCTTATAAACATGCCCCTGAAAACTGTGTTACTATATTAGTTATAGGTATCCATCCACTAAGAAATTTTACAATGTGCATGTTATATACTCTTTTTCAAAATCAAGGTAATGTCATTGATCTGGTAGAAGTTTGCCAGTTTTTAGATCGGTCTTTCATTGCTTCTCTATCATGTGTTTGAAGATTGCGTGGTCTCCGGTGACTGACCGTCCTAGTCATCCAGGGACAGAAAAGTAATCGGGATGCATGACTTTTAGCGTGAAAACCTGGACAGTCCTGGGCAAACCCAGGTGGTTCATCACCCTCTAAGTGGTCCTGGTTTGCAAGAATACCCTGGCAGTGTTGCCCTTTAGAGATGCAATAGCTCTCCCTGACAGTGGGTTCTTCTGCTCTGTGGGAGCTTTGCATGGGGAGAAGTCAGCCAGCCTCACTGTCCATCAGCCCCTGCCTCCATCAGCCCTAGTTTAGACATGCTTTCTCATAGCATCTCTCTCCTGTCCATTGATTTTCTGCATGTAGACTGCAGGCATCCCGCTGCTGTCACTGACATGGTCATCTTTCTAGGGCAGTGTGCTATAAAGAGTGAGGTTCTGAGTTTATCTCAACGTGGGGTCACTTTCCTTCACCCTTTTCAGGCTGTGGAGGTGACCTCAGCAGTACTGAGTATAAGACAGAGGCTTCAGCTTCACACACTCAGACACACAGTGTAGTGTTGTGTTTCAGATCTATGTAATTTTGTGTAATTATGTTCAATTGCTTACTCAATCTCTGATGACTTTCTAATGAGCTGTTATTTTCAGAGGTGGTGGAAAAATCAGTTCAGGAAGAGATGATGATGTGAGGGAAATAAATAGGGAAGTGACTGGTGAGGCAGGATGAGAGGTAAACTCCACGCTCAGCTTCCTCTGAGCAAGTGCTTTGTCAGGGGAGGGGGCATACACGATGGTGAGAGGACCTGGAGAAGAAAAAGATGATGCACAAGACTAGAACATACCCCTCATAAAGAGAGGCCAGCATGTGGGGAACGTCCGTCAAATAGACAGACGGCTAGGTTCGTCAAATAGACAGACGGCTAGGTTGAAGAAGTCAACAAAGTCTTTTTTTATTTATACTTTAGAGCAGTTTTAGGTTCACTAAAAATTGAGACAAAGGTACAGAGAGTTCCCACATGCTCTCTGCTCCTATATTTACACAGTTGCTCACCCCTCCCACCATCAACGGGGCTTCCTTGGTGGCTCAGATGGTAAAGAATCCGCCCGCAATGTGGGAGGCCTAGGTTTGATCCCTGGGTTGCAAAGATTCCTTGGAGAAGGGAATGGCGATCCACCTCAGTAT